>NW_017728911.1:39826158-39855317 GCF_001723895.1 Crocodylus porosus | reverse complement strand
CTTTCAAAAAAAGAGCCTAAAAGCAGGTCATGGATCTTAATGAAGGAGGTTTTAATATGATCATCTTTATCCATAAGCATCCCCAGTCCGGGACAGGTTGAATCCTGCACAGTCCGTTGGTTTTGGAGAGGCAGGGCTGGCTAGGGAAGACGGGATTATAGTCTAGGCTCGATTTCAGCTATATATAGAATATATTGTAGCACACATGCAATTGTGGTTGTTACGCATTCAAATCAGCCAGGCCATCGGAGAGCGAGGTTTTGCTCGCTCAAAAGGCGTTCTTCCCAAAACTTGGGCCGCAAAACCCTGCTCGACTCAAGACGACGAGACACAGGAGGCTTCCAAAGCGCCACCGCGCATCCTGTTACACGCGGCGTTATTGGATCGCAAGGTTTTGGTTTCCAAACCCAACGTGAAAATGACTGGGCACCGCGCACGGCTTCCCGTGTCGCGAGTCCTGGAAAGCGTCCCGGCCCAACCGATTCTAGGACACTTACTTGAGAAGAACAACAAAGTTGTGGGGGAAAGTAATGGCTGGGCCGTGCCTTCGAATCGTGTGTTTGCAGAGCGGGGAAACTGAGCCGCTTGGCCCGCGCGGCTGCCAAAGGCCAGCAGGCCAAGAACGCAAGAGGCTTGTCATCACAGCTGGTGTGGGAGGCAGCCGAGCGCGGAGCTGGGGCTCCCCAGAGGCTTTGCTACAGCCGACTCCTTGGCCGGGGCATGTGAGAAGCCTCCCCCCCAGCCCTTCCTCCCTTCCCGACTGCAGACGACGCTGCCCGTGTTTCTATCGGCCTCGCTCGTGCCCTGCAGAGCCTCGCGCTTGGACCCCTGCCACAGAAGCAAGCTTCAACCCACAACGGCTTGCACTATTTTAGTTAGTCTCCAAGATGCAAATGTGCTTTGTCTTCCTTCTCCGCAGGCATGGCACTGCACGGGGCACCTCTCTGCTCCTCAGCTCGCAGGGGGGTTGCAAACCTGGTGTCCCAGGAAGAGAGCGAGGAAACCGCGCAGGGTTGCTAGCTCCTGGCGCGGGGCCAGGAAGCCTCAGCAAGGAGGGGCATATTCCCCCCCAGGGGCATAACGGACTCCTGATAAAAGAACAAACTCAGAAATTGGCAATGCCAGCGTCCACGAGGGGCGGCTCGCCTTGTGCCGGCCTTGCACCCACCTTGCCACCCCCTGCCTGCTCCTACCAAACTGGCTGACCTGGGGAAGGGAGCCAGCTTTTAAAGGCTCCTGGCTCCTCCCCCTTCCAGCTCCTCCAATCCCAGTTGCTTTCCTAAATCATCCTTGGTCAAAGCTAGGCCCCCTCCTTTGCAAATCCTCTGCTCTGGTCTCCCCTAGCCCAGCACCGTTGGAGCAATCAGGGCAGGGGTGCAACACCCGGTGCCTTAGGAGGACGTCTCTGCGCCAGGGCTTAGCTCTAAGCCTGCTTTCTTCCAGGGACCCACAGCAGGACACCTTCCCAAGCAGAGGGCCCCACTGGGGCAGAGACAGAGTTTAACCCTCCTGTTAAACCCATTCCTAAACCCAGTGCTCCCCAGGGCTATGGTGGTGCAGCCAGGAAGAGACGCAAGCTCCCTTTCCCTGCCTTCCTCCAGCTCAGTCTCCACCACCCTCTGCAAAATCCAGTTCAAAGCTGCTGCCCCCAAAGGAGCCCTGTTCCTCCCAGCCCCCGGGGCTGCATCCCTGCGGGGCTAGGTGCAAAGCACCCCTGCTTTTTCTTTCCTGTGCAGCACGCTTCGGCTTCTCTCTTTGTCCTTCTGCCCTCGGTTCGGGCTCTGCCTACGAGCAAAAAAGAAAGAAACAAAAAAAAGGCAGGTAAGGGCTTCATATCTGGGAGAGATGAATAGAATATATAAGAACAAGGCCACGTTTTTAGGATGAGTGACATCCTTTTTATTTATTGAGAAAGCCCAGCCGGGGGGGTGGAAAAAAATGCTCCACCTTTACTTGGGTGACCTTTAGCTCCATCTCTCGTTAGCACGGAAAAAACACAGGGGGAAAAGAGAAAAACACAATGTCCTAAAGCAAACACCAAGGACAAGCTTGATGAGAGCGTTTAAGCAGTTATTAGAGAGTGTTTGATTGCAAGGCTTGTAGGAGCGCCATGAAACATGTGATGTTTGTTTTAACAGCACTTAGCAGCTGTCCTGTTAAGGAAAAGAACAAAGTGTAGGTGTTATAAAGTCAATATTTTTACAAGAAGGAGTGTGACAAAGGTCCAAGCGGCTGCAGTTAAACAAAATCGCTTTCTCGCTGGGTTTATACAGCTTAGCTGAAGTTTATATTATTTCCCCCGGATTACTTTTCCAGATGTGCGTGTCAGAAGAGATTAAGATCACAGAAGCAACACGATTATTTCCACTGATGAAATTAATTTCCCCACCGCCCCACTCAAGAAAAGATGGGCTTGGGGTGGGAATTATCCTTCAAATGCTCCTAAAATGCATCCCGCTCATCGTTAGCCAGGAGGTGAATTTACCTGGAAACCCCCAACAAAATGAAGCCACTGCTTTCCGAGTTGGAGCAGCCTTTAATATGAAGCTTTGAAAAAAAAAAAAATCATCATTTTTTTGGGCAACTGGACCATGAGAAAGTGATTGCTTCTTCCAGCTTCCAGCAATGCATCCAGCAATGGCCTGGCAGGCTGGTAGCTCTCTGCATAGTTGCTAGCCCAGGTAAGCAATTTTAATTAAAAGTTTGGGTTGCAATTGCCCCAAACTGGAAAAGCGCTCGCTGATGGAGTTGTCCGGTTTTGACTAAAAATCAAAAGTTGCAGAAAATGCACGTGGGAGCAGCGGTATTTCAAACAAACAGGCATTTTCCATCAAAAGCAATCTGCTAAGGGGTCTCCAAGCCATTCTGGCAGAGGGGAGGCTGTGGGTCTACACAGCCCCTCTGTTTCTGGAGGACAAAAAGACTCGGGTCCCATGGATATGCTTCCCCAGCTCCTTAGATTTAGCCCCAAGTGAACATGCCTTCGTGCAGAAGACTAGGAACAGCCCTCATTTCCTTATTTCCTGCTTGGGAACAGTATCGCCAAACCTCAGCATTTCAAATTCTCCTCTGACATTGCACTCACAGATTTGTGTTTCCAATGTATACAGTAGGGGTGGATTAACTTGATCCTTACTGCAGTTATTAACCTGGGCTTCTGAGGATGCTGAAGGTAAATGAATAACTCTTGGCTCCGTGGGCAACGAGCAGGAAAAACACAACGTTGACGCCTGCACCCTCCAGTAAATGATTGCACTGCCATGTGCGCAGAATAAGCGCCACTTGGATGTGTCACTCAGGAACAAAATTCCCGGGCATTCCCATATGCACACGTATACGTGCACACACTGATGCAGCGGGTAGATGCACCAGAGACGGCTGGAAACCAAACCCTGGATCCAAACAGCTGCCAGTCTTAGGTTTGGAGATCCAGAGCCACATTTTCCAAACAGCCTCTCTCTTTATATCGGCCTGAACTGAAACACTGGTCCGTGGACCCGGGGCTGTCAGACCGGGGGGGTAGAAGTCCGGACCTGGATGTGAACACTGCAGCTTGATCCCAGCCCTAATATGTTCCCCACTCTGGAAATACTGATAACTAAATACAAGTTTTCCTTCGAACTTCATTTTAACGAGAGAGACAAATGCACGTGGATTCCCTAAATCGGCGTGCGTGCACATGGTTTTGCTTCTCCAAGCTGCACGGTCTCCGCTGACATATAAATCCCATTGCTGACTCCAGAGTTCAATTAGCAATTCGCTACCTTGGATGCCATGGAGCCAGCTTAAAAATAGTAAACGGCGGCTAGGCTCCATGTTTCCAAGATGCCGCAGCTGATTTAAACAAGGCCACACACACACACACACACACACACACACGAGCTCATGGAGTGTATCACTTGCTCTTCGCATCCGGGCTGAGCTGTGTTTTAATGCCATCCTGGTCTCCAGGCTGACTCGGTAAATAGCATCTCTGCCGTGTGTACAGAGCTAATGTTGACATTCTGTTATAAATGGGAATGTCAATATGATAAAGTTAATTACTTATTATTTGGAATCTAATTTGCATCCAAGGTTGAATTCATTAATAAGCAGAACCTGTGTTTGACCAAGTGGCTCCCCCATGGCACCTCAAGACCCAGTGCTAGTTAATGCACCAACCTCAACTAGCACTTGGTCCAGCGGCCCGCAGCAGTGATTATGAAGGGAGCAAACAGCCGCGTGTTTAAACCTCACCTTTAGGAGAGGCAGGAACGCCACCGACGAAAGCATTAACGGGCTGGAGCTTGGAAGTCCCAGGGCAATAACAGGGGCAGATAGTCCCAGTTCAAGTCAATATTGATACTGCGATTTTTCATGCAATTTTCTTAACATGCCCAAGGCAATCAAGACTCGTAGTAGAGATGATATATTTTATTAGACCAAAAAGATTTTTGCAAAAAAAATTTTTTTTTTACCTGGATACCTTAACCTGTCCGATGAATTTGGTTGCCACCTGCCGTAAAGAAGGGACTGATTCTGCTCCCATTTTAAGGCCGGGGCAAAACTCAGCCTTGATCGACAGCAGGGCAATACCAGGCCTGTTTTATTCTGCAGGTGAGGGGACTGGATCATGCTTGGAAAAGAAGCCGCTTTACAAAGTAAGGCCCCTCCTGGCACTGCATCCTCACAGTCCTTGTCTATGTGCAACTGTTCCTAAAGCACCTGGGCTGGTGTACTGCACCACACCGCATGTAGCGAGACAGCTGGCAACACACCCGAATCAAACAGACTTACAGAATCGGAGGGTTGCAGGGACGCGGGACCCCTCACCCTACCCCCTGCACAGCTATTAGCTTCATTGCTCCTAAACCACCGCAGACGGATCTCCGGCCTTGCTCTGAACATCCCCAGGCAGCTTGCGGGTCTTGCCCCTAGGAAGTTTTCCCTGAGGTTTGATCTCAATCTGCTTTGCTGCAATTTAAACCCATTGCCTTATGCCCTGCCCTCAGTGGCCAGGGAGAACGGCGCTTCTCTCTCCTTTATGGCAAACTTGCAAATATGGAAAAACTACTATTCTGTCCCCCCCATTTGTCCCTTTCATCTCCTTTTCTCCAGGATAAACATACCTAGCTCCCACAGTCTCTCCCTGGACAGCTTGCAAGACTCCCCGGGGCTGCTCGGAGGTTTGAAGCCACAGAGATCGTTAAGATCCTCTAGTTTAACCTCTTTACGTCCATTTTGCAGATGGAAAATGAAGTCAGAGGCCCAGACCAGTGGGCAGCCAACTCCCATTGGTTTCATTTGAAATACTGTAGAGCACCCATCCGGGTTGGACAGATGAAAGCCACTTGCCCAAAGTCGGGCAGGAAAGCTACAGCAGAGCCAAGCCACGACCACAAGACCGGGCTCCTCTCTCTCCAGCTGCTAACACCTAAGCACGTCCTAACGGGTGCATTTTCCCCCCAAAGCCTCCTGGGCTCCTCACATACAATGACTGGACTAACAGGAGCGCCCTCATCAAGCAAAACATGGCCCTGGGAAGCCTCCTCCCAGCACTAATGCACAGGCCTCCATTTCAAGGAAATGAAGAGGTTTGTCCTGCCGCTGGGTGCAGGGGGAAAGTCTGCAGAGGGTGCTGGCAATGTGCAACCCTCTGGACTATGCGATTACATAAAATGTGAGGCAAGCTAATAACATTTGAATGCGCTAGCCAGGGTGACAAGCCAGTTCCCAGAGGGCTGCAGGCATGGATAAGGCAGCAGTGCCTGCTCCCCTGGCCGGCCCAGGCTGCGGTGCCGCAGCAACGATGCAAAAGAGGCAGGATCTGCAGCGCCTCCCGGGGCAAGACGCCACCAGCCGTTAACCAGGTACTCCCAGCAGGCTGGATAAGCTGGCCCAGGAAAAGCCCCCAGTTCACCTCCAAACACTGTACCAAGTGGCTGCCATGGAGCAGCAGGACACGGGCAAGTAAATCCTCCCCCCCCACAGCCCGCAGCAGCCTCGAAACCCCGCTCCAGCTGCAGTGTCGCCTGCAGCTGGGAGAGCAGCCGCAGACCAAGCCTCTGCCCTTCTCTGCAGCCCAGGGACCAGGCGACGGAGCCAGCCCAGGCTAGCGAAGGAAACTCTAGCCAAGCCGGGTCACGGTTGCTTGGTCCTTGCAGCCTGCTGCAAAGGGCCAAGACCTGCCACCACTGGGGAGCTCCTTGGGGAACTTCAAATCAGAGACCCTAGAGGAGCAGCAGCTACAGAGTCAAAGGCCTGGGCTGATCATGCATTAGCTCATCCTTCCTTAACGAGTGCCAGGTTTACGGCTCCAGGATCATCGACTGGGGGTTGCAAAGCTGCCTAGCTCCCTGCTAAGGTGGCAGATCAGGGCTTGCAAGGATCAGCTGTGCCCGGATCAATAGCAAGAGATTTTCTCCCTTAATCCTTCTGCATTAGGAAAGGCTTTTGGAGACGGTGGGAGCGCCGCTAGAGACAGCTCAGCCTCTGATGGAGGCTTCAGCAGGACCCGGAGCGGCTGCAGAGCTCAGCCAAGCGGGGCCCACCTGTCCTTCCTCCCCACCCCGGGAATAAAAGCCGTCTCCAAAGCCGGTGGACGCTCAAGCCAGTCCTCTGCTGGCATGGGGGCTCCCAGGGGAGAAGCAACGGGGCTAAAGCCATCGATTGATCCCCTCCGGGGTGGGGAAGGGACAGAGCAGCCCTGGCCTTAGGGCCGGACACAGCCCCTTGGTGCCCCCCGGAAAAGTCCTCTGCCAGCTGCCGGAGTAGCCTATGTACGGGCTGCACTCCCAGATCTGATCTGGCACGAATAGCTCCAAGGACGCCGCTATCAAAGAGGGTGGCAAGGAGCAAGTTAATCCTTCCGGCCTTTAGGGCTGGGCATCTCTTTACAATTCAAAGCAGCGGAGAGAAAACCTCTGTATGGTGCAGCAGGGAAAAAGGACCCTTCTTCACACGTCCCAGGTCTCCCACCCGCCCATGGAGCACCCCAAGAGCCGGGGCCATTTGCAATGTCCGGGAGCTGGCAGGGTTATCCAAATGGAGCTGCCCCTCTCCCTGCATCAAGCTGCAATTCGAGTCCCCTCTTCCTGAGCGGTTCGAGCTGCGCATGGAGACGCACGATCCGTCTCCCTGCATCAGCTGCAAGCCGAGCTCTTGCTCCCTTGCTGGGGGCAATGGGGCATCATCATGCACGAGGGGCCGGGGAATGACTCTTGCTCCGCTCAGATTCATGCTGGGGTTAAGCGATAGCTTCCTCGAGGAGACAAGGTGCCAAGAGGCTCGTCAGGCCTGCCCCTGCCCAAAGGCTCTTGCTAGACCAAGAGTCTGTCCGTGCAATGGTTTTCGGAGGAGGCGGTCGTGAGGCTGTCCCCCTCAGCCCGAGGCAAGGAGGGGCGAGTGCCACCCACTCCCAGCAGCTGCAGTGGGAGCTCAGGACAGGCCAGGGGCATTTTTAGCCAAGGCCTCGGTGGCTTTAATCAGTGTTTCAGCGCCATCTACCGCACAGCCGGCAATTCAGCAAACGGCTCCTGCATTCGATGGCTGGGGTTTGGGCACCAGGTAGGGCAGCAACATCCCTGTACACGGCCCTTGCACAGTGGGGAATCGCCTGGCATCGCTCACCGAGGCCTCGCGGAGCCAAGCTGACACGACCTGAGGTCCCCAAATCCGTGTCCTCACCAAGGAAAGCTATTTCTAGCACGCGGGCAAGGGCCACGGAAACTGCAGAGTCTCTTGCTCGGCGCTGGTAAGGATGCAGGGCCCGTTTCACCACCTGCACCCCAAGGAGGGGCTGCAGCATCGGCCTCTCGGATTGAGCGCAGCGCAAGAGAAGCAGCAGTCGGACCATTTTGCAAAGTGCTCGCGCCCGGCTCCTGCCTCGAAACAGCGCAGGGCTCACGAGCTGCTGGCTGCTGCTAAATACACTGGGATCCTAGGAGAAGAGTCGAGGGGCGGAAACTCGGCCCTAACCCTCTCCAAGTACCCATTTATGTCGTTTCTCCAGCTTTCGGCTCCAGGATGCTTCTCCCTTGTCAGCAATAGACAAACTCCCGGAGCTAATGTTTATGCATGAGAGCCTGCTGCTGATGCAATCTACTGACAGGTACTACTTACTTAAAGCATCCATCCATTTAATTATCCAGAAGCGTGCAAAATAATATGAGGATGAGGGTTTCATCCCTCTCTGGGAATCGCGCTTTACTGACTCTGGGTTGCTCTTCGTCAAAAAAAGGAAGAAAAACAGAGGTGGGGGAGGAGAGAGCAGCACTAATGATAGTTTAAAAATGCATCCAGGGCCTAAAGATACAGAACAAACATAGAAGGAGCCAGAGAAGAAAGCGTTGTTGGATCTAAACAGTTAAGAACAGGATTTCTTTCCCCCACTGCTAATTAAAATGTTCTGAATTGCAGATTAAATCATTGGCTTGACACTGTCGCTTCCAGCAAAGAGGACTCGGGGAGTCCTCCAGATTTCCTCTGTGGAGGGTGAAGGCCAAAAGCAAACCAAGATGTGGCCTCCCTGGCGAGGCCCCGCACATCAAATCAGCTGTCGGGGCACGGGACCCGGTGTCGTCCCTGGCTGGAGGGGAGGTCCTAGACTACACGACCTGATCTCGGGCAAGGAAGTTTTGTTTTCCAAGGGAAAATGCTTTATTTCAAAACCCAGCAGCCTTCCATTTGCCTCTGCTCCAACCAGCTGAGGAAAGGTATCAAAGGCTGGGTCACGCTCGCAGATGGGAGGGTTTTTCTGAACAGCAGATGACTCCATATCGAGCTCAGGCTCACAGGGCTGACACCCGAGACACCCTGCATGGGAGATCTACCCCGGACCCTCAGTGCAGCCAGGTCACCCTGGGAGGATGTTACAGAAAGGCAGGGAGCTCAGCGCAGCCCCGTGTCCTGCCAGTCACTAAACCCATCCTTCTGCTTTGGCAAAGCTCTGCCCCGAGAGCAGACCAGAGGCCTGGGAGATGGTGCTACCCCCTGGCAAAGCCTGCACGGGAAAGGGGCTGGAAGTCAACAGCCAAGGTTCGAGCCTCCTGCTTAGCATTACAGGGGGGGCCAAAGAGAGCATCCAGCGAGTGCAAGCAATGCAGAGCCCGGTCCCCGCACCCTGGGGCTCTCCAACGGGAGGATGCTCAAACTCCCCCATGCCTTGTCTTGTTTAACTCAGATGAAATTAGTGGAGAAGCAAAAAGCCAACAGCTTTCAATTGACAACTGGAAAATGAAGTCTTGAGCCTACAAGGCCCCATGCAGTGACGTTGAGAAACCCTCCCTGCTTGATTGTAGGGTGCATGGCAGGGGATGGAGCCAGACATGGCAACTCTTCCCACCTTCCTCTCCCTCAACCAAAACACAGGGGCAGGAGGGAAATCCAGGTTAAACCAACCATTCGCCAGCATGAAGCCTGGTGCAAATTTTTGGCCTTCCCTCGACTTTTTCTCCGCAGAAGAGAGGACAACGCAGCCCCACTAAGCATTAAGACGCTAGCAGATGCTTGCCTGCACTTTGAGGTAGGCATGAGCAAGTTCTTCCAAAGGAAAGGGGGAGATGAGCCAGCCCCCGGGACCTGTTCCTTATCCACCTTCTTGTGCTAAGGGCCTTTCTTCCAGATACACTTACAGCACGGCAATGGCATTCAGCCCCCAGTTCAGGCATTTTTCCACTGGAGAGCGTCAGCGCATGCAATCTCCTGCTGCCTGCACCTGTTTGCTTAAACGTTTCCCACTGAATGTCAATGGAGACCAACGAAAGACGAGTAAACACCGATCCCCACAATAAATGCCAAGGCTTATTAGCAGAGCAAATTGTGTGCTTAGCTGAGTCTTAGAGGAATCTTTGCTGGGTAAACACTGCCAACGCCGCGCACTAGAGTAAATAAAGGAAGAAAAGCAGCAGACATGAATGGTGACTTCACTGGAATGCCATTCCCCCACCGAGGGGGCGAGCAGCCTGCACGCTCCAGGAGGTAAAGTGAGGGAAACGAGGCCAGATCCAGGCACATGCTCCCCCACCCCACTGCAGATGCACAAGCCTCCCTGCTGTCCCGTCAGCCAAGGGTGGGAATTGGAAAATCCCCTTCCCTAAAACTCAGAAGAGACATCCCAGCTTAGCCTCAGTCGGGTTTTGAAAGAAGCCCGAGAGAACTGCTCCGACTCGTCACCCGCTTCTGTTGTTTTCCTACCTTCTCTTATCCCACCTTGAGAACAGAAACCCATCTCGGCGCTATGTTGCTACGCAGAAACGCAAAATGCAGGGCACGCCGGGCCAAGGGGCAGGGACATGCATACTCCCCAGGTCTCTTGGTCTTTGAAAGCAAGCCTCACTCGATTTTTGCTCAGGCAACCCCTTGCAGACGGGGATAGCGCGGGACCCAGCCGCAGCGTACAGAACACTTTGCATTAAACAGGTGACTTTTCAGATGTATCTTGGATGTGGTGACTTGGGGAAGTCGACTCTTTCGCCATCAGGTTGCCAGGTCTCTTACCTTCAGGCACATGCTTCTAAGTAAGATCTTAAAGTTTGCCATCCATTTCAGTTCCTACCACATGCTGCTGCTGCTGCTGATGATGATTCAGTCGTACCTGCACTTTCAAAGCTTTTTAGTTTTTCAGTGGTTCAAGCGTCAGCTTTTTTTTAACGTTATAACTAGTGTTCAAGCATTACAGCACATCGCACGCGCATAATTTTACAACACTTAACAGTGAGCATATATACGAGGTGTGCACCCTTTACAAGGAATGTATTAAAAAGAAAACGAAAAAGAAAAAAGGACATTTTAGAAAGAATCAGAACTTCAGAGTAACTTGTGGCGAGTGATTCAGTCTCCATTCATCGAGAGCAATATTTCTCCCTTACAAAGGAATATAGCACGTGCGCATGTGTGTCTCCTGCCACTGATCTCATTTTTGCTATTTTTCAGCTGCTCCTTGTACATGACAAATTAATGCTGGTCCTCAGCAATTTGATTGACGTTACTTGTCAAGGGGGCAGGGGCAGAAAGATCTGAAGCAACGACAAAGTGCTTTCTTTATGCCAGTTGATTTCCTCTCCTCACTAGGTCCTAACCACCCTTTACAACCCAGGCTGCCATTTGGTAGAGAAGGGAGTGCGAGGGTTCACTTCAGCAGAGTCCAAGTTACCCCTGCCTGCAACTCAGCAGTGCTGAAAGGGTGAGATGTCCCAGGAGGGGGCCTGAACAGGGTCTTTTCTTCCACAACAGCCTGCAGTTAAGGAATCTGCTAGGTACTTCTTCATCCCAGGAATAGTGCGACTGCACACCATCTAGTGGAACGAGTTGAACAAGCACCATAGTTTATTAAGGCAATAAAATACAAGAAGCTTCTCCCAAGCTCAGCTATTGATGCCATGTAAGGCTTACCATCTAGCTGCTCAGCTCTTCTCCCCCCTTCCAACATCCACTTG
The DNA here is from genome assembly GCF_001723895.1 of Crocodylus porosus. NCBI lineage: Eukaryota > Metazoa > Chordata > Crocodylia > Crocodylidae > Crocodylus > Crocodylus porosus. The sequence continues at coordinate 39,843,903 of NW_017728911.1, read as the reverse complement.
GTCAGTTTGGCTGATGCCTTTCTACCAGGCAGCATCCTGATTGGGGGGCAGGGGGAAGCAACGAAGGAAATCCGCCTTTTCGATGCAAGAAGCGTAAGATGGAGGGGCTTGCAATGACCATGATGCCCATGAGGGAGGTCAAGCTGTGAAAGTGGTGCTGTATTGCCAGCGGCAGGAGCAGAAAGTGTTGGATGCCATCAGCCCATTTTGGAGGCAAGCTTCTCAGGGCATGTCCTTAGACCAGCACAAATACAACCAAAAACCCCATCGACCCATTTTGACACCCAGAAGAGGAATCCAGCCTGCCACCAGCTACTGGCCTGCACACGGGCAGCCACTTGCACCCCCAAAGCAAGCAAATGGAAGCTTTTCCCCTTAGGATGCCTTTAGCACTTCTTTCTACCTTCACCCCTGGGGAGGTTGAGAGGTAGAGCCTGATGCCCCACAGCAGCAGGAAATGACTTTTTCAGCACACGCCACAATTTAGCCCTGCCCAGGGCCACTCCAATCCTCTTCTGCTCTCCTTTCTGCTCCCTTCCCCCTCCCTCGTCTGCCATGGGCACGTGCAGATGCAGTCATGCCACAAGTTGGCCACCCCTGCCCTAGAGTAAGAGGACCAGGAGCCCTTGAGAAAGCCAGGAAATGGTCCCTCACGGAGGGGTGCAGGATGATCGAAAGTTGGGTTTTCACAAAGATGACAGTGCAACAGGATTTGGAGATTCTGGGGAGGAAGCCTGAGGTATTTCTGAAAGGGTAAGAAAGCCGTGCCAAGTTAGTGAGTCTGTACTGAGCAAGAGCCACCATGGAAAAAAGTATTTTATTTCAACAGGTTTACAGATTCACTTAGTGTCACCATGCGTGAGCCTATTAGCCTCCCACCCCACATCTACCACTGTAACACATATATACTAGTTACTCATACATACAAGGAGGTGGTCTGATATCAGTTCATCATTATATACTCCCTCAGCAACCCTGTATTCTCTCACTGGAGGTGGCTCAAAAGACTGATGGTTTCTCTCAAGCTAATTTGCATATGTACAGAATGTCGGTCCAGCAATTAAAGTCTCGTCTCTTCTCTGATGAATTGTTCTAATAGGCAATTCCTATTGCTGAACTGCTTCTAATTACAATAAAAAAAAGCCTGAATTGGCAGAGGAAACGTTCCTAAAGTGCATGACTGCAGCTAAATAAATAGCAGCTTTTGTCTATTTCTTTAAAACAAAAAGGACCCAAAAGGACCGTGACCAAAACTGAAAGCGTTTTGCACTACATGTATAAAAAAGGAAACCTTGGAAAAAACAAGGCCAAGACCTTGCATGATTTAGTTGACAAGAAAAATAGCATGTCATCATCAAGAGGCTCACAGATATGAACAAGCTAGAAGGCACATTTGGAGAAGTCCAGAATATATGGCAGCATAAAAAAAACCTTCAAGTTTGTTGAATATACAAAACTTCCCTGGGTTTGGGGAAAGCCTTTCCCTTTTGCTGCTGCCCAGCACAGCCAGTTATAAAATACACACAGGCAGTGTTAATAAGGCAGTAAGTTTACCAAGGCATTGCTGGCAGCAATTCAGATTAAATCCCTTTGCTGAAGTAAAACAAACAGTATTCTGGGATGGTAGTGAACACAAAACTCATGGTTTTCTGCGCCTAGAAAAGAAACAAAAGTAACATACAGATCAACAGGTTGATTTTCACAGCATCTTTTTCTCACAACGGCAACCAAGAAATTTACCTGGGATTTGCACATTTGGTTGTATGGAGATAGCATCGAAGAGGGGCTGGCAACCTTCATATACCCTGCACCAGAACAACCCAGCCCCTACCCAGCATGAGCCAGGCGGCTTCAGTGATGTATCAGCAGCAAGGCGCGGGGAGCAAAGCAGAGAAGAGTGGTGGTGCCCTGCACCCATGCCAGGGCCAGGTGCTGCTGTGGCTTCTCTCAGGCCCCCTCACCCTCTGCAACCCAGCTGGGTGGGAGACAACCCTCCAGCTGGACTGGAGCTGTGCTACGGCAGGCAGCTGGAAGCTGCCCCCTCACTGCTTCTGCTTCTCCCCACCACAGCATGGGTGCAGCTGTCATTTGCCAACTGTCTGACCTCGGCCCTATCCCCAGCATGGGAATGGCAAAGCCCCCCGGCTCCAGTGTCTCTTCGAGCCAGATGCAGCCTGCGGGCCTTCTATTGCTGACCCCCGGTGTCAGTGGGATGCATTTCGTTAAATACATTTTAACACGCCTCTCAAGGTAAGCATTAGTTAAAACACAACTGATGAAACAGCAAACATTCACTCCACAATATATTTTCCTATAGCACAATAAAGACCAAAACGACCAATTTTCAATGCAACCAGGCTGCCTCGGGCAGTACCAGGGCATTTGGTATTTGGTAAAGCTCCCATTAACTTGAGGAAGAGCAGGATCAGGCCCAAATATTCCCAGGAAAGCACACAGCAGCTTTAAACCACAGCATGCCAGTGCCCATTGCAAGGGAAATGGTGATAAGCAGAACTGAAATACCTAGCCCCCCAGATACCACACCACCTCTCAAGCACCAGATTTGCTTTTTCTTCTGCCGAGACAGTGGACTGACAAACACGGTTTTCAGGTGCTGGAAAAGCTCACCAGAGACTATAGCCTTAGCTGAAAGTGTGTTATCCTAGAGCTGCAGAACTTCTCTGTTTGGGCCCAAAATATATTTGATTTGGCTGGTCACCCTTTCTCCACCATTTCATGGGAAGCCCTTTTACCTCTGAAGCCCTTTCTCCTGCCTGTAAGCAAGTCTTGTAAAACTGCAAATGTTCTTCCCCTGAGTTGAATACGTCACTTCCACAGCACTGCCAGCACCTATCTGCAAGAAGCCAGATCTGGGTATTGAACACTATTATCCACTGCCTAGGTTACCAGATTATCCATTACACACTTATTTTGATAGAAAATATCTACTACAGTTTGCAATCTCATGGCTTGTGAAGTTCTGTTAGGTCTAAACAGGCGTTTGCCTCCACTGAAGAAAAACAAAAAACCCCCAAAAACAGACTTTCTGACCCAACTGTGTCGCTATTTGTACAGTAGGGACAGGAGCTTCAGATCCACAAACCTGAAGGATGGAATTTGAGTCAGCCAGAAAACCCTGAAGAGTTCTCAGGTTGTTCATAACAAAAGCTTCTCCCTGGCTTGAACTGTGCTTCTCCCATAAAACATGTGGATTGCCCTGACTTGGCACAGTGATGGCTAGAAATGTGCACTAGCTACATCAAATTTGCAATCATATTGCCACGAGCCCTTCTTTTAAGATGCCTTTCTGTAAGCAGAGAAGTAGGGGAGCACCGATAAACATTTTTTGGGCTGATTCCAAAGGCCAATTATTAACAAGCTGTATCGACTGATACCAATCCGATTGCCGATCAAGGCCTCCACAGTGAGGGAGGGGCCTGGGCTGGGCCTGCCCAGCTGGGGCAGGGCAGGGCACAGGATGGAGCTGTGAGCAGCTTGTCTGGGGGCACACGGGTGGGGCAGCTTCTGCCGCTGCGCGCACCCCCGGGAGAGATGTGGCAGGGCATGTGCCCCCCGCCCCAGATCTGTGCACAGGACAAGGGCAGGCTGCTTACTGCCTGCTTGAGCCTGGGGGGTGGCACCAGGCTCTTCCCCAGCAGAGGGGGAAGGAGGCTAAGCCAGGGCTGAGCTCAGGTCAGGCAGTGACAGTGCTAGAAGCGGGGGCTACCAGCCACCCCAAAATTCACTGTAGCCTGCCCCCATAACCCCTCTCCCAGCACCACTGCTGCCCTCCTCAAGCACAGCTCCGGTCCAGCACCCCGTGCTGAGAAGACCCCAGTGCTGCCCCCGGCTGTAAGCACACAGTGGCACCTTGCCTGCGCACGGATCCTAGGGGAACATGCCACACATGCCTTCCCCTTGGGAAGGGATGCACACAGTGGTGGAAGCCACCCCCACGCCCGCCTTGGATGAGCCACTTACAGCTGCATCCGCACCCCACCTCACCCAAGCTGGGCAATGCCTGCACCTGCCCCACTCACTCCCGCACTGCACTGGCCTCAGTCTGCCCCCACATGCCCCTTTCCCCCTAGGGATTTACTAGCCAGATGCTGCTCTTCACAATGCTGGGTTACACTCTTGGTTGCAGCTGCGCACATGCACACCGCATTTAAAATTGGTGACATCCGCCAACAAAGCTGGCTGCCAATAATGTCAATTTTCCTTTTATCGGTGCTGATATGATATGGACTGATGTATTGGTGCACCTCTATTAACAAGTGGAATCAAAGTATTCTCCTGGCCCTGCCAAACCCATTACTAGTTTGTTCCAGGTACTGACATTCTTAGGTGCTGACACAGTATCTGATATTAATTTTAAGTTTTCCACACCTTTAGATTCAGAAGGCAAGAGTCTGGAAGTAATTCAACGGCTTTTGTTTGTTGCTGGCCCCCATCTCTATGGAGTTGCCACATTATTTGTTGTTCCAGCACAAAGCTTGCAGCCTCACCTCAGTCAGCCCACTTAAAACTGACATTCGGCTATTGTCCTTCTGTGCTAAAAGTTTACTAGTCATGCTTCAGGCCAGGGCCTGATGACTGAGACATCCAAGCAGCAGTGCTGCCCTATTTTGGGCTCTGCTTTGATGCCTTTGTTCTGGAATTTGGACAGGCTTCTTTAGAGGTAAAGGCAGCCACAAAATCTTTGAGGCTGAGCAACTTTAGGTATGACCAATGTCCCTATGTTAGGCTTCCAAGTGCTGTGCCATTTGTCTCTGGTCATCTATTCTGCAACAACACTACTAGATCATCAAAGCTGGAAACAGATAGATAAAAGACCGGACAACCACCCTCCTATCTTTCTCCTCCTGTTGCGACTAGAGTTTAAAAACACACAACCAGAGTTAAAGGCACAAACCAGCAAGTGTTTTTCATTTCTGGGTTAAGTACTTACTTTAAATTAGGTCAATATTTAAAAGGCAAGTCATTTTTCCAGCAGGAAAATTTAAGGCAAGAACCCAGAACCCCTGGTTATAAAAAGTTAAAGATCCACCTACTTGGGCTGAGCATGATGTTGGTAGCCAGGTCCAAGACTAGATCCTGCTCTCATCTCCACAGCTACAGAACACTGAAGAGATGTCAAGAGTTAGTCACTACTGCCCACAGCAGCCAGAAGACAGTACAGGCCCAGTGGTCTGGCCCTAGACTGGTACCCACTTAAGCTGGAATTAAGTTTTTCCCCTACATCATTTGCAACTTACTCTGGTTTCCACATCTGTCCATTCAGATTCTGCACCATCTTCTGGTGGGTTAGGACTGGATTGGGATGATCTTCGCTTTCGACTGAAGGAGGCAAAGAAAAGAGTTAATCCAGAAAGCAGCACAGGGGATTGTCTGCACATGCTATCTGTACTCTTAACTAGTTAAAAATAGCTAACTAGCATTAGACAAAGTTAAGTGTCATCAGATTTGTAGAGCATTGGTACTACGGGCTTAACAAGAAACCTCTCTGAACTGTGTGCATGTTAAACCAATAATTTCTGTTCACGCCTAGCTTCACATTCAACTCACCACCGAACAACTGATGGCATTATAGCCACGTGTACGTTTTGGGGAAGCCAGATTCTCAACATTATCACCACTAAAAGATTTCAGCATAACTCACCCAGTTGGAGACTCTTGTTTCAGAGTTTCTATATCCGTGAACTGGACGGCCTGTCCACCACCCCTAGTTTTGAAAACATCACCCTGATGGCAATAAACAGCAACAAGTTGGTTACTATACAAGCTTATCTGAAGGGGTCTAAAGATCCGAGTGCTTCCGTTTGGTATTGAAAAGAAAACACACCCATCCACCCACAATGCAGGACAGTGCAGTAAGGGGAACTACCAGCAATAATTGAACCTGGAGATGGTCATCAGGTCACTGCAAGGACTTGGTACATTGGACGCAGAAGGTCCATCAGGGCTCACTTTCCTGCTCTCATACTACAGCACTGATTTTTAGGCTAAAACCCTTGGGTAAGTTGTGTGAGTGAGCCTTTATGTTAGCTTGGAGGGATTTTATTTACATAAGTATATAAACAGAAGTGTCGTAACAATGAGTAACAGGAAAAAGCTGCATTCCAAACACACACAAAGCCCATGCTATTTAGCACCACCCTTTAAAGGCTTTAATCAGTCCCACAATGGGAAATCCTGTTTCTAAAGCCTTTGTCTCTGTACTGCTGCATTGTTGCGGCAGCTTGAATCACACTGGCCACGGCTGAAGCAACACTTCCACAAGACTCTTGTTTGCACAAAGCCAGTGGCTAGCAGAAGCTTAATGCCATTAGGAAAGGGGTCTTAAAATTACTGACCTTTAAGCACATGTTACTAGAACAACATAGCAAATGGCTATATGAGGACATTAGGAAGGACTAAAGTTGAATTAGCAAGCCATCTAGAAAAAAAAGCCTCTCACCTTGTGTCAACCTGTAACATTCAAATTAAAGTTAATAGCACATTTGATGGCAACTTGCACAAGCTCAGAGTGCAGCAGGAAACACAAGGTCAGTGAAATAACATTTAACAGTGCCGTGACATGTTTGTTTTACCTTAATTAATTTAGTTTCAATCTCCCCATCGGAGGCTAGCTCCTGGTGTGTCAGCATGTACTTGTCACACTTAGCTAGTGCCTTTTCGCTCGCGGTTGCTACTGTGATGGCATTGGGGACATGTGGCTGCATGACTGTTTCAGTGGGCACGTTAGAAGATGGCTTATGATCTACCCATCTCTCCCCTGCCGAGCGTGACCGTCTGTGCCTGAGCCGAACTGGAGGTGGGTTCTGATCAGAGTGGGAAAGGAACCAGAAGAAACAAGCACAATCAGTCATTCATTTCTCACAGGTCCCCCTCAGCAGAAGTGCAGCTTTTCAGGCCTGGTGAAGGGGTATTGGTACAAAACATGACAACATCGCTCACAAGCTGTTTTGTATTGGAATCCGCCCAGGAAGGCGCCATTCCCGGCCTCCAAGCGCAAACAGCTCTTGACATTCTGCTAGTGCCAGAGTCTATTCTTTGCAGATTTAAATAATGCTTCAGCCAGCTGGAGGTTTTCCTTAAATTGTCCTTTCATTTGAAATGTCATTAGTACTTCTGGCAATTCAAGAGAATTACTAGAAGCCGTGAAGGTTGCATATACACTAAACAGGCCTGAAAACGAGGAAGTTTAAAGATAGTGTCCATGGACATTCCTGAGTGTCACCACCTGTTTTTCAGATAGCTGGGGGAGCAGATCCAGAGATTTAGGAGGGCTTATGCCTGAGTTCAGCACAGTGGTCCTCAACCCAAGCTAGAGACCTCTGGGGTAGGTTGCAGGCATAAATTAAGTTAAAACCAAGGTTGCAGACATGGTATTTGCTCAGCACTGTTGCCCATGGGCAGCAAAGGCTGGGGACCATTGGTTTAGCATGTCTGAAGGACAAGAAAACAGTCTTTTTGTAGTTAGTGCAGAGAAGGAGATGCTGCCTCTGCTCAACCCCCTAGTCATTCCTTGGGCAAAACCAGAAGGCTGTTTGAAACTGCAAACAGCAAAGTCCCATGCCTCGTTAAAGAGATGTGGGACTGCTTGTGATGTACGGCTGGAAAGCACGGGGCAGGTAATGTCATGCAAGGCTAAGCTTTATTCCTAGTTTTCTCTGAAAGATTACCTGGGTTTATTCCTGAAAGTCAAGCCTGACCAAAACAACCTGACAAACATGTGTGCAGTATGAAATAGCACTCTCAAAAGGGTGAGAAAGACCAGATTTGTCCCAGCCTACTGCTGAACCCCACACTGGAGAGATGCGAGTTATGATGATACCTCACACTAACTTCTGAACTGTCTAACTGGGTCACTATGAACTTCCCCTTAATATACAGAGGACACGGCCAAAACCCAACACAATCTTGAGATAGAACCCAGCTTATTTCCAGCCAGGAGTCCCTCCTCTTCCAACCCAGCTCATGCAGCAGGGGGAGAACAGCCAGGAAGAGAGAAAAGGCCTATCCAAAAGTACCTGTAATCTTCATTACACTAGACACTGCACTTAACCCTTCTCATTCAGCCTTCTCCAGGAGAGGGTACAGAAAACCCAAGACGAAGCTATGAAAGCCAGTCAAAAAGGCAGCATTCTCCGCAGAGCTACTATGATACAATATGGGAGATTTTATATTACTGTTTCACATGTTCCTTAATTACACTAATGACACCTAGCAAAGACACACAGCATATATCCATGGATACTATCCCAATCTGCTGCACCTCCAAAACCCGAGCACTGATTATATTTTATTCAGCATGAAAGGTAACATCTACTATGCAAGCCCCTCCTAATTAATCTCTTCTTAAATGACCTAAAAGCACCATTTCCAAGTTAATTCTCTTAAGGATGTTGCATAGCGTGGAGGCAAAAAGTAGCTGCAAGAATTGAAAAAAAAAAAAAAAAAAAAAATTCTATTTGACTATGGTTATTCCAAGTTACTCAGCATTACACAAGAAGTATTAGTTTGTTAATAATTAAGAGACAAATGGTATAAAGTGCCTTGGAAGTTCAGAGCCATAGAAGAGGTAGCACTGTATTTCACAGGAAGGTGTGATCCTTAATTTGTTACCACCAGGGGTTAAGGTATATACTGTTAAGAAATCTTCAGTTTGAACGGCATTGGCATGATTGGTCACCACTTGTTCCAAGGAAGTCCATTGGCAGCAAGGAGTCCAAGGCACAGACTCGCAAAGTGAGAAAAGCTTTGCTCTTGCAGAGGATCTCCCCCCACAAAGAATGCAGCATGTGCTATGCACATGGGGCTTTTTTGGTTTTGTTCACCTGAACTCCTGTGGTAACTATGCTTTAAACACTGCACACAGCATTCAGACAAGCAGCCCTTCCTTGAGACCACCTTTACAAAGAAATCCGTTTTAGGAAGTCCAACACAAACCAAAGTGAAGCTGTCGGCTTTACTGCTACCGTTAACATTTAATAAAAACAGGTTTAGGAATCAGGTCTTACACTCATAAGAGGGAGACTGCTTGTCCAAATACTATTTTTCAGCAGGTAAGCTTAAACAAATGGCTTATGAGACCACCTTTTAAATTTGCCCAAAGATAGCTATGATAAAAATTGCAGACTGCCCAGCAAGTTTGAGGAGAGAAAGACAAATGGGGACAAGGAGGTTTAGAGTCAATGTTCCTGCTAGATGAGTGTTTCAGATAGGTTAGAGATGTGCTGACAAGACACAGGCACACTACTTCGGAGAGGTTTGTAAAATGCCGACTTCAAAAACAAGTTAGTTTTTGTTTTGCAAGTACCAGGACTCACAACTTGGAGGCAGTACTGTCACATGTAGCACCAATTCATAACGTAGAGTCCAAATCTTTTAGGCACGTGCTCATGCTGTATCAGAGCACTCTTAGCTTCACGGTTATTTGACAGTGGTGATCTTCTGAGCCAGAGTAGCCAAGCACTGCTGCATTTAAGCATTGCTATGTGTAACCATTGCTAGGAGCAGCACTAACCCTGCAGCATTGATCCTCTTCTACGTCTATCTGATTTCTACGGCTGGGAACCTCAGTGACTCCAGTTCGGTACATCCCTCGCCTTCTGTCTGACACACAGTTTCTATTTTGCTCTGGTTCCTGTTGTCTAATCCTTGCATTAGGTGTGACACTGGTAGGCTTGCTGTGTGAAGGAAATTTCTGCTCCCATTCAGAAATACAGGATGCCACAGAAATGCTGCTACAAGAGTTAGAACGTCTATGCATCTGTGGCTGGCTCATAAGTTGGTGGCTGTTTGGGACCTGAGTACCATAGTTACTAGAAAGCTGAAGAAAACGGAAGAGAAGTTAGTGAACATATGAAATTCTGAACTGTTAAAGAGGCTAATACAACATTTTAAAAGGAAAAAAAAAAGTAATTCTGTTTGCTCTCTGCAACGAAAGGCAGTCTTTATCTAAAATACACAACTTAAAAAGGACTAATTGTTTCAATGTTAGCCTTAAAAAATTTAATAAAAGCAGGACATTCCTCCAATTGCTCCAGTGTAAGTGAAGAAAGCATGCATAAAAGGGACAGCACATTAGAGATTGGGGGAAGGATTTGAGGAATACAGCAGCTGAAACAAACTTTCATGCTCATTCACCATTCTAGCCACCAAGTCAGCTGCATTCGGATTCATAAAAAACAGTTCCTCCCTGCACTAAGCAGAGCGTTTTACAAGTAGCTTACAGGTACTGGTGAAGGAGACACAGATCTCTGAAGACCCCTCTCTCGGTCCTTCTCCCGTGAAGGTCTCTCTGGCTTTTCAGGCTTTGGTTCAGTAACAATGGCTTTCAGCTGCTTCAGTTTCTCATCTTTGACCCACAGCTTGTTCTGCATCTCCAGTTGTTTTGCTGCCACCCGCCGCTCCTGAAGGAGAGGACAGGATAAATGTTAGTTTGAAAGACCAATTTCACAAGCACAACCAAGTAATCCTGTCAAAAAATAATTGGAAGGGAGCCATGTAATCCCAAGTGGGATTAAATTATTCCATCTGAGATGCAGAACCCAGAAATATCAACACACTAATTGCAGGGGGTGGAGCTACATTTCAAAGCTCTGTGGCATATTTACAGGTTGCTCTATTCCTTAAGACTATTACATTTAGTAGCACACACAGTCATTGTTCCCTGAAAGCAATCCCCTAATAGGGCTGCATCATCATAGTTTGTTATCTCCTAAGAAGCTATTTCTCCTCCATATACGCGTACATTTTGGTACTTTTAAGAACAAAAATTCTTGCAAAGAACGCTCTTGACACTAGGCTACAGCTGCCAACTGATACAGCAAGAGAAGTGCAAATGATGAATCAGAAGGAACAGGTGCTGGACTTATATAAAAGTATCTGCTTTTTTAAAAAGTTATGCCATTTGCATCAAAATCCTTCCGTACAAATTCTACCCTGACATAAAACATCTGTGAAGTTTCAGCTGACACCGGGTCTTTCATAATGGGCCACACAGGAAAACTCCAGCCTTTATTCTACACTAGTCCTGCTCCTGGAGGCAGTTTAAACAGCTGTCATAGTATACTTACACACTCTTTCTCCCACTTGGTTGTAGTCTCTACCACCATGCCTTGCAACCGTGCTTCCAACCTGCGTTTATCAGATGCCTGACGCTGCAATTTCTGACTCTTGCTCTCCAATTCTTGCTGCAAAGTACGTTTTTCTTCTTCATAAATGGTAGCCGTTTTCTCCAAGATATCAATCTAGAAGAAAATGCCATAGTCTTTACTTTCACTGCTTGTTTGTCAAGCTGCCTCTTCCCCTACCAAGTGGGTTCAAATTACCATTTGTGTTTTAGCACATCTTACCATGTTTTAGAATATATTTTCAATTGTAGTGCACATGTACCTAGAGGAACTAGGCAAATGCTTTACTAATTGCCTTTGAAACGTTAACAGTTTCTAGGGTCGGAAGGGACCTGAACAGATCATCAAATCCTGCCCTGGGCAGGAAGGAGTGCTGGGATCATAAAACCCCAGCCAGATATTTATCCAACCCCCTCTTGAAGACACCCATAAACAACATTAAAGGACATGAGTTGATTCCCTGTAAGAAAAGTTCTCGTGCAACTGGAATTCCCCAAATTGAAACGCTTGAAAACCTGATGCTTTTTTTTTTTTTTTTTTTTTTAAAAAGAAAGTCTCCAGTACAAGTTTCCTTTGCTAGGTAAGGTGCACATTGTGTGTATGAGAAGTGGGCAGCTTGATTATACAAGAACAAACCTTATACTCCAGCGTTTTGTTTTTCTTTTCTAGCCGTTCAATCTCCATTCTCTGTCCTGCTATCGCTTTCTCCTTTTCAGCCAGCTTTCCTTGAGCAAAGTTTTCCTTGGATACCATTTTGGTATCAAATTCTTGCATCATAGTTTTAAATGCAAGCGCTGCAACAGATTCAAAACATCATAATACAGTATTGGTAAGATTCTTTCCAACCCAGCTCCATTAATATATCAAGTTTTGCATGGTTTCTGCTGGCTTGAAATATGGAGATTGCATTATTTGCTTGACAGTTACCAGCAGTCTAAAGCAACATTGAGGACTTCTGATGAGCAAAACATGTTCTACCATGGTCCCATGGGGGACAAAAGAAATCTATTTCTTTCACCTCAGATACTTTACACATCTATCAATGCACAGAGCAAGCCAAAAAAGTTGACAGATTCTTAATGTTTACCATTTTTAGCAAACTCCTCCGACAGCATTTGCCGGGCTTTATGGCGCTTTTCCAAGGCATCAATCAGCCTTGGAAGCGTTTGATCATCATTAATATCCAGCAGTTCACATGAAGGCAATGGAGGGAAGTTTTGCAGAAACATTTCTGTGACAGATTGATCTTCTGTTTCTAGAAAAATAGAAGAAAAAGAGAGAGTGGTCCAACATATGGCAAAAGGCTAGGAAAAAAAAAAAAAAAAAAAGTCAGAATGCTTTTAACTCAAGCTCCCCAAAACACCTTGATTAAAGTTGTACATAATGAGAGCCAGAAGTTTCCACAAACTAGAGAGAATTATACCAAAATAAGGGACTGAATGAAAAAAGAAAAACAACAACTAGCAAGTAGTAACAAGGGCTTTTGTTAGGGAGGATTATAATAGAAATAGGTAAAGTAGGTGGGGAAGGCAGTTTGGAAAATGTACTAAAATGTGGGGAGAGGAAGAGATTAAAAAAGAAGTATTTCCCTGAAGTATACAATTGTTTCTAGTTTAAGTTATTTCTTCTGATAAGTGTCACCTATATTAAAATTAGCAACAACCTTCTTTCAGAAAGAGTAATTAGAAAAAGTCCCAAACTTGTTATGATTACCTTATTGAAAATTTGCCTCAATATTAGTGGAAGCCCCAAAGAGTGCATGCACTGCTGCAGCACAAACCAAGGGCTGCCTGACTTGTGATCATGAGATAAGAATTCAAGAAAAGTTTACTTTCATAGCTCCCCCCTCCCAAATCAGGAATGAAGGAACAATTAAAAATCTGTGCTACAATTAGCAAACACCATTGCAGAATTTACCTCCAATTACTGGGCCACCACGAGCTTCAAGTTTCCGTGAGAGCTCATCTTTAAAGGCCTGGTTCTTAAAACGACGACCAGGTGTTAAGCCACACAGAGGCTTATCAACAGGTCTTGCAACTTCGACTTCTTGGGTCATTTCAGCAAATCGCATGACTTGCTGCAGAACAAAATTCAGTTTTAGAGTATTTGACTACTTTAGCCACCCACATCACGAATTTGCAAATTTAAATACTGCCCTAAGAGGATGCTTACAGAGACACTATCAAGTTAAACCACTTTTCTAAAAATGCAGTTAAAAGCAGTTCCTAGTACTACAGCTCCTACCCCATCAGACAGTTCTACAGTCAGCTTCGTGCAGCTCCTTTCTGCTCTTCGCAGCTGCTGCAGGAATACCAACTAATGTCACAACAAGCACTTAAGGCCTGATGTCAGCACAGCCCAAATGGGAGTTCAATAACTTTTAAAGCCTTAGCACACAAAAAGGAGATATGCCTTTTGCTGAGAGCACTTAACTGCTATTTCTAAGAATGAGGAGCAAGATCATACTTGCAAGCTTCCCTGTAAAGCAGGGGTGGGCAAAATATGGCCAGGTGACTGGATCCGGCCTGCAGTGCTCTGCAAGTGGCCATGCCCTGCCTACTCATGCCAGGGCAGCCTGTGCCGGGCTCCTGCCAGCCTGGGCCCCAGCCAGCGCACAGCTCCTGACAGAGCTGTTCCTGGTGTGGCTGCAGCTAGGTGCTGCTCTACACTCGCCCCCACCCCCATCTCCAGTGGTGGCTCCTGCTTCTGATCTTGCCTCTGCCGCACCACACTCTGCTGTGCCAGGCAAGCAGTTTCAGCTGGGTGGCTCCTACCCCAGGGGCAAGATCAGTAGCAGCCAGCGGAAGCAGAGGGTGCAGAGCTGTTTGCGGCTGGACCACAGGCACCGGTGGGAGTGTGGCATGGGCAGCTCTAGGGTGAGCAGGTGGAGCTCAGCCCCATACAGAGCACTGTGGGTGTAGCACAGACCGTACCACCCAGGCAAGCTCTGCTGCATGCATCCCACCCACATAGCAGGCTTCCAGGACCTAGTACCTAGGCAGGCCCCCTCCAGATAAACATACATGCACATGACCCCCAACCCCAGAGAACAGGGGCACGTGATCCCAGCCTCTCCCACACCTGAACAATGCTTCCTGCCCTCCCACAGCCCCATAAGAAGTTCTGGTGAGAGTTGTGGTTGGGGGGGGCGGGGGGAGGGTGGTGGTGAAAGAGAGGGAGAAGAGTGCTGACCCAGCCTGTGACAGCTCATCAAGATTGCCTATGTGGCTCTTAGGCCCCAAAAAAATTGCCCATCCCTGCTATAAAGCTTCTGCTTTGTTCTTCAAGGTGAAGCATAAAATAGCTCTGCATTTCCCCTGGTTTGTGAATGCACTAAGGCCCTGCAAGAAAGTACTGGGGCTGAGGAAGAATAAGTCATGTGCCAGTTACCAAGCTTTCTTCATAGTCTTCAGCCTTGGGGTTAACACACACAATCATACGCACTTTTCCTTCACCATCAAAGTAGTTCTTGAACAGATGAGTTAGTTTGGAGTCTCTGTAAGGGACCATCTGAAAAGACGAAAAGAATCTAAGAAATCCCACCACAAGCAAAACCTTGACATGTTAATAAAAGCCAGTAAGATGACAGATCTGTTGGTTACCTTATAGGTGCCATACATTTGGTTCTCCCGCAGAACTTCAATGCATGTTCTCAAAGTCATTAATGACTGGTTGATGTTCCCTGAAAGAAACAGAGGTATGACAGAAAGAAAGTGTTAAATAAATCAGTTGGGTATAGGTCTATCATTAAGTTCAGCAGCCAGTTTAGTCCTCAGTCATCATTCATTGTGGGGCAGTTGCACTGACTGAAGCAGAAGCATATGCTTTTTTAGTTATGAGCTTAAAGTACCATATTTTCACGCATATAGTCCGTGGGCTATACATGTTTTTACAAACTTGACGGGTGAGTGAGGGCTATACAAGGGTGCAGGCTATGCAGAGTCTTTAGAACAGCATAGCCCATCCCCACTAGGATTATCTTGGCACCACTTTTAGTTGGCTCCAGCTCCAGCAGCCATGCCCAGCAGAGCCCGTGCTTGTGGCCATGTCAGGGGGGAGAGGCTGCAGGTGGGCGGTGAGAGTCTGCAGCAAGCCCCAGCTCCAGCTCTGGTGGGGAATACATGGGTGCAGGGAATACACAAACTATTTTACGAAAATACAATTTTCCGCGGGTTTTACATGGGTGCGGGTATATGCGCAAAAATATGTTAAACAGTACAATGAGTGTTCATCTTTCCAGGCAAAGGGGACAATTATGGATCAACAGAACACAAGACACAGCCCATCAGGTTTTTTCAGGGTTATCTTTAATAAGAAAGATCACCCCATGACTAGGTATTTAGTCCACACTCAATTATACACACTAATACATAAATAGATGATCCAGCCTGAATACATACCTGCTTCGCGTAATCTACTTCCCTCTGCTTTGGTCCTATTAGTTCTTTCACTTCCAGCTAGGTCAACCAAGGACAGCTGACTTAATGTGATTTGCTCTTTTTCCTATAACAGAAAGGAAAATTATGTTAGGTTACTGCCATTAACAGTTGCTCTACTATTTGGGGGAGGGGTGCAGAATAAAAAACACGCGCTTTAGAACCTTGCAAATTCTAGCAATTTAGTTTTGAAAGAAAATTTGAGCAGGTCGTTAATTATTAATGCAAGTTGCTATGTGCCATTAATGTTTAGCGCACTAGCTTTTCAGCTCTTTTCCATCTTAGTGTACAAGTTTGGCAGCTTCACAAAGGCTCTCCAAAGTTCCACATACTTCAGTTTTGGCTTAAAGAGGAAGCAAAGCAAGAAACAAGAGAACAAGTTTGTCTTACTGCTTTGGTATTCTAATATAACAGTGTTTTCCCCAACATTTTTATAACAAAAAATTTAATTGGAGGCAATTATCAAACAATTAACTTGTAGGGGGGCATGTAAGAAGTCTCAACTGCAATGCTTTAGATAGGACCACAGACAGGTCATTTCGTGAGCCTCCACACAAGAATTTCGTGCTTATTTAAATAACTAGCCTTTGCATTTCACCTGTAGAACATTATCTCCATCTGCATCCAGGGGGGCCTGAGCCAGTTTAATCATGAACACACTATGAGAACGACTGGATTCACGATTCAGCTGAGTGTTTGCGATCCGCCTTCTCTTCTGACCTGTTAAATAAGGCAACCTTTTTATTCAAGGGCCAAATCTGTGACGGCTAATTCAGGTTTTCATGCTATATGGATTTCAACTATGAATAGCTGCATACAATTGTAAAATATTGTAAGACAGTAATTCTCTTACCTCTCCAAAAAACCTCAAAAGCTTCATCAGTAGATTTTACCTCCACTTCTGTGCATCCTATAACATACATGTTGTGATTCTGGTCCTCACGGAGTACTCTGGATTGTGGTGGTCTGGAAAGAGTATTGTTGTGATCAAGTCTACAGACAATGCATTTTAAGCAAGACGCATGCAAATTTTTTTAAGAACCAGATTCAACCTGAACACAAGGCATCAGACATAATCCCATACCAACAGAAGTAAGAGTCAACATGAATGCATGGGAAAGTGCTCAGGCAGGATTAGTTGCACTTCAGTTATTGCTTTGCTTCAGTTCGTAAGCTGTGTTTAATTGCAAATCTTATTAGGGACTATGAGGCTGGAAGACTACTGCTGCTTTCCTATATGCACGAACTCTTATAGAAGCAAAACAGGTTTCAGTAGCACTATTCTGTATTTGGTAGTAAAGCAAAGGAAAAAAGTAATACAGTCCACGTTTCTTTTTTTCTGCTACCGCTGCTAAAATAGATGCTGAAATTATTTAATAGGAGGGACGACATGCTGTGCACCTACATAAAGTCATCGATCCGCATGGGTGTGCTGCAACTGTTCCACTTATCACCCTTCCGCATGGGAGTGTTACAGCTGTTCCATCTACCAAAGGAACAGGACAAAAACATTATGGTGTCCACAAGAACCACCTTTGTTCTTTTAAAAAAAATGAAGGAATCTCCAAACATTAATTGTTGCAAAGTAAACAAGAGGGACTATTGTAAGAACTTTCCAAGGCCAGCTTGTGCAAGTCAAATGAGAGGATGATCTTATAACAAAAACAAAAGCAATTAAACCAAGCAAATTTAACTCCTTTTAAAAGCTTCCACATGTTCTACAGGCATTTGAACCCAATTAAGAGCAAGATTCCAAAGAGGTCCCTCTCCAGAGACCTCAAGAGCAGGCTGTCATGGATGACAGCAAATTAGTTTTAAAAAATCTGACCCACTTATGAAAGACTAAGACATATGCCAGATTCTCAAGTGGATTTAAAGTTACTGACAAATACAAAAGGAGAAAGAGTCTGAGGTTAAACTGGAGATAAATTACAAGGTTCAGAAAGACGTGTGCAGATGCAAAGGATCCCAGACCCTCTAGCAAAGGACAGGGGTGTGGTCTGGAGGCCACTTCTGGCAGCTACAATTTTGATTCTGACACCTCCGGTTAGAGATGTAAATATTGTTTAAAAAAAATAATCTATTTAACTTCCTCTAATCATGTCATTTAAGCACATAACTGTTAACACAATTTGGGGACAGCTGCTACTGAGAGCCACTCGCAG
>NW_017728911.1:39817668-39826058 GCF_001723895.1 Crocodylus porosus | reverse complement strand
ACCCAGTGACAAGCTGGCCAGACTATACAGCCCAGGTGAAACCCAAGGCTGGGAGGAAGGGAGCACCTGTAAACAAGCAGTTAACTGGTTATTTGACAAATCATTAGGTCACTTGCTGTTTTTCTCTTTAACCTCATAGGCTAAGGGTACTAGTCCCCACTCTGCCTGCTGCCTTCTGGTTCCTCCTAGGGGAAACTCAGACTTTCCTTTGCCCCACTTTCCTGCCAGACTGCATCCCTGCTGTGTCCCACCCTAAAGGACAACAGATAATCCCAGCAATAACTGGTTAGTTTATCAGTTAAACAATTATCATTTAACCTATCACATCCCTACCTCCCACTGTCTGCTCCAGTTTTTAAGGAACAAAACAGTTGACTGGAAAAACCAAAAAGGTGCAGGAGTCAACTTTAGGAATCAAATCACATTTTGACCAACGTAATATTCACTTCCTTAAAAGAGTTGTTTAAAAAAGGCTGTGTAGACTGTAAATTGCGGTCATCAGCCAAGAGTGAGTGCATGAGCAAGTTCTGAAGTCCCACTAGCTTCAAAAGCCAGTACCAAACATACCAAAAAGATTAATAGCTGGATACCATTATACTCAGGAAGTAAGAGCTACTTTTTAGTAGCAAAGGTACCCAACACTGGTTTAAGTGCTGCTTAAGTATTTAGACAAGCTAATACCTCACATCAGAGATTTGTCACTGCCCCTATTCTTCAGGTGGCAAGTGAGGCAGAAGTGTGCATGTTTACAGAGAGTATTAGTGGCAAAGTTGGGTTTCTCCATGGCTCAGTTATGAACTACTCCGTGGCCAACAGTTCTGTGCCCATGTCACTATGTTGTATACACTTCCATAGGTATCCAAAACCTTGGTCTTAGACACAAATCCAAGAAAGGGGTATCAGCGCACAGCACTGTCAGATATGCAATATCTCAACAGGTGACAGGGCTCAAAGCACACTAAAAATACTTACTTTGGTTTTATTGGATCATAGGGAATTTCCTCCAAGAGGTCATATATGTAGTTATTATAGATTTCAACATACGAGACAAAGACACTGTAGACACTATCTTCATCAACCTCTTCCACTTTGCAGTGATCTTGTACATTGATCATGTCAGCAAATTCTGGATCGATTTGTCGTCTGTTAAATACACAGAACAGTAAGTAACTGAAATAAACCAAACTAATGTCCTACTAAGAATTCTTTAGGTTAAGTCTTCAGTAGTTTGAATACCTTGGAAGTGCCTACCCTGAACACTAAAATTACGCATCTAATTTTCCTCTAGGAAAAGCTGAAAATCACTTGGTGAAAAACTTAAGTCCAGTTGCATTTATTACTATATTGGCTATGAAATCCTCAGCTGTGGTTGCAGTTAGACGAATGCGAAGTAGGGACATAAATATGAAATTAAGAAGTTAACCAATAATTGGAGGAGTTTAAATGGATTAAAAGAAAAAAAAAAGTTAGCCAACTAGCCCATACCAGGGCCAGGGCTGTTCCTGCTGGAGATTTAGTAACCTCCACGCAGGAACAGCCCTAGCCACTTGTGTGCCCAGATCCCGCCTTACTACAGGGAGGGAGGTGCCAGGCACCCCACAGGAGTCAGGCAGGGCCTTCCTCCCGCAGCAGCGGGTCTACCCATCTCCCCTGAAGCAGTGGGGCCCAGGCAGAGCAATGGGCTCCCTGTGCCTCCCACTGTGCTTCTGCTGCTGTGACCCAAACCTGGAAGGCTCCTCTGGGCTGAGCCGTCCCGCAGCTCACCCTGGGGGAAAAGGGGGTCTGGGCTCAGGGGGGCAGCCTCCACCGGGCACGTTTATCCTTCCTCATGCTGCCTATGGCACTGGCTAAGTGGCGCCTGACCGAGCCCAGAGGTGGAACCAAATGCATAGCTGGCTGGGCCCGAGGTGCTGCAGCAGCTTGAGCAGGCAGCGCCTGGTCTGAGGGGCTGTCTTTGGCCCCTTGCATGTTGAGTGCAGCCACAGGACATTTCGGAGCTCTGCTACTGCAGGGAAGTTGGACAGACCCACCACACAGCCAGGAGTCTCACTGCTACAATGGGAAGGCCCCACCTGACCCTTCTGGGTGGCCCAGCACCTGCCACCTCATAGTGGTGGGACCCAGGGACAGGACAGGTTGGCAGCCCCACCCCCGGTCCATGGGGGCAAGGGGAAACCATGGTTCTGCAGATGGGCAAAGGTCCATCAGCCTGGGCCGAGGAACCATGCGCCTGGGCTGACAGAACAGGGCCGGAGTCCATATGCACAGAGGCCTGCACTTGCTGCTCGTGCTCTGGCGCAAACAGGATGGGGGCAGCTGGAGACCCCCTCCAGCAGGGGAGATGGGGGGCAAGAGACTGTGGTTTGAGTGAGGGGCACCAGCACAGCCAGGGTGGTGTGGTCAGGATAAGCCAAACCATCGATCTTGGCAAATGGGTCCCGGTATGAGAAAGGTTGAGCTGTATTACCAAGAATGCACCTAGACTGCCAACTCTATGTCCTCTGCTCTGAATGTGACCATGCCTTCCCTATCCCTCCCATGGTGAAAAGTGCTATATCAACTGTCCTGAGCATTCCACCTCCCTTTTAAAATAAAGATGACCAGACTGACATAAGATTAAGTCACAGTCACCCAGTTTGCAATTGGATTATACACTACAAGTTGTGGTAGTTACTTACTTGCCAGATGGGGTCTTTTGAACTGGCATGGCTTCTCTCCTCTGGCGCTCTAACAGAGCATCAACTTCACATTGTACATCCACACCATTCTTGTCATCAAGTTTAAAAACCTAAGAGAGTGGTGAACAAAGTTGGATATACACAAAGTACTTCAACATAAGCAAAGCCTTTTTTCTTTTCAATTACTGTGCAATGAAACTTTCAACAAGAAAAAAAAATATGAAGGATGATCATCCCAAATTACTTCACTTTGATGACATTCCCCATCTATGCATTTCCATTTTTGCCCATGCTGTTTGAGGCAGATGTTTTGTTGGTACTAGAAGGTCACTGTTACAAATTAAAGACTTGAAAAAGACAAAAAAGACACAAAGCTTCTCACAAATCGCTTTGCCTGGAATGGTCCAATGCTGTTGAAGATCATGTCTAAGCAGCGGGGAAGAAGTCCTCCGTCTCCAGGAGAACCTGTCATTGTGTGCGTTTTCCCACTACCCGTCACACCATAGGTAAAAAGGAGACCTAGAAACAGAATTGATACAGATCAGGATGTGGTGTTAATTAACAGCTGAAGCTGGAGTCTTCTCACTTAATCCTACCCAATAAAGATAGGGCTTTGAAAAACAAGCCTCATTCTGACTGCTCAACATGAGGAACAGATGTTTACAGATACCATTCTGAAGGGCTGAAGCACATAGTAAAGTCGCCCAGTACAAGACTAGCTCATACTAGCAGCCAGAACTCAGACTCAAGGCACCCTAGTTGAGAATCAAAAGGTATATTTTTATCTATATGCACGCATGCGCACGTACACACACACACACACACACACACACACACACACACACACAGCAAAAGCCTCCACCAACCCCAGAAAAGACCCTTCAAAGCTGGCAGGGAAGAAAGAAAAATCAGATACAGGATTCAATACAGAAACAGCAATAATTTAAAAAATCTGAGCTTTTTTTGCCTTGTTTAATGAAGATGGGAACAATTTCTTTGTGACAACAGAAAAAAAAAACCCCCACATACAGATCTTTGGAACAATTTTTTTTTAAGAGAATATCTTGTTCAATGGCGACATGTAGGGAGGGGGTGAACGAGGGTACACATGCATCCCACGAAAGAAGCACCGCTAATGCTGCTGGTGGTGCCTGTGGGTGGTCGTTGCTTCGCCTCCCTCCCCCCAACAGAAAACTTAAAAAGTTTGGTTGGGGAGAGGGACAGAATTTGGAAGAGCGCCAGCAGAGGCACAGCAGAGCTGAAGAGCAAATTACAAGTCAGCACTGAAGTTTTGCAAAGTCCTAACAGTAATACAAAAGTGCAGAGAAGTATTTTAGCTAACAGAATGCCACAACAGAATATTAAAATGCACAAATAGCTGCATACCATTTTTCCCACGAATAAGGTCTTCCACCAGAGGTTTCGCCACAACATCAAAGAGCTGTTTCTGAGTGACAAGGGTGCCAAATACTTCCTTAAATGTATACTGTGTCTGCAGAGGAAGAGACACTGCTGTAAGCTTGGAATTTGCATCTTAAGAAGTCCACTGGTTCCAAAAGGCAATTTCTCTTCCGAAAGAAAATTTGTCACTAAACTGGTAGAAGGACTGGTCAGTTCTTTTGTAGCATACCCATTTGGTTCAGTTCATTTATTCTGAGACATAGCTCAGATCTGCATACTGAACAATCAGCACTTTCCTCAAATTTCATAATTAAGCCCAGAAGAGAGCACCAAGATCACCTTTTGACCCTGTATTACACAACCAGGAGAAACTCACCCACTGATTTGGAGGGATCAAGCCCAAGACTTCTGGTTGAGTTCCAACAGATTACATAGGAAGACATCCAGTTATGTCCTTCCAACCCTTGTTATACCTTTCCCCACTAACTTAAGAGAGTTTCATTGCCAGAAACCTCTTCCCCAAATAGGCAGGGTGACCATATGTCCCAGTTTGGCCAGGACAGTCCCAGATTTCATAGGCTTTCCATTTTTGTCTGCTGGCAGGACAAATGGAAATAAAGTCTCGGATTGGCTCCACCCCACCTGGATCCTCCCTAGTAGCGGTTGGAGGCAGGGGGCAGGCTGGGCTGGGCACTGTTTCTCTCCTATCTGGGGAGGGGCCAGGCTCCCAGATTTCCGTAAAAATAATATGACGACCCTACACATAAGCATGTCAGTTGCCCTCAACTTTTCTAGACTTACGGCATCACTTGAAAAATTTCCACTCTTACTTTCTGCTCAGTGTTTTACTACAACCCCCGCCCCCCTCCCAAAACAACCACCCCAAGAGAACAAAACAAAAAGCCACTAGAGCAATTCCCTAATTACGAAGAACTCAGAAAAACCAAAACAGGTCAGAATGTTTTGAAATCTCTGGATTTATCTTGTGAATCATATTTACACACCTAAAAGTGCTAACCTTGTGTGATACCCTTGGAAGGATCTCGAGGCACACCAGGGTGGTTGAGAATTACTGAAGTTTACGTTTGATGCCAGGATGTCAAGCCTTAAACCCAATGATGTTTTCCAAAGATTGGATCACACCCTCTCTTTTCTACGCCCTTTCCAGACTGTAGCTTTTTTGACATGTTGATATTAGCCAGATTCCAAATTTCAGTAAGTCTCCATAGAATCAGAGAACCCTAGGGAAAAATCAAGCTGGAAGGGATCTCCAGAGGTTATCTAGTCCAACTTCCTCCCCAGTGCAGAATCACACCTATCCAAACCACCCTATACAAACGCACTGTCTAACCTACTAGCAAAACTACAGTTAAACCTGACAAAACCACAAGACACAACACCCTAACCTGCCCCAAGTAAAGCACTGGGACCACAGTAGCACTGTGTTGGCCACTGCAGGGTCGTTATAATGTCTGTCTGAGATTCATGGAAGAAGGTTATCCCCCCTCCCCCTTGCAATGAAGCAAACCCCGCTAACCAAAAGGTAACATTCCTTCCTAACCCCAAATATGGCAAGTCAGTCTGATCCTGAGCAGAGGGGCAAGACACTATAGCTAAGAAAATCTGGGTTTTAATCTCAGCAGGAGAATCAGCACTACCCAGTCAAAATCCCCAGCCTGGGCTGCATCAACACCCAATGGTCCCAAGAAAGGCTTAAAAACAGACAAACCAACCAGCCAACCACTAACATGTGTGCCAGGAGAGGAAAAAAAATCCCCCCCAGCCCCTTGTGGCAAACAGCAAAGCTCAGAAACGTGGGAAATAACCATAGTAAGAGCACAGGCATAGCTACTCCTAAATCACCCTAAACCAATGACCGTCAAACCTCTTCCTGAACGCCCCCCAATGCTGCTACTGGAGTATCAGGGATATCAAAATATCTCATTTCACTTAACCACGCAGTGTCATCCGACAACTTTGACAGCAATGACTTTTTTGTTCCATACAAATCAGCAACTGATGTATTGAATAGCGTCAGGCCTAAAAACAACCCTTTTTTGTGGGAACGGTCCAATTTACATTCATTTAAAAATCAGTTTTCTTCCAATTTTTAACCACTAACTGGTCAAATTAATTCCTTTCACTTTCCACATGTTACACTTATTAGCCCAGTCATTTTTTTTTTAAACCACAGGTGTTTAGTTACCTCTTTGTACTCCCCATTTCGGAAAATCCGGTACCCGTCGGGGGGATGGAGCTGCACCGTTGTGTCGCTGACCACTTCTATGCAGCACTCCACATCCTGCTCGCTGAGGGGACGTACTCTGCAGTACACCTGATGCAAGACAAGGCCGTTTCCTTATGAGAAAACTCTGCTTCATTTTTAAACGAGGCACACGACGATGGCAATGACCTGCATGCACCTCATAAGAGGATGCGCTGTAACTTGCCAACATCGTCAAAAATACGAACGCAGTGACGGCTCTCGGAGACGATTCCCGTTGGACACGAGACAGGCAGGTTTTGAAAGCAACAAACCCCCCAGTAAACCCCGCCCGCCCCCGAGTAGGGCCGCTCACCCCGACGGGATCCTTGAGGACGTTGCTGGGCGTCGCCTTGGGCCTGCGCGGGGTCCTGGCCCTACTGGGGACAGAGAGGAGACAGTGAGACAGGCCCAAGCGGAGCACCCCCACATCCCGCGCCCCACGCCCCGCGCCCCCGGCACTCACGCGGCCCTCATGACGGTGGCCGGGCGGGGCCGCCTCGAGGTCGATGCCGGGCGGTCGCGCCGTCTCGTTCGAACCTGCCCTCCCGGCGGGCCCCGCGCCACCGTTTTCAAATCAGGCCAATCGCGGCGCGGCGCGGGGCGGGACGCCGTGACGTCAAGCGCGCGGCGGGCTGGGCGGCCCACAATGGTCTCCATGGAGACGGGCGGGCCACCGCCCCGGCCCCGCCCCTTCGCGTCACGTCCTGCCGGGCAACGGAACCGCGTCGGGGTGAAGGGACCGCGCGAGAAGAATAACACGTGATCAGCAGCCTGCGGACACGTGTGAAGACCGGGCATTGACACGCGCGCGTGCACGCACACATACATACACACACATGCATACACGCGCAGACACATATGCATACACATGCACACACACACACACCCAGATACATATACGCACGCACACACACGCAGACACATACACGCACGTACACATATACATACGTGTATTTTTTGCATCTATACAAACGCGAAGGCACAAAGAAAAAATGATCATCTAATAATTTAAGAACTCAGTATGAATAACAACTGTGGAGCCGTGTGTGTGTGTGTGTGTGTGTGTGTGTGTGTGTATTTTTTTGTCATATTAGAATGAAACTGTCCCTAGTGACAGAGTCATTTTCCCATATCTCCTTTATTTACCAACTGATAAAACTTGATATTGGGTCAGGTTTATTTTTCTTATTTCGAGGCCCCTCGTATTGTGAGCCCCTAAACGTAGTTGGGGCCTAAAGCAGGCAGTGGCAGCGGTGCGGGCGGCCCACGGGCTCTGGCCCCACATTCCCTTCCCTGGGCCAGCTCGGGTGCCAGCCACGGCGGCCCCTGCTATGCCCAGGCTGCCCCCTTGCCAGACAGCGCACGGCAGAGCTGCACTCGGGCGAGTTGGAGTGTGAAGTTAAGGAGAAGGCAGGGTAGATTTGCCCCTTGTCCTAGATGAGCAGGGCTGGAAGGGACCTCCGGAGGCAGCATCAGCCCTGAGCAGAGAAAACCCTCACCTAAACTTGTAGTAAAACAACCATCGACCCTGCCACAGCACCAGACATCACACCCAACCCTGCCCTGGGGAAAGCAGGGGGGGTTAACGCCCATGGTTAAGGCACATTCAAGAGATCCACGGAAGAGGCTGTGTCCCGCGCTACAGAGAAAGACAACCCCCTCCAGGCTGCACCAGGTCGGGTAGGATTCCTTCCTGTCCCCAAATATTGCATCTGTCTGAACCTAAGTGGAGGGGCAAGAACTAGGATCGCCAACTCTGAATCTATTCCAGGAGGTTTCTGGAATGCCGACATGCCCGTGATGCAACACGACACGGATGTGCCTGCGTGTATCGGTTATGGATTACAGGGCATAGATTTTACATCAGGAAAGCGCACACGACTTCCATTTTAAAATCCCACCAGACTACCATCTGAATTGGGTTCTATATTTAATATTAATTTTAATGAATGACATCATTTATAGTTTCATAGTTTCTAGGGTCAGAAGGGACCTGAGCAGATCATCTAGTCCGACCCCCTGCCATGGCAGGAAAGAGTACTGGG
>NW_017728911.1:39780880-39817093 GCF_001723895.1 Crocodylus porosus | reverse complement strand
CATCCGCCCACCTCTGTAACCTGTCTAGGTCTGATTGTAGCCTGTTGCATCCTTCCAGTGTGCCCACATCCCCCCACATCTAGTGTCATCAGCAAATTTGAACAGGTGCTTTTTACCCCCTCATCCAAGTCACTGATGAAGATGTTGAACAGTGCGGGCCTGAGGACCAAGCCCCGGGGGACCCCACTGCCCACGTCCCTCCAGGTTGAGAAGGACCCATCCACCACCACCCTCTGGGTGCGGCCCTCCAGCCAGTCTTCCCTGACACTAGAGTCCACACAGGGAGTGATGCAAGAACAGCTGCTCTGCTTTAAATTCACACACTATCTTAATCTGAATTAACTGCCTTGTGTAGTCAAGACATACGTAACAGCCAACACAGCTGCGGCCTGGCAGGGACAGATGGCTGGAACGGCAATGTAATTCTCTACGACTAAGGAATTAGCGCTACTCATAATATTATGGAAGAAGGGTTGTGTTGGGGCGAGGGTAAAATAAGTAGGGTTAAAATTAAGGTAAAGGCTCAATATAAGAGATGGCATCAAGCTATCATGTACCCTGGCACTGGAGCAGGAATGAATGACATCCATGACAAATGAACATGGGTTCTTACTCCCAAAACAACGCACCATTTTATTCTGGATAAAATATAACCTGCCTCTTTCAGATACGCATCAGGACAGCATCTCTTTTACTTTGTCATTCCAATAAATAGACTAGAATCAACATAAACAACTAGATGTAGTTATTAAATGGAAGGGACTTTTGTGTCTCCGTCTTGGAGTGGGGTCTGGTGATCAGTGCTGGGATGTTAGTGTTAGGACTAAGGCTACAGACTGGCCTTCAGTTTGCAGGACTCGGCATTTGGGGTACATAACGAAGAGACAGATGGAAACAAATAGCTAGTTCCTTGTGTTCTGCACATAAAACAATTTGACATCAGCAGTCCTGCATAAATAAATTTTATTCCTTTGCATGTGTACAGCTTAAGTCATGTATGTCTCCCAACACAGTAAGAAATCTGATAGAGCTTCCTACATGATAATCCAAGATGGAAAAATGTAACAGTACTCAAATAATTTATTCTGGTATAACCCAAAGAAAAAATACCAATGTTACACTGCTGAAGAATATAGTATGATGAGGGTGTGAACAATCATGTAAAACAAAGAGCTATTTTTTTTTCTGTATTTGTGGTTTTCCTGTGAATAAAGGCATAGTGAATAGATGTCTAACTGTGAATGTGTCTTGGTCGCTGGCAAAATCGGATTTCTTAAACTTG
The DNA here is from genome assembly GCF_001723895.1 of Crocodylus porosus. NCBI lineage: Eukaryota > Metazoa > Chordata > Crocodylia > Crocodylidae > Crocodylus > Crocodylus porosus. The sequence goes on along the minus strand of NW_017728911.1, from coordinate 39,815,811 downwards.
AGATGTTAAACTACCAAATGTGAAAACAGCTTACTAGATTACATCAAAATGGTGTAGAAGTTTATTTCACATCTGGCAAACAAAGTCAGGTTCCTCCTGTGTTAGCCAACCAAAAAAGTGCGATGAACATATCACAGGACAGTTGTCTTCCTACAGAATTATCCAAGTGGAGTTGGTACATACTGGCAGCTATTTTCTTGTTATTTTTATCATTTTTAAAATTAAATAAAAATGTCGGGTGAAATAATGTTCCAGTGCTGATAAACTTGAAAATGTATCTTGATTAGCTTTCAAAGGAAAGTTATCTCATTTCCCAAAGCCTTACTCATTTAAAAGATAAATCAATATCCTTGCTTCTTGTATGTATATATTAAAAAAGTTTGTTGCACTGTCACCCAAAAGTGCATCTATTATACCTCAATAGAGGCTACTATTTAGAAAACAAATGATAAACCCATGTAATTTTCAAGAACCTTGATAACATTTCATCTCAGTACTGCATTACATTCAAATATATTAGATAATTCAATGTGACAATTAAGTTACAGACACCCTCCAGGCTTGAGATACATGAACACTGCTCCCACGCATAAAAAACAGTAGTGAAAGTGCTATGGTGGCTAGTACAGCCTGCCCAATTCTGTTCTCCCGCTTTGTGGTCCCCAGTTGGTTGCCAATGGGTTCATCCAACAAGTCCGGACCAGGTCTAATCACGGTGTTAGCTTTGGCACCCGGGGACACCCCCCAGGCTTGTACCTAGCTAACATCCAGGGATGCGGCATGTTGCTCTCCAGCCTCCTAGCCTGCTACATCAGTGTTTGAGCCCCACAGGCGCACCCGCTCTATCCCCCGTAATGCTCTCCCCACAGCTCCAGCTAAGCTATGGGCTGAATTTCTAATTTAACCCCTTTGGGGACAACGTGGCAGGAAAGCAAGGGACACAGAAGGCACAGAGGATTTGTTAACCTGAGCAACAATTTGTAAAGCACTTGAGAATTACAGAGCTGGAAATGCAAAAGTCCTAAGATGCACCCTCACGTAGTCTGACCTCACCCCTTCTGGGAGCCCACGGCTCATAAGTGCTTCAAGGCTTGGCAGAGTTCGTGCTGCCCCTGCTCCCTGCACGCGGAGTGATGCCAAGAGCAGAAGCCCATTCTTCGCTGTGCCGAACGCTGAGCCCCAGTCATGCTTGTCCTCCCCATAGGCTGCAGAGGGGAAAAACCATCTCTCCCTGCCAGCAGGCCTGTGGTTGAGATCATCAAAGCTGAGCTCCCTTGACTGCAGTCTAGTTGGCTTTGCACTAATCATATCAAACACCTTTCCCCAGCAACGGCAGCTCTGGAATTCAGCTCAACAAACTGCCCCGAGGCATGTTCAGACAAGAGTTCACTGAATGCATAGTTAAAAAAAACCCCACAGAGTTCATAAACTGCTGCAGACGGAGCTCACTCTGTGACAAGGACTCCAGTCACTTCTTTGGCATAGGTGGTTTCTCCATTCACGTTCGGTACCACCGAAAGCATCTGTGAAAATAAGCCCGATACAGTCTTCACAGTGTAAACTCCAGAGAGAGTTACAAAGTGAGCCTTCTTAGCCCTCACCTCCCATGTGGATGTTTGCCAAAGTGCATATCCTGGAATGAGCATCGATAGGGAGAATTATTCCAGAATAATTATTCCAGAATAGCTACTTTGATAAATTTCCAACCGCAAGCAAGACTCAAGTCCCTTTGTTAAGGCACCTGGTTGTTAAGCACTTGGGTTCAGTGCAAGGTGAATGCATAGAACTGTACGTTTTTAATCTCATAAATATTATTTTTGGGTAAAAACATTAGTAAAAGAGACTTTTTTTAAAATTATTTTCAGTATCATCACATAAAAGAGCCAGATTCATTCTCTTGAAGAGAACTACACTGACCTACATGGGCTAATCTGATTGGCATCAGTGAAACTATACTGATCTACACCAGCAAAGGATTGGGGTTGGAATTTAGGTTGTGAGGTTGGGGAGCGGTGCATAGAGGGTGCCTTAAGGCTTCCCTGATCCTAGCCCACCTCCCCAGGTCAACACCCTTGGAGATGGCTGGAACAGCCATCTATCTATCTGGCTGCTCTAAGTTATACTAGGCTGCAAGATCTCCAAGCAGTCAGCGACACAGGACTGGTTTGATGAAGTGGGATGCCAAGCCTTACCCACTTGTCCTCGCTGCACCAGCACATGGTGAGGATCAATGAATTGGAAGCAACAGTGGTTTGAGTCGCCTCTCATTCACATGATCATTCATCAGAGGCAACCACTGATGTCAAATGAAGGAAAAGGCCAGATGGAAAGTTCATTGTACCCAACAGGAAACTTCCACAGGTTGTCATGAGCTCAAGATCAGGCCCTCGACCCAAGGAGAATAGGTCTGAGGATATTCAAGCTGAACAACAGGGAAAGCACCCCCACGATGAGAACTGCTAGCCTGGGGGATCATCTCTTTATACTGGGAGTGGAAGGTCCAGTCCCAGAGACATTTCAAGGGTGGGTTGAAATCCTGGCCATAATAAAAAACATAGGCAAAATGCCCACTGATTTCAGCAGAGCTGTGAAATTCAGCCCGTGTATTACATTTTATGTTTTAAAGATGCTTCTGGCTGTGAACTGCCACTAGCATTACCCACCGCCACATGCAAGTTCAGCAAAGCAGTCAAATACAACCAACCGCGATACGTGGCCGTGAGCCTGTATAATATTCCTGCCATGAGTTTCCTTGTTTTGATTAAACCTGCCCTCCCTAGACTAGACTGCAAACCAGTGACATATTTCTCCCTTTTGCAGTAAGTTTTAAAAATCATTCTGTGTCCTTTTTGAGCTCAAATATCAACTTGACTTAAAAACATTCTCCCAATTTCTTCCCAACTTCGGAGTCATGTGTACGAAGACGGTGTAATACAAAGCAACTTATTCCTGAAAACCCTTAAATAAGGGTTTTCCAGAGAACATTCACCAATATCTTGCCACCTTTCATGACATAATACTAATATGACTTAATTTCCTTTCATCTGCAGGAGTGTAATCAAGTGCCTACGTGGTTTTTTCTCTCTTGGAGGACTCTGGAGTTGAATACAGTGCCTTTGAGAAAGCCCCAATGATGACGAGGTTAATGACAAGACAGATGCCAATCAAACCAACTGTCTGAGAGACAGTAGGAAGACAGAAGGAAGCTCGAAGCCGGTCATTTCGTGAAGCCATGTCCATCATGATGGCCTCCATTTGGAAGTACGTGCCAGCGATTCCACATATGTGGAAGACCTGGTGGCTGTGTCCTGCAACACAGGCAAGAAATATTTCATGAGAAAGTTCCTTCGGGAACACCCCCACCAGAGTTAGCAAGCCTGAAGCAACTCCATGTCATTCATTTATGTTGCTTCTTATTGCTGGGCTACTAAAGTACAAAAATTGTCCCTTCTGAAACTCCCTGAACCTTAGCCTGCTGCAAATCATGCCTACAGACCAACTGTTTTGGACTGTAATTCCAGCGCGAGTCACTGCAAAGTGAGATCATTTGGATGGCAAATGCTCAAAAAACCTTTTAAGTGCTGTTAAGTAATAGTGGTGGCTCAGTTTTCTTGCCAGTCAGTGCTCTATTAGTGCTCCATTTGCTGGAAGTACATTCTTCTGCAAGTGAAAGGACCCCTTTTGTGGTCCTTAAAGACCATGCAAATCTTCCGGAAACAACAGGTCTCAGCAAACAGTTTCTTGCGCACTTAGGCAGGACTACTTGAGCCCTAGCCCAATGTATCCAGAGGTTCAAACATGAAACCAGTTCTGTGTTCCTTACATATTATAACCCGCGCTTGCTGCTCATGCTCCAGTGCTTTTACATGCTGGAAATCAAGACACAAGAATTGCAGGTTTCATCACTCACCAATATAATCAAAGTGCCCTGGTGCAAGTCTCTCCGGCAGATGTGTAGTGAAGATGAAGCAGGTGAGGAAGGCGAATACCATGTGTTGGATGTGGATGGGGATCGCACCTTCTGCGTAGCTGTTTTCTGCACACAGGTACAGCTGCAATTTTGAAAGGGGAATTACACAGGGGCACCAAGGGAAGGAAAAAGCAAGCTGCGGACCACCTGTAGAAAGGGTGCTGGTGTCTCTTCCAGTGCAGTACCTAGCTGACCGTATGCTACTGCTGCCAACTGAAGCTCTTTCGTGGACTTTGGTTTACCCCATGGTTGGGGGAGAGGTAGGGCTCCTCAACCACACATGGAACCTGCTTGCTCGGACAAAAAGCCCTGAGTGTTCATATGCACCGGGGCTTTCTAGTCATGCCTTGCTGAAGGATGAGACATGTATACCCACAGCCTTTATGTACCAAGGTGATGAGTCTGTGTCGCCTTGACTAGTAGTCCCCTTGGCTTGACTTCAAATGCCTGTATGCTTAGGCCGGATGCCTGTGTGCTGGGACCTGGAGCACTGCAGCAGACCCCAGCAGTGAAGTCAGGGACAATTAAGTCTATTTCACGCAAATTATGGGACAAATGCTCGTGTCATAGAATCACAGACAATGAGGGTTGGAGGGACCTCAGGAGGTCACATCTAATCCAACCCCCTGCTCCAAGCAGGGCCAGCCCCAGCTACATCATCCCAGCCAAGGCTTTGTCTATCGGGGTCTTAAAAATCTCCAAGGATGGAGACTGCACCACCTCTCTGGGGAGCCTGTTCCAGTGCTTCACCACCTTCCTTGTGAGATTTTTTTCCCCCCAATATCTAACCTCAACTTCCCTTGCTGCAGCTTGAGCCCATTGCTCCTTGCCCTGTCACCTGCCCCCACTGAGATCAGCCCAGCCCCATCCTCTTTGCAGCCCCGCTGCAGGGAGGTGGAGGCTGCTATTCAATCCCCCTCAGTCTTCTCTTCTGCAGACTACATCAGCCCACTTCCCTCAGCCTCTCCCCAGAAGTCATGTGCCTTATGTCCTTGCTCTGGATTTTAATAAGGTCAAATCCCAATCAAGTTTGAGATTTGAGTTTGGATTTGCAAATTTGGGGCATGTGGCCAAGTTGCCAACACGTGGAAAGTTTACCCTGCATGCAGAAAATAATGTGCGGGGAAGACAAATACACACCAAAACTAACAGTCATTTTCCTGATCATTTAATTTCTCTTTAAAAGCATCTGCATAGTTTCCTAAAAGTGCCGAGTCTAATATTAAACCACCCATGATCACTTCACTGCAGCTAGCAGAGGTACCTTGTGGGTACTAGGAAAGTGAGCCTTCACGACTTACCCTGTAGAAAAGTGGGATGCTGTCAAACAGGTATGGATACGCGAATGCCAGTGTGCGAAGGACTTTGCTGAACCTGGGCTGCTCCAGCTCTGGGAACCTGCAGCAAGAAGAAGCTTAGATTGAGCAATCACAGCAAATACATGACCGGCGTTTGCATGTTGTCTAAGGGACTGTGGCTTGCAGAACACAAGGTGAACATGGGCTTTTTCATAGCCATTGTAATCTGTGCCGGCACGCAGAAAGCTGCTGCTAAATCCATGAAGGCAAGGCTGGAGTTACACCAGAGTGACAGCTGTCCCCAGACTGTTTGAGCCTTTTGTAACTATGACGGCACTGGGCAGAAACGGAGTAAACTAGGTGCGGAGAAGGACACCCCCAAGCAGCTCCTCTCCCACCTTGAAATGTGCAGGAAAACCCAATTGGTCTAATAAGAGGTATCATTTCTGAACCAAGAGTTCTAGATATTTGCATTTCTTTTTTGTCTCAGACCAGCACAACTCCCAAATACATCCCAGGAAAACCCACACGCGCGCACAGGAGGCACTAGGACCCCTTCCCTGGCCCATGCAGCCATGGAGCTAAAACAGCCCTGAGCAGCCAGCCATGAGTGCCAGCAGCTGCCAAAGCCACCCTGAGGGTTTTGCCTGGCTTCTGCCTGGGGCTGAGCAGCTCCTTACTCCGAACCTGCTCCCCCTGCCTCTCCCCTCCCCTGTCCTCCCTTTACCTTCCCATCTAGCCAATTTGCCCCCAACTAAACCTTCACCAGGGTCACTGTGCTGGAGCATCCTACTCCTTCCCCAACTCCATCTGCCTTTCTGGTCTATTAAGACTGTAAACCCATTAGGGCGAGACCTGCCTGCTAGGCGTGTGTGAAGCGGCTAGTATTCCCTTCGGATTCGGCCGGTCGGGGGGGGGGGGATTCGATTCGGTGATTCGAATCACTGTCCCGAATCGATTCGGCTGAATCTCTGAATCACACAGGCCCATCCCCTGCCCGCTTTCCCAGCCCCAGCGACGGCTGCCCTGCCTGCCCCAGCTCCCTGCACTTTGAAAAAAGCCCCAGCTTGCCAGGTGCTTGCCCATGCTGTGTGGGGGGCTCTACACAAATCCCCAGCCCTTTAAAAAAAACAAACAAAAAAACCTTGGACTCACTGGTTCCTGCCCAGCAGGGCACAATTGCCACTGCCCCATGCTGCATGGGGGGCTCTTCCATAAGCCCCATGGCCACTGCAGGAGCTGGTGAGTATGGGGGCTTCTTTTATTTTTTCTTAAAGGGCAGGTGCTGGGGCGGGCAGGACAGCCACAGAGGGGGCTGGTGGAGTGGGGAGGGGGGTCAGGGAGCTCGTGACAGAGCCCCCCCATGCACTGTAGGGCAGTGGGGAGCAATGGGGATTGCCCCCCACTTGGCAGCACCTGGTGAGTGGGGGGTTGGTTTTTCTTTTTTCTTTTTTTTTTTTTTAAGACCAGGAGCTGGGGCCCCTACTTACCAGCTCCGAGTCTGGCTCCAGCTCCCTGCTGCAGCCACCAAGGACCGGCCGAATCATAGAAGCTCTCTGAAGCTTTTCCGAATCGATTTGGAGAGCTTTGAATCAAGTCAGACCTTTTAATTGGTCCCCCGATTCAATTTGGATTTGGTGAGTCGGCCACCAAATCAGGCCAAATCTCCTCTGAATCAAATCAGCACCAGACACTTTGCACAGCCCGACTGCCTCTACTCTGTATGCGTGCATTCCCATGCACAAAAGGACCCCAACTCTTGGTTGGCTTTAAGGCCAATATTAGTAGCTAGAGGAGGAAACACAACATATTAGCACCCAGCTTCTCTTAAATGACCACTTTTTATGTTGCATAAAGGCTTGTGGAGACTTATTTGGCCTGCCCCAACCCTACTAAAATCAGTGGAAAGATTGCCACTGATTTCACTATGCAATGCATCAGGCCTTTTGAGATCAGGCACTCACAATCCTTCTCCACTAAATGCCACTGGCTCCCCGTGTCCTCTGCCTTCCTGGACTCTTGCAGTCTATCCACTCAGTTACTATGTGAGCAGTGTTCAAAGCTCAGCTATTGCTGGGGCTGCTAGAAAGAAGCAAGCGAGGAAGGAAGGATGAAGGAGATAATGAACGGATCTGGAGTTCAGCGAAGTATAACGTGTTGTCCTTCCCGCCCCAGACCCCGGCCTGATGGCGGGTATCAAGGTGTGGGCTTGTCATTGATGTGACAGGGTCCAGCACGAACTGACGCTTGAAGCAGTGTTGGAAAAGCAAATTTGAATAGCTGGTGGGACTTGGCATGACTGTTCTCCCTGGTTGTTTTCTGCAGGCCACAGTGGAGTGACATACTGAGGACACATGATTATCAAATTTATGGCCCAGATTATAATACTCCTACCATTGGATACACATTCACAAAACAAAAAAGCAAATCAGATACAATTTGTCACCTCTGATTAACTTCAATTGATGTGTTTTCTAGATGCAGATGAGCATGCACTTGCCTCTTCACAGACTCAGAGCAGCTTGGAAAATACAAAATCTTTTTACACTATCTTGGCACGGCTGTGTTTGCTCCCTTTCACCTTTAACACTGTCCACCATTGCACAGCAGCAAGGAAAAGCAGCTTTCTACATTAAGTAGTTGCTGAAGTTAGTCATTTTGACTCAATTTTTACACTGCTGTGATCAGAAGGCTGCAGAGTGAACCCGGTGTTGTCATAAAGAGAGAAATTTATATCCGTGTAGAAAGCCTGGTGGATAATGCAGCATTCATGCTGTTTGTTAATTAAGCAGGATTGCAGTTTCAATTTACAATGCATGAAACAGGTCTCAGAACACTTGTATTTTGCACCCAGCCAAGATTTTGTAAATGTGACATTTTAGGGAATGCAAAACGTATCTGCTAAAATACAGAGGCAAAATCTAGCCTCTTCTCTTTATTACCTTTCTATGATGTCGCTGTTATAGTGGTGGTACGGAGCCCCAAGCCTGTTGGTTATAATCACATGGTAAATGAGAAGGAAAGGGTATGCTTGGGTGGGGAAATACATTCTGGAATTTGTGAGCATGACAAAGACAACCGTCGAGATGCGGTTTATATTTTCTTGGCAGAAAGCCTCAACATAAAGTTTACCAGCCCTTGACAAGCGCACAAAGGGTAGAAAGAAACAGCATTGAGGCCAGAAAGGAGAGACGGGAGGACCACCGCCCTGCGGTGAAAAGGACAGGTGCAAAAGATGATTTTCATTCACTCAAAGAAAACAGTTCAACATTTCAGACCAAGGCAGGACCAAAGAGAGACGCCGTGCAGGTGCGTGGGCTGACGGGAGCGGGGAAAGCGGGGCATTTCGGTTCTACCCACAGCAGCCCTCCGCCTGGACCAAAGGGGCTTCAGCTGTCTGCTCGCAGGTCCTCTCCTGCCTACAGTCACTGCAAGCTGATTTCCCATCGCGCGGTTCATTGACAAAGCCACGTTCGGACCTGCACTCAAACACCGGTTTTGCATGGGGTGAATAACGGTGCAAGCCGGAGAGAAGACCGCCGGCCCCAGGTGACAAGGGAGCGGGCAGGACCCCTCTCCTGGATGGCGCAGGGTTCGGTGCCTCGCCAGCCAGGCAACGGGGAGGTTAACTGTTCTTACTTAAATTCAACTGGGAAGACCTGCTCACCCCACACAAAGCCTTTCCCAAACCCAAAGAGCTCTGCTAGACATCACAACATCCACTGGCGGAAACCCGTGAGAAGCGTTCAGATACAGGGGAGCACTCAGCAGCTCTCACTGTGCACACTGGACCTAATCCTGAGCTCCCTGGAGCCAACAGGAAGGTGGCAACGCCATTTCTCTTACACCGCCACTCACACACAGCACACGCGTTTGTGTAACGATCCCCGTAGCATGCACGCCTCCCCACCAGCACACACACGGGTGGAGCATGGAGCCAGCTGGCTTTGCACTCGGGTTATATTTTTAAACCAAAACAAACGGCAACGATGGGAGAGTGGAGGGATAATTCAGATGGGCAACGAGCCCACATAGCTTCCAACCCCAGTGGCCCTAAAAGAGAAGAGCGTCAGCACCGGATACAGCCGTTTGTCTGCGAGCCTCTGGTCGGACAGCCGGATGGGAGCGAGCAGTTTTTCTGCTTTTGTACCCTTTCCTTGGCATCCTGAGGACAGGAGAGACATGGGCCTTGATCCTGGAAGTCCTTGAGCAGTGCTGTAGCAGCCTGCGCGGGATTAACGTACTCAGGAGAGGTGGAAGCTGGGTGCGAGGGCAAGGAAGTTGCAACGACAGGGGCTTATACATGACCTTCTTGATGCAAACAGCAGCAATTTTGCATTCCTCGCTGAGCCTTATTCTTACTACAATGCAAAAATAACTTGGCAGTCTCACAGCGGCCATTATCTTAGTGCAAGGTTAGGCTCTCCTGCACTCCTTGTCTCACTTTTCATCCATGCCTCCCCTTCTTGTTTGCATTGTTTGGTACCCAGACACCTCAGACCATCGAACATATGCCATGAACCATTTCTGTGCCTTTATCCCGACCAAGACATGGACAAATGCTCTTCCAGTCAGACGTGTGGACAGCAAGACACCAAACAAAGCCAGCTGTTTTCACCATCTTTGGTCCCGTCCAGGGGGCTCGTAGGATGTCCTGCAAACCTCACATATGGCCAATGACACCGATGCCGATCCTGTTGGCCTCTCCTATCCTCCTCGGGGACTGGCTTCGGGTTCAGACTGGAGCGCTGATTCCATCTACTCTTTCCACTCGTCTCGCTACCCGTCCAAAAGGCACTCTGCATTTTCCTGCTTCTGCCTTGACACCCATTTCTGCAGCTCCTGCATGCAACGCAGAGGTGCAGCAGCGCATGGCTGGTATGCTGCGAAAGCTTCCTCTGCACAAGGTACAACACAGCGCAGAAGCTTGTTTCCCCCAAGAAAGGCTGTACAATGTTTTGATAGATCCACGTGGGACCGAGGAAACATCCAAAGTCTCACACGGGCGAGAGGCCCTGAGGTGGCTGTGGCACTGATGCCGGTTCAGCGGGTGAGAAGGATGGAAGCAGGAGTAGGAAGTCCACCGTGAAAGGGCTGTGCAAGCATCCAGCACCATTTGCAAACCAAAATATGGTCATTATTAAGTTTCTGCCTTGGCAATCCAGTGCTCAGGTTAGACAGCTTATAAAAGGCAAAAAGCACTTTATTACCAACTCACCTAGCTGGTATTGGAAAAAATCTCCCAAGAAGCCAATTAGAGCCGGTAAAGTAGATAGATAATGTGTCTGCTCGCACTGCATTTTCAGAACAGCCCATTCATTTGCGTTCCCATTGATCTTCAGGAGATACGGCGTGGAGCAGGTCAGGAGGATGGGTTCATTAAAGACTTCAGATGCATGGAGAAGTCCTACTAGAAGTCAAGAGCCCTCCTCCATTGTCAGAGGTTGTGGAGCAAGTCAAAGTGCCATCAAGGTGACACGGTTACCCCTTCCTGTTGCAAGCATATCCATTTTTTCCCCCCACTAAATTGATCTAAGTGCCTCTGAAAGTTAATGCCACGTACCTTTAGAGGAGCAGAACTGCAAAGCCAAACTTTATATACATACATCATAACATCTATAAACTTGCAGGGGTATAAGTATGGCTCTTCTCTGGCTGCACACACAGGCTACGGTAGATGACCCAAGGCTGCATTGGCATATTTCTACCAGCATTTAAAGCACAACAAAAGACAGATTCAGGGACGGCTGCACCAATAGGCTAAGCTGCGCAGAGTCCAACATTGTCTCCTATACACTTTGGGTGCTGTGTAGTACCACAATGCACCCCTTTGGCAACACCAACAACAGAAGCAGTGACCTACGCAGAATATTGCGAACAGACCATATAGCAAGGTTGGACCGGAGACGCAATGAAGACAGCGACTTTGGACCCAACTTTACCATGCTATAATCCTTATTCACATGGAGGACAGGCTGCAACACCTGGTCTCTCCACTATAATGATGCTTTTATAGCAACACAATTAAGATTACCAAGACATTTTCTGCTGCATGAAGTCAGATGAAGTTTGCAGCTGCCGTCGAGCATGGACCCTTTTGCAATCTGCCAAGCACTTTGTATTCCCCGCGAGACACGGCTCAACACTGCATTGCATTGCACAATCCCGGCCCGGGACGCTTTCCCTTTTCAGTCCAACCTGTCCTGTTGGAGCCTTCTGCTCCTTGCGTGGCTCAGGTCCCCTTTGGGGGATGTAGCAGAGACTGGCCACTCACATAGGCAAAGAAGAGGACACTGGTGGAGAGACATTCGTAAAACTATGGATTTTATGGAACTGTGTGTACTCCTTGTCAACCACACTGAGCATCAAGCCCCCTGGGGAAAGGGAGTCGGTGCCAGAGGGTGGCATTGTTCATCCCTGGCAGCTGCAGGCAAGAACCTGAAAGAAAAAACAGGAGAGAGAGAGAGAGAGAGAGAGATAGAGAGAGAGAGAGAGAGAGAGAATAAAAAAAGAGGAGACTGGAAATAAGGAGAAGAGCCTTATTGCTAACAGAGACCTCCCGGCACAGCAGAAGTTGCAGTTCTGTGCCACTGCAGTTCCCTCGACAACTCAGCTCGCAAGTCGTCACAGATGCTCCGATGGGGAAGACACTTACCATGAATACAGTCGGGGGAAAAACACAAAAGCCTGTGGTTAGACAGTCATTCTGAGAGTCTGTTTCACATTTATTATTACAAGGGACGGAGAAGTTACCAATGCACCGGGGATGATATTTGTGGGCCTTGTCACGCTGCCGATTGTGGAGCAATGCAGTGTTTCAGTAGGACAAGGCTTCCAAAACGAAGCAGGAGGAGGGGAGATCAGGGCACTCCCTCCACGCTGGCATATAGGACCGATGTCCCATTCGCCTCACTAGTTATGCCATGACCCATCAGCAAAAGTATCACAGGAGTCACAGAAGTTTAGGGCTCAAAGGGACCTCGTGAGATCATCGGGTCCATCCCCCATCATCTGTTGTTCGAAAATCAGTGGGTCTCATTCCCCACTTGCTCACACGGGGGAATGACGTTTTTTGGGTACTTAGGAAGCTTCTCAAACAACCGACCATTGAAAGGGGCACGACAAATGCAGAACGACTGAGGCAACCAGAGCTGGCGCTCCACCGACTCCTGGTAACGGTTAAGCATTTCTTGTGTCATTATGCTTACGGTTTTGCAATACAGAGATGTTGCATTTTGCTCTTCAGGTCTAAAAGAATTAATTTAAAATAAATCGAGAGGTTGGTTTTGTTATTGGGGTTTGGGTTAAAAAAAAAAAAGCCCTAATCTTGGGCTGATCCCATTTCACTGAAATGCCATAACAGTTGTAACCTGAAACAAATTAAACCACTGTCACCTGTCCTCAGCTCAACCACCTCAGCAGACAGTATCACAAGGATAAAGACAAGGCACAAAGGAAGAGGGGAAACTAATAGAAAAAAAGGGGAAAAAATAAATGGAGACTATATACAGGGGCGGGAAAAAAGGGAGGGAAAGATTAGCAAGATAGTCTAAACATATCTATTCCTAATTCTGCTACAACATGTAACACTTAGCATTAACAATGAAAGGTCCAAGCTTCCTTCCCAAATGCTGGTGAGTTGGTCTGGATCCTGCAATCCTCCCGCCAAAGGGCATCTGCGACAGAGGGTTTGGCAGTACCTTGCACTGCTGAGCTACGGGTTTGTTCCCCGCTACCTCTGTCCTTTTTGTTTTGATGCTTTGCCTTTTGCAATGTCCCTCTCCCTGTTCAGAGACTACAGCATCCTCATATTCATTTAGGCACCAACAGCAGCACCGGTTCAGCAACAAACCCTGCGCAGTGAAGCCGACCAGCAAAACGTCTTTAACCAGAAACTGCCATGGGTGACTTTTGTGCATCTTGTACCGGACACACGCATGCTAATGAGCAACATTTTACTCACAGCCAGTGAATGCACAAAACAAACTAATTACACCAAGCAATTCACAGCTCAGAAATCAGCTATCATGTGCAAACTACATGATCATAAAGGGAACTAATAGCAAGTCACACAAAAAAGCTTCCAAGAAAATTTCCACTATGAAGTAAAATGAGTAATATCTGGCTTGAGATGTGGTCAGTTATTCATACCAGAAGCTGGCTAAGTACATAACAAGCTTTGAGAAAAGTTGCCTGAGTCAAAATGTCCTACTCCCCCCAGAAATTTCCTAAGAAATCCCTTGCCAGGATGCTTGGGGTTTATAAACAAGGAGGATACTCAGGGAGGCTCGCCTTTAGGTATCTTCCCACAGCAGACATACACGTCATAGTCATTATTCTTTAACAAGGGGTCAATTAGACGTATGAACTTTAAGGCCACACACCTGCAAAACCTTACACACATCCTTAGCATCGTGCACATGAGCAGTCCCATGGATTTTGACGGGACAATTCAGACGCTTAAAATTAAGCATAGGCTTAAGCACTTGGAGCACACATTTCATCTCAGACATGCTGTAATTAAAGAAAAATAAGTTACTATAGGCAGACATCTTCCTGCTGGAGACAGTAAGATATGAAACTCTCTTTCAACAAGTCTAAAGCTTCACCTATGAAGTATTTTCACAGGCATTTTGGAAAACTATTCTAGTACCAGTGCACAACACGGTAATAAGAGTAAACGCCCCATCTATCCGTTCTCCAGTTCACTGCATTTAGTGATACAGCATATTCCAAGGCTGCATTTTTAAATGAACATGCTTTAGCCATCGTAGTGGAAAAGGCAGGATGTAACAGTACCTGGAAAAGCAGGAGAGACCAGTGCTAAGGACTGTATTAAACACAGCAATGGGCACATAACAGCGATGGAAAGTGCTACTGAGCCATTCATCTGGGAAAACGTATGCTGAATAAGCAATCGCAGAACCTGAAAATAAAAACACCCAGATCAGTCCTGAATATTATCGATGTATTATTCAGTAACCTTTTTTCTACAATGGTTTATGTCTCGCACAAACGCACGCAGGTCAGGTAGTGGCTTGTTTCTTTCACAGAGACCTTCAGCATGCCCTGGCGTGGGGCTTGAGAGGTAACAAATGCCTGCAGTCCCCCAACACGAACGAGACCTGTGGGGATAACGGGATGAATTCCGACCCCCGGGAAACAAACCTCCGACTTTCAAACAAGCCGGCGACTTGCTATATCAGGACGTTTTTAGTTGCAGGGGAAATGCTTCTAGTGTCTCTGGTGTTCGTGTGTCATTGCGGGCCCATGCGCTTTCTTGCATTTCACCCAGGTCTATGCCCAAATTATTTTATTAAGTGCCAGGAGTAACTACCACCCGGGTAGCTGCCAAGAGGATGCCGGACACAGAAAGGAGGAACGAACCCCACCAACCCCGTTCTTTTACACGTAGGGTAAAGAAACCCAGCAGCAGCAACTTCACCCCAGGACGCATCTGATTTGCAAGCCAGACAGCAGCTCCCCCACAACCCTTACATGAGATGCATCGCTGAGATTAAACCGGCTCTGGGCAGGGTCCTTTCAGCAACCCTGCATGTGACTGAGCACTGATAAGAATTATCTGCGAATTCCCGGGAGGGTGGCTACGTTAGCGACGTGTGCCGAATTGGTGTTTCAGCCTGCAGAGCAGCTTGGGGGATAATGTCTCTCGCTTATTTTTTCTTTTTGGTGGGGGGGGGCATGGAGATTTGGGGCTGTTTGGATCCAGGGCTTCTTCCTTTTATGCTAGGAATCAGCAATAAGAGCATCAGTGACAGATATGGTTTATAAGCCAAAGGCCACTCCAAACCATGTCAAATCCATAGGAATAATCAAGAGCAATGAGATCCAGGGCCTGCGTTTGCATCGTTAAAACACCAGAAGGATGCTCACGCAGGTCTCCTGGACTCAGCGTTCAGTAAACCATGTCTGTGAAGCTGTAGCAGTAGCAAGCTGCCACGCCGGCCTCTTCTCTACGATTCATGCACAGCACGTGCTTGTGAAAAAAAGCCAGCGCCGTCCTTCAAGGATCGCGCAGCGGACGACAGGACCCAGCACGGACAGATCGAAGCCAGGCGCGGGAGGGCAGCAGAAGTCCCGAGAACAGCTCTTTTCCCAGGCCGGCTCTGGCAGCGACAGCTGGGCGAGCGGTGCGTGTCCGCAGGGATGGGGTTTGTGTGTGTGTGTGTGCTGAGCTAACATGCACAGTGCTGCTGTTCACCCAACTGCGGGGCCGGTGTCGAGGGCTGGCATGCCTCCACCCCTGAGGGCTGCAGGTCACATTGGATTAAAGACAGGAAAAACCCCTGGTGATTCACAAAGCCCAGACAACCGCATGCACTGTGCAGCTGGGGTGGAGACGGCCTCTCTGTCGCAAGCTCCCGCTCCCGGGCGCTGAGAGCGGTCAGGAGATCCCTTTCCTCCCTTCCTCCAGCTCCTTAGCGCACAAAGTGGTGCAAGAGCCTTTCCCCCTTGCATTCAGCAACGCAAGATGCTCCAACGGGCTGAAGTGACTTGGGAACTTCAGACCCATTCTCGGGAACCTAAATGCCATCAGCTTTCAGGATATGTTCATGCAATGCCACACCAGCGATCTCCGATTGCACTAGCTCCACGACAGGAAGCGGAGGAGCCCGTCTGGGCAGCACTACACCTGGCCTCATTAGCCCCACTGAGATACACCCTTAACGAGATGGGAGGTCAACCCCAAAGGCCTAGGCAGCTCGGAAAATCCCACCCGTTATTCTGCGCAGCGTTTGCAGCGGCTCTTACCCAGGCTGTAGATGCTGAGGCTGCCGTAATCAAAGAAGTAACAGATGTGTCTCGCCTGGGTGGACATCGTACTGAACGTGTGGGCACAGCTGGACATGAAGGGGTAAATGCAGCAGGTGATCATGTAGGCAAGAAGGGGCCAAGTGTACGCGTCGTTGCAGAGATCCAGCGAATATAACAAGGCAAGCAGCTTCCCTAGGAAGTAGCTGGAAGACAAAGGCTTCAGTGAGACCTGGCTTGTTACGGGGCAATCTTGGCTCCACCGAAGGCAACAACCGACTCGTCTCGATTTCGGTGGGGCCAGGATTTCCACCTTGCTCATTTTGCCTGGTGGGCCTAGCCGTGGGTTACTGCAATCTGGGCTCCCGGGCACTTTTTTTGCTCGAAGCCGTGAGCGCAGCTCGCGACTCGCCCCGGTGCCAGCGTCCCCTTCCCCTGCCGCCTCCCACCCCCGATGGGTTATCAACCCATCGCCGATTCCCACGGATGGAGGAGGGCTGGTAAGAATATCTCAAGGCAGCATCTGAGAGAAAGCAGGGTAAATACCAGGCAGGCACAAAATGCGTCCAGATATTTAGGGTTTCATTTGTCATTTGGAAGACACTGAGGAGGCAATCTGCGGCTGAGCTTCTGGGATGGCGGTACCCGAACACGATGCCCTGCTCACGAAACACCTGGAAGGGAATGAGCAGAAGCCTCTCATTTAGACGGGCTCTGTGCTGTTCACCCTGCACCACGGGAGTGTATTCAGATGGATCCGGCCCTGCATCCGTACCCCTGCTCAGGAGCTGTCTGGAAGAGGGGCGTTGTTTTGAGCTGCGATGCAGCATATCAGGAATTGCCTTTTGTTCTGAATGTGTGGGCTAAGCCAGCTGGTGGGTGGACAAAAGTGGCACGCTCCCCTCCTTACCTGCCCAGGTGAGGAACAACCACAGGGCAGGAGCCTGAAGCACCCAGGGGATCCTAGTCTCCAGGAGGACAGGTCTGAGCGTGCCCAATCCACATCCCACTGTCCCCGAGTCTGCTGACAAGTTTCAGCTGTTAATGAGCAGCTTTGGATTGGGCCCCACTGAGGCCTGGGGTGCCGAGGTCCCCGCCGGCAGCCATCCAGGCAGGGAGCGTATCCGTGGATTGGATGCATGGGGCACACTCACCCACATGCTCCTTGGGATGCACAGACAGGCCAAGGGTGTCCTGAGTGGTACAGGCAGCTCGTGTGTGTGGCACGTGGCAGATTAGGGAGGGGACGGGCAGCACAGGGGCACGTGGGTGAGAAAGGGAAAGCAGAGCAGCAGGTGGGGCAGGGAGCACAAGGCAAGAAGCAGCAAGCAGAGCAGCAGACCAGGCTGGGAGCACAGCATGCAGAGCAGCAGTGGGACAGGGGAAGAGGATCTGAGCGGCACTCAGGTAGGGGGCAGGGCTAATTTGTGGTGCACCTGCCAAAAAAGCTGGCCCTACTGGCATGGACCAACCCTCAATGCAGTGCCTGATCCTGCAGGCACCCGGGGCTTGCAGCAGATCTGTCTGCCATGGCTTCTGTCTGCTCAGAGCAGTGTGGAGGCCAGCCCATGGCTACGCTCGTGCCCACGCTGGCAGGACCAGAACATCCCGGCACACCCCAGCTTTGCAAGATGCACCGTCTTGAGACCTCACATGGATATCCTAGGCCTGATTTTCCAAACAGCTCAAGTGATCGATCTCTAGAAAACAAGGCCAGGCCAAAGTGCCTTAGCAAGGGCAAAGCATCCCAACTGCATGCACCAGCTTTGCTAGTCTTGTCCCGATCACACTAACTGCTCACCTGGCGCATGGCTCCCACAGCAAAGGGCACGGGATACCCCAGCACACACACAAGAGCGCTCCATCTGACCTGCTGCTTTTGCCCTCCCACAGAAGCTAAGTATTAGCTTTAAAAAAAACAACCAACACACTTCATTTCTCGGTAGAGGTTTTGGCTGGCCTTGGTCTGCATTTTTTGGAACATGAGGCCAATTTTCTTTGCAGAGTGGGGCAATGTCTGTTGATGCAAGAGGGTTGGCTGGTTTGGGGTTTTTTTTTTTCCTTTCCCAACTCCACTGGCCTTTCCGCAATAACAAAATATTATGCCACATGCTCAACATTTTCCGTTTTTCACAACACAGATTTCTTGCTTTTAAATCTGTTTTTAAAGATATTGTGAATAACAGTCAAAATCATATTCATCACAACCTGCTTTTTGGTGGATGGAAGTTCTCTGGTCACATTAATAATTTTTCCCATAAGCAACAAGCGTATATATAAGGGGGGGTGTGCGCGCGCGTGTGCGTGTGTATGCATACACTTGCATATATACACACACCTGAACTGCAGTATTAAATATTTGGGCTAAAGCCTGCATCCTAAACAAGCAAACCTCATCCCACTCATAAAAAAAAAAAGAGACCCTCTTTTTTGCAGAAATTCTTGAAATATTGAATTTACTTTGCTTTGCTTGAAGTAATTTTTATACATTTATATAGGAGTATGTGTGTGTCTATCTGTATCTAGATATATCGAGAGAGAGAGAGCGCACGCGCGCCAAAATCTATCCATCAATCTATATAATATCTAGCTATCTCTAGGTAGATTGCAGATCTATTAGATAGATTATATTTACACACACATGTAGCTAGATAGATGGATATTAGATATCTCTAGATAAATTATATTTACACACACACATATCTGTCTATCTAATAGAAATATTTACACACACGTATACACATATATCTGGTATCTAATATCTAACTATAGATGGATTATATTTATACACACATATGTATATATATATCTATCAACAGATAGACAGACACACACACCCCCCACTTCAAACACAGCAAACTAACTCCAATATTTCAAGAATTTCTGGAAAAAAGGGTCTTTTCTTGCACGGGATGAGGACTGCTAGGCTTGGACGCAGAGTCTAACCCAAATATTTAATATTCCAGCTCCTCTTTAAACGCTCCCAAGTGACGATTCAGAAAGAAAAGCTGCACCAGGCTGCAACAGGCTACTACGTCCCAACACAGCCACAGCCAGACTCAAGAGAGACCCACGAAGCAAAACCACACTTACTTTGGGCACTTGATTAATGTTGAGCAGCTTTGGCAACTTCAAGCTCAGCATCGTGGTCAGGCCAGGCAGCACCTGCTTTGGCTCTGAATGCTTTCCGCCTCCACCGCCCTGGAGACCGGCTCCGGCTAATCCTTCATCGGTGACTCAGGCTGAGGATGTCTTCACTTCCACCTCCCTACCTCTTCACCCAGCGCCTACTGCCAAGGCCCCGGGCTTGTGCGCTAGGGAGAGCAAGAGCACAAATACAAGGGAGGTTGCTATAGTGAAAGCAGTGATTGAGGGAAGGGCCCTGGCCAGGTAACTTTGGATTCAGGCATGCACGGGCTGCATTTTGCACGGCTTTGCTCCCAACACTGGCTGGGGATTCATGAGTCCTCTAAAGCTTGCGACTGAGCAGGCAGTACGGCTGGCTGAACAGAGCCTACGGGCCACTTACAGCCTTCTTACGCTGGGCTGAAGGGAAGAGCAGCCCTCGCCACAAGGACCGTGGAAGCAGAGAAGCTGCTACCTCGGGCCCAGACCGCAGGCGTTTCGGAGAGGGGAGGGCGGCCTGAGGTGCAGCACTGACACAGGGCCTGGGAAAGAGGGAGAAAGTCTAGACCCTCGCCCAGGCCTCCACAGCCTTGGGGTCGGGGCTCTGTCCCCCACACTGCCAGCGGTTGCACCAGCGGGATGCTCCCGCGCTCCGTCAGGGACCCATTGCTCTGGTCGTTTTGGTCCCACGGCTGCGAACCAAGCCAAGACACGGGCTCTCCCTGGCTACAGCACAAGCTCCGCGCGTGGCAGGCCCAGCTCCTGAGCCGGGAGCAGCTCATTTCAGGCTCGCAAAAAGACAAGAGCCGTCTTCCAGAGCTGCCACGGGGAAGATCTCAGCTCGGGCTTGTCCTTGGACGTTAGCAGATGGGAAGGAGGTACGGAAGTGTCCGCGCTGCAGCGGTCTGAGGTTCCCCAAAGTCCTGGGGGCTCCTTCCCACAAGGGGGGGGATAAGCAGGGTGGCCGTGAGATGCCGACTCCTCTCCGAACCCCCCACCTCAGCCCTCGCAGCTCTCACCACCAGTCCAGCCGGCCTGGGTGCGCAGCTCGGAGAGGCTGGTGGGAGACGGGAATAACCGGCTCTCGGGTCCTGGCTAGGCCCCGCGGAGAGGAGCTTTGAGCCTGTTTCCACAGCCGCAGAAAGGGGCTGCGCACAAGCCTGCGGGCCGAACCAGGGCTCAGGACGCCCGGGTCCCGATGCCAACCTCGCCTCTCACCGTCTGGTCTCGGACACGTCTCCGCGCCTCGGTTTCTTTTTTGCACAACGACCACAACAGGCATTGCCTCGTGGGGTGCTCCTGGCAGGCGCGAGGAGGGCTCTTCTCCAGTGAAATCACAGCCCCTGGCAGGTGCAGCCATCACCGAGAGCCCCCCTCCGCCTCGAGAGGAAGCAGATGCGCTCCCACCTCGCCGCGGGGAACAGGCGCCGAGCCGCAAAGCGCTTTGAAGAGCTCCTCGCAAACGGGTATTTGCGGCATCTCTCGGGGAGCGGTGCCTGGGGGACCCCCGGGCTCAGGGACGTGCTGCCGTTCAACTCGCCCGCAGCACGCGGCTGCTATTCCCACCACGCGAAGGGGGCCCGACGCTAGTCGCGGGCTGGCTTCTGCACTTACATTTTGACCTAACTGTACAGTTCAGGCCGGTACACTTCCTCCTGAGGTTTCCAAACCGGCCTCAGGAGCGTTGGGTTGGGAAGGAGGAAGAGGAGGAGGGAGCCTACTTTCCCAGAGAGAGTCTCTGCTTTTTCCCTGCACCTGCAAAACCCATGCCGGCCAGGCCACCACCCCTAAGCCACGAGGGGCTCTTCAGCTTAGCGCCCGGCAGAAATTGCCATCAAAAGTGGGGGCATTTACAGAACACATTGGGTAAGCCTCAAGAGGCGAACTGCCTCGGGAGCCCTTCTGCCTGCTGACTTTGTGCAAATGTTAGCAAAGGTGCTAGCGGCGTTCGGCATCGTTCCCCAAGGGCCCGCGTGCAGTTATGGCTCTCTCTCATGCCAACAGCTCGTGGGGTTGGGCAGGATGGGTTATTGTGGACAGACGTCATGCCATCACTTGGGGCGCTTGTACACATGACAGTCACAAGAAATCCCAGACAAGTCTTTGCAAGTTTGCATGACAAAAGGAAAACATTTCTCCGCTGCAAAGAGCGTGCAACAGCGCACTCGCACACACATCCCATGTTCCCGATCTGTGCTGACCTGCTGCAGTCTGGTGGGGTTTAACCCACAGCCAGGTCTCCACAGCTGGGCAGGCGGTGCCACGCGGTACCCAGCAAGTGACAGGGGTCATTTCAGCGCGAGTCCCCAAACACCTCGTTTATCAGCCCGCCTCAGCTTCCAGCGAATCTGCAGCCAGTTGGCACTAGCAGAGCCAGATAACAAAGGCAGCACTTGAAGGAAACGCTGCACTATATTTAAAAGACCGCGACCCAAGGGAAGGAAAAACATCGGCACCGCAAAAAAACATCTTTTGCAAGTGGCAGTTTCATTCTTGGCTTTGTCCGTAAGTGCTGCCTCCGGCAGACCGCCCCAGAGCCTCTTATCCTCTTCTCTCTGCGACTACGGTCCGGGTCGCAACTTCGATGATGGCTCCGAGGACTCTGCGCCTTGCCGGAGTGGACTTTAAGTTGGACATTGATTTTACCCTGACCCTTGTCACCAGCAGTAGAAAAACTGCATAGCAAGCACAGCTTTTGCTATCCTTTTCCACCCCAAAATTACCCCCTGTCTAATGGATTAAAAAGGCTCCCATCTCCCCCCTCCGGTGCCCCACACCTTCTCGCTGGGGTGTGCGTTGCTATCTCCTCTCCAACGCACGCGGAAAATGAATGCTATGGTCCACCCTCCAAAGCCACTTCTCAGAAACAAGTTAACCTTTACTCACCTGCTTCTAAAGAGGAAAGTGAACAGAGCCAAGAACATTCAGCGCGACAGAAAACCAAATCAGAAAGGGCATTTAGTCAAAGTTTACACACTTAGTGCTTTAGCTTTGCCATTATGTGTAATTATCTTTCACATCGTCCCGAACTTACTGCCCAAGATCTCCTCTATCGATCGATAGATAGACATACGCACCAAGATACGTACGTGCAGATAGATAGATGCAGACAGACAGACAGACAGGCATTTACACACACATCTCTCTCCAGCATCTATCCATCTGTCTAATATCTAGCTACCTCCGAGGCCTTTTGTCATGTTATGTGCAGCCTAGGATCTATTGAGACCTGCAGACCAAATGCTGGGCCTGGCCCCACACGGGGTGGAGAGGCTTTGCCCCCCTGTCGTCCCCATTTTTAGGCATCCAGCATTACGCAGGACTGGACCTGACACCGCCACCGCCACCCAGGCAGCTTGGCACAGAGGCTGGGAGATTCCTCTACCAACACCCTTGGTCATAAACACAAGGGGAGTCAGGAGACGGAATAAAAATAATCCCTTATCGCAGCAAACTGTCAATGCTCAAGAGGCTCTCAGCGAAGCAGCTCCGCTTAAACCCGAGCTTGCGGACCAGCGCGGGATGGCCACGCTGCTTCAGAAGGGGCACTCGGGACCCGCTTCCCTGAACTGCGGCATCTCGCCGCCTGGGAAGCGAGAACAGGTACGCTCCGCTCACCTGCCCACCGCAGCGCGTGTTACCTGGCCGTACCAACCGCTCAGCTGCAGACGCACGTGCACAGTGGAGAAAACACCCACCCCTGCCATTACTTTATTTCCCAGCAAGTTGCTACTCTCTTGCTGTCCCTATCAGCAGCCTCCATACGCCGCTCGTTACCCAATCCTCTGCCTAAAGACGAGGTAGAAACTCGTTCTGCGCAGAAGGCGCGTCCGCTCCGCCCCGCCGGGCTCCTCTCCGGGCACAGGACCCGAGAGCACCGGTCCTGAAACATCCTGGGTGAGCACGAGCCTGCGCTGGGCAGCGCCAGCCGAACCAACCTTACCTTCTGCACGCAGGTTTTGCCCATTCTCTCTCCACGCTGGCATCCGTGGCTGACCACCAAGACCCACAAGACTTGTGTCAGTGTGGTTCACTGCTTCAGCTTGTTGCAAAACGGGTGTCGGAAGCAGAGTAGAGCAATCTCTGCCCAGCTCCCAAACCAATGCACAGGCGGCGCGACTAGCACAGCCCACCGACCACGCGCAGGGGACACCACCCTACCCCCAGCAAGGGGAAAGGTGACCACCGACATAACAAGGGCCACGGGTTGCACAAACAAATCATTGCCACGCGCCGTCATAAGGGTATAAATAGCTAGAAGTCCCTTGTAAAGGTTAGGTGCCCCATCCAGCCTCTCCCCATTTTGCAGGCCTCACATGCGCAGCATGTTGCACCGAGCTCAGTGGAGCGGCGGGAGCATGAGAGTTTCCTGGTCCAGCTCCAAAACTGGCTTTGAACCCGGCATGAAAGGCAGAGCTCCATTTCCCTGCTTATCTGCCAATTCAGAGATGCCTACGCCCATACATGCAGAGTTGATATTTTTATGAGGCACGCTGCACTCGCCGCACACCCGTCTGTATGCACTGGACCTGGCTTTCCTTCCCCAGGAATATTTCTCCCTGACATTGTAACCTCCAGTTTTAAAGCCTGTGGTGGGCAAAGGAGAAGGCCTGACGTCCCCCCCACCCTGTATAATCACCTCTCTTCTGCATGCTCAGGCCTTTATTATGCAGAGAAAAATATGGGACTGAGAGGAGCAGGCAGCTACTGAACAACCTTCCCGTGCAGTTGCCCACCGTACAGTTTCTATAGTTACATTTATCATCCCTGGCTGCAGGGCAAACATAATCTGAGTTAAAATACAACAGGACACACTGGAAGGTTTAAATTCAGGGGGCATGGTTTAGCCATTAATAATTAACTTTTATGACTTAATCAGTACCACACGAGAGAGACTAGTTAAACTAGGAAACCAGTGGCTGGGCTGAGCTGCCAAAGCACCAAAGGCTTTGATAGAGGGAATGCCAGATCCTTCCAGACCGAGCAGGGCAAGATCCATAGCAGGCTTTATTGCACTATTATTATTAAATCGTTCACGATGTGCTCAAGACCCGCTGCCAGGAAGCAGCACAACCCCAGCTCAGTTGTAAGCACATGCTTCAACCCCGTAGAAGTCAATGGGGATTCAGCATACCCTTCAGTGCTCTGCTGAAAACAAGGCTTTCATATGTTGCACCCCAGAAGTGGCTGCATTTCACCGGTTTATACTTCAGCTTGTGCAGTTTCAGTAGCATTTTCTTAAAGAAAAGACAATGTCTCCTATTAGAAGAGGGGTGTTCGAAAGGACCCTTGAAAACACTTTCAAATCCACAGTCACCCTTGTAATGCCAGACATTACATTGTTTTTACATTATTTCATATCAAAAACTCTTTTTAGTTGGTATTTAGACCCCCCCCCAAAGCAATTAATTCAGTTTGTTACACGTGCTTTGAACGTGCTTCCAGGGGGTCTTGGAACAAAGGGTGTTAGTAAAGCTTATGATATTTTTAGTACACTATGCATGTGTGAAGGAAGTGACTTAATCCGGATGAGTTACTGCCCTCCTGACACGCGCACACCCCCTACATAAATTTGTACATGTGTGCATATGCGTACCCCAGACACACACACTCGTTCCTCAGTGTCGCCTTTCTCTGTGTGAGGCCACGAGGAAACCGACACTTTCCTTTGCCCACTTCCCCGTGGGCCTTGGCTGTATAAAACGTTTCCGTCCGTTTTCCGCCGCAGGGCAGGAGAGGTCACCAGCTGAGCGTCCCCAAGTCTGGAATGGCTGCTGCAAAGCAAACCCGCCCCGTACTCACATCTCTGCTATGCTTGACCGCAGGCTTCGCCGACACCCTGCTACCCCGGAGCATCGAGGCGGGCGTATGATTTGGCAGCGCACGCCTGGAAAGCACATCTATCACCGGGTGCTAAAGAAGGGAATTAGCTCTGGCTCGGCTGGGGAGCAGGCTTGCAAAAGGAACGGCGACCTGTTGCTCTCGGCAGGGCAGGGGAGCAGAAGGGCAGGACAGGAAAGAGAGCTATGCTGCCTGGCAGGGCAGCCCCAGGGTGGGCCTGCCGCGCGCCGGCTCTGGCTGGGGAAGGACACGCCGAGGTTGTGTGCACCTGCTGCTTTCGGAGACCGAAGGCCGGCTCCAGCTCTGCCGAAGCAGGGAAGGGACAGAAAACAAAGGGGAAGAGCAGAGTGCAAAGCAATCCCGGATGCTGCTCGGGGTGAAGCGCCGAGGCCCGCGGCGCAGCACAGGGGGCCTCCGAGGGGCCTCATCCCCGCGGCCGCCCAGGGAGAGGAGTCAGGAGTGCCCCCCTACCCACAAGCTTGCACGCTGGACATCACTACTGCAGCCAAAGGGAGTGGCGGAGCCGGGGAAACAAAGAGGAAAGGATGCTGGGCCTGTGGCCGCCACGCTCACCCCAAGTTGCGCTGAGCGTGCAAGACCGTGCCATGCAATGGGCTCGGTAACCGGGGAAGGCACGCACCAGCAGCCCGGGGTGCAGAGACACGCGTCCTACCGCCGCTCACCCCACCGTCCCTCCGACTCGAGGACAGGGGCTGTGCGGTCGCCCACGCAGTCGGTACCAAAGTGGCCGCCGCGGGCTCCGGCAGCTCCGCACACCCCCATCGCCTCTCCCTTTCGGCTCCTGACACTGCTGGGCACAGCTCTCCAGCTTAGCCCGAGCTCCTGTATGCAAAACCAAGCCTATTTTTCTCCTTCCCTTTGATAAGGCCTCTATTTTTACTCCAGCTCAGGCAGCCCTGAGTAACATATTTCACAATATTTGAATATAGCAACAGATTAAGAGCCTTGAATTACTGAAGTGTGATACAAGGTCATTACTCTCGTATTATTAAGTAGTTAAAAAACTGTATCTAGGCACAGCACATTATTCACAAATCACGAGGAGCAGAAATAATGGTCATTTTAAATCAGGCCTCATGAATATGCAACAGTACCCCAGGTTTTAATCATACAGGAAAAAAAAATATCTTGACAAAATTAAAGTCTGAGGCTGTTAACCCTCCCACCGCCAGCTCCCAAACGCGAACTCCCGCTTGTCCTTGGACAGCAATGGTCTGCGCGTATTATTTCCTCTCTTTTCCCTTCTTTTTTTTTTAGTTTCAGACCACAACGCATCAGGTCTGACTTCTCCTTTCAGTGCCATTTCATCAGCGGGAGCAATCGAGTCATTCACGTGGAGCGACCCTTGCAAACGGCCTCGACAAACTGACAAAGGAAACGCTGTGACGGCAGGCCGGAGGCCAGCGTGCATCGCTCCCGGCCGCGACCCGGCATTCCTCTTGGGCGTGACGCCGCTTTCAGGCAACCCACCCCGCTGACCGTTACTTACTCAACCCTCCCGGACTGACCTCCTGCCAAGGGCAGACACGCTTCGTCTGGAGTAAGCAGCTACACGAGAAACGGTCCGACGAGCGGAGCAGTCCCGAGCGAGCTCGCCTACGGGGCCCTGCTCTCGGCGGGGTCGGTGACCACGGCACAGCCCCGATTCCCCGAGGCTACAAGCACCTGCATTTCCCAGCATGTGGGAAAAATCATCCCAGCAGGGACCAGCATCACGCAACCCACGGGCAAGGTTCACGACCCAGCAAAGGATACAAACCCTTTTGGGGCTATTGCTTGAGCGTTAGTATAGGCGAGCTCCGATAAGCGTGTGTCCAGGCCCTTTTTTAATCTAGCTAAACTCAGTATCCAGCACAAGTTCCTCCCTTCCATGACGTGGTGTGGAAAAGGACTTCCTGGTGTTTGTTTTAAACTCATCCCCTCATCTTGGGACCCCCTAGGCACCGTACTGCCGCCCCTCCCAGCCCTCACCGCATTTATCCTTGCAAAAGCCCTGGGCTGGAGGCAGGCTCTGAAGGATGCAGTGACTAAGGGACATGCCCTAGGTCATTCAGGAAACATGTGGCAGAGCAGGAATTTGAACCCACCTCTCAAGTGCTGGCAAAGTGATTGAAGCACAATATCACACTTCTTCCCCTCCCTGCCAGTAACAGCACCACATTTGTGCGGACCCCAGCATGCAGCAATAGCCCGCGACCAGCTCTTCACGCAGCCCCGTGGATCACATCCAAAAAACCCTCGCCTTTGCTACCAAGAATCATTTTAAAGATGCATTAAAATTCCAGGCGTGCCGTGTGTCCCACCCATCAAACCTCCAGAACAGGGCGTGTTTGCAAGGTGCTTACTGTCAGCTTTGCAATTGGGAAAGAACAAGCACAGCAGGGCCAGCCGGCTCTCCAACGGAGCTGGAGGAAAGATGACTGGCGTAGGGGTGAGGAGGGCGTGCAGAGCCTGGCCCACTCGAGCGTGCATACACCCTGCACGGTGCACCCTGGCTGCAAGGGACCCAGCAGGGATGTGGGGAGCCCGTGAGCGGAGCACGGCTCCGTCTGGTCCCCTGAACATGCAGGGATGGGGGCAGGTGCACATGAGCCCAGGCCTCCCTGCCTTCTCCCCTTACACGTGCTGGCAAAACCTGCTGGCCCGCGGGGCTTTGCTCCTAAGCAGACTGTGCCTGAAGCTGAAACCTCGGCTCTGCATCCTTGAGAACATGACTTGACTTCGGAAGCAAATGACCTTTCCCACCCGGCTCTGGCACGAAGGCTACGTGCTGTGCGGAGGCAAGAAACTTCTTGCTGCTCAGCTCGATTAACAAAGCCTCATGGAGCTGGTGCAAAGGCCAAGTTGCTCCTCCCTCCGGCCCGCCCTAGCTCCTGGATGGACAACAGCCACCTTGGGGTCAGCTCCCAGGTGGACCCGGACCTGCCGGGTCCCGCCACGGCCGCAGAGACCTAGCGCTGCCTGCTCTGCGTAACCAGGGGGCACAGCAGATTCGCACCTTATACACTAAGCAAAGTGTGTGCGCGCATGTATATGTGTGTGTATATATGCATTGTATTGTATGTGTATATGTGTATCTGTGTATACATGTGTGCATGTGTATATCTTTGTGTATGGGTGTGTGTGTGTATGTATATACGTGTGTATAGGTGGCAGCTATGCTACGCTGGGCTGCTTCTGCTCAGACCCAATGGAGAACGCCGTGCAGTCGAAAGCCTGCCCAACTCTGCCCCAACCAGGCGGCTGGACCAATACAAAGATATCACTCCAGAAGCCCTTGCCTCTCGCCCAGCTTCAGTCATTGCAGCTACGACATCCCTCTTACACTCCCATGTATATAGATGCCAATCTACCAGGCCTCCTACTTGCCTCCAAGCTAAGATGGGGGGACTCCATCTGTCCGGAGCACCCAGAGCAAACAGGCAGACTCACCAGCTTCCCCCGGTGAGCGTGCAGCAGCCACCCCCACCCCCGGGAGCTGTGCAAGCCAAACAAAGAAATAAATGCAAAATTGCAGAGGAGGACTGAAGAGTTCGCCCCAGAGGCTACAGCAAGTCTTACCCTTTGCACCACGACCCGACAGGCTCCTTGCCAACTTATGCAGCAACACGAGGGTTTTTCCAGAGCCTTGAGAAACGCATTTTCCTACTCGTGGGCGATTCTGTGGTCCCATCAGGCAGACAGATGCCTACAGATTACATTCCTGGGCCAAACCCGAGCAAGGGCCTGCGCTTGCTTCTGTAAACAATTAATCTGTTTGGACGAACACGATCAAGCTATCCGCACGCGATGCACACGGCAAACTCCCACCACCGCTCTGCTCGGCTCCGCGCTGCCCAGAGCAGAGTGCCCCCGCGCCGCTCCGGGCTGGGAGACTTGGCGGCGGTTCGGCACGACAGAGGCTCCTTAGGAAATCTCTTAACGGGAAAGCCCCTCGTCGGCGCCGCATCGAATGCCAGCACATCTGCATCCAGTTCTGGCTCAGCTTTTACTCCCAAGGCCGTCAGCGGGGATTTCTCCGCTCACTTCATTCAGTGGAAGCTCTTTCAGTTATTAGCAAAGTTTTCTTCCCCAGAAGCCCGGAGAGCTGGACCGCTGCCTGCTCCTTGCCATTAGCTTTACGGCACATGTTAAGCCATTTCCGTGCTCCTGCCTCTGCTCTAACCCATTTCCTGATTCTTTCAGGGACGGCTTCGTCAGTCCACCGTGTCTTTCGCCTGGCTTCCTCTTCAAGCTGTGTGCGCTCACAGGGGGAGGGAAACCCACGGGCAAAGTCCCGGGAACCGTTAATTTGTGAAACCCCATGCACCTCTACCAGCCAACCTGGCCTGCCAGGAGCATCCTGACTACCTGGCTCCACTATCCCACCGTACAGGCATAGGATAAGTGCCTTGAGACCCGACAGACGTTGCCGCTCTGCATTTTGCACCGGCGGGTCTGGAAAGCTAATGTTCCCTTCTGGTTCTAGGCATCTCTTGAGCTGCATTTTTCTTCTCCAAAGACGTCGATTTAGATTTATTCCACCTGCACTTCCATCTCCTTCGGTGCACGAACCACTGCTGGGCAAATGAGCTGGAAAAGATAAACCCTGCTGCCAAGCAATAACAGCCTAACGAAAAACGTGAAAATTATTCCTGGTTATTTTTACACAGGAGGTGACATACACCGATCAAATACTTCAGCCCAACGGTCCCTCGCGATTAGCTTCGGCTCGCTAACTCGGCAGCGGGGCCGCATGTTGCACCGATGAGAACGAGCAGATTTATTATGCGGTGCTGGACTCAATCCGAGTCCCAGCTGCGAATGGAGGCCCTAACTGCGGGCTTTGTTTCTCTTCTGGCTCTGATCACAAGCATCTCACCGTTACTGGGCACATCTACACATGCAAGTAATGCTATGTGGCTTTACTATACAGCAGACTAATTTGCTGCACAATAAGCACCTGCACGTGTAGATGGTGACACTTTACTGTGCAGTAAATTAGTCTCGTGTAAATACAGCCACTCATGCGGATTTGGGTCCTCCCCAGCTCCTGTGAAGCAGGGACCTCCATTTTGCCAAGGCAAAACCAGGACAGGACAAAAGAAGTCCACCCCACATCTCCTGAATCCCAACCCAGTACCCCGAGCGCTAGGCCTGTGAGCAGCTCTTCCACCAGTTACTTGTGCATCTTTGGAGAACAAGTTTTCCACTCTGAGGGTGGGGGAAGAAGGGGGCTTCCACTGCCTAACTGACCGGCGTGGGTATACAGGGTGTGTTAGACCAGGTTGTTTCCCAGCAGCAGTCCCAAGCTCAGCAACACAGCTTGAGGCAGTCAGGGCCAAGTGTTAGACCATCACTCCTAGGCCATATTGAGGCCCAGAGCTGTAAAGAGCCTTTGCGGAGAGAGCCAAGAGACTCGAGTCAGCTGCTCTTGCCAGGTAAACACATCGGCAACCATCTATGTGTTCACCAAAGTGCCCATGGGATGCAGCGGAGACACTCCCTCCGAGCCAGCAACCGGTATAACGAGTTTCGACCCGGTGGAAAATTACCTCCGATAAACATCTGAGCACGGTGCTTTCCCGAGCTGCTGGCACCGCAGCTGAGACCGGAGGGAAGCCTCGCTCGCGAGGCCCCTGAACGAGCAATGGGCACAGCACGACCCCTCCGGGCAAGCCAGGAGCAAGGGGCTTCCCTGGAGAGAGCCCGGCGTTACCCGGGCCCAAAACAAACCCCCTTGCACTGGGAAAAATGCACCTTTCCGGGCACGCTGGAAGTGGAACAGAAGCACGACACTCCCGCCACGGGCCCGGCACAATGGCTCAGACAGCATCAGAGCGCTGCACTTCCCTCGCCCCAGCGCCGCTGTGCCGACCTGCCAGCCACCCGGGCTCTCGCTCCCACAGGCACATGACAAGACAACTTTCTAAGCCAGCTGCTCCCAGCAAAACGCACCGCTCACAGTCACAATCCTCTTCCCCTCCGCGCTGCCGGTACCGCGGGGACGCGGGGAGCGGCTGGAAGCGAGGGGCACCCTCACGCTGCCCCCAGCTCGGCCGCTGGCCAGCACCTTGCGTCTCATTTGCAGATGCTATAAAGCGAGCCGCTCTTGCTCAGTCGCCCTCCAAAGAGAGAGATAAACGGAGGGAAAAAAAATGCACAGATGGTTTTTCTGCCACCGACTCAGACATCCCCTGTGCACCTCAGCCCTGGCCCAGCACTTTGCACGCGGTGGCGGCCTGAGGGGAGGGCAAACCGGGTGACCTCCCGGGGTCCCACACTTTACGGGGCCCCAAAGGCTTACAACAAATGTCCGACTTGCTTATAGGTCATCAAAATGAAGCCCCTGAGGGGCGCCAAGGCCCCAGCAGCCCTAAGGCCAGCAGTGGCGTGCACAGGTGGATTCTGCTATTACTGTACCCTGTGCAGCCCCCGAGAGGCCATGCAGGCTGCTGGGTGCCTTGCCCTTTCAGCAAGCAAAGCAAGGCACCTAAATAACACCCCTCTGGGCCTTGCTTTAGATGCCTGTTGCATTCAACGCAGGAGTTCACAACGTCGGGGCTGGTACAGGACAACGCGAAGCCAAAATTGCAGCGAAGCACCATGCTCCCTTCTTACTGATGCTGCTCCAGCTACAAGCAGAAGGATGAGGCCTTCTCCCAAAAATCAGTTCTGGCCAAATCCTTCTCCCTCTGTTTGACTGGCCTGGGTGAGGGGAGGAGAGCAGGGCTTTGCACTGGGCGCACTTCGGATCTGTGGAGCAGTTCACTAGGCTCCTGCCAAACAAAGTCTGGGGAAGAAGAGAGGGGAAAAAACACCTCACACATGAGGAAAAGGGAGGATCTGGCCAAGACAGGCACAGGCGTAACAAGTCCCATCTCGACCCGGCTTAGCCTGACAGGCCACTCCTGGTAATTACGGCCCTGAATGTGCCTGCTGCAGCCAGCAGCGACGGCTGCAATGAAGGGCCGGATCCTGCAGTGCTCTCCGAGGCACAACCACGGCAGCAGGGCTGGCGCGGAGAACGGCAGGGCTGCAACGTCTCTTGTTTTGCTTGTTAGCGCCCGTGAGACCAGCGCGAGAGCGTCGCTGGCTGGGGTCCTTCCCCGCACAGCGAACAGACGCAGACTGGGACACCGCATCCCATTTTGGGGGCTGGCTTGTGGCTTTAACGGCCCAAAAATGGGAGAACGAGGCAGAGGAGGGCAGAGGCCTGGTGCACAGGGGCACGTCTCCCACCCTCCACGGAGCCGGCCCGCAGAGCCACCCCAAGATCCTGGGACAAACTGGCCCCGACCGTGACCCCCACTCATAGCATCCCAGAGCAGTGGGGCAGGAAGGGACCTCCAGAAGTCGAAGTCCAACCCCCTGCCTGGCTCAGTCCTGTCCAAACCGTCCCAGACAAACCCCTGGTCTAAACTCTTAGCAAAACTACCGACAAAACGCCCGACCCTGCCCCAGGCACAGCAGCGGGATCACAGCCGCCGACATCCTGCAGCTGCAAAGGTGGTTAAATATACTGGCAGAGGGCAACACAGCCTGTGACAGAGGAAGGCAGCACCCTTTCCCCCCCATGTCCGAACCAGCCTAAGCAGGAAGGAAAATCCCCTCCTGACCCCATCCGCTGCTGCTACCTACCGCAGACAAGCACCACCCAGAGCCAGGAGCCAGGGCTGGGGGATGCCAGGCTGGCAGGGGGGCTGTTCCCATGCACCAGCCCCAGGGGTGTGGGCTGGGGCTGGGGGTTCACCTTGCCTGAGCAGCCTCATGCGGGGTAGACCCTGTCCAGTGCCCCCCTCTCCTGGGGCCTGGGAGGTGCATGGAGCTGCTCCCCAGAGCCAGGAGCCTCTCTGGGGAGGCAGGGCAGTGGGGGATGCTCCTGGACCAGCACCGGCAGCATCTCCTCCTGCCCCCTGCACCCAGCCTGTGCTTCTCAGTTCAGCGAGTCTGCCCCACGCTTCCCTGCCCAGCGAGTGCCCAGCTGAGAGACACCCACCCCCAGACCCTCATCCTGGCACAGAGATGCCAACTGGGGCTGCGGGCACTAGGTCTGGTACCCGGCACAGCCGCATTCACCTATGGGCTCTGGCTGAGGGTTATATGGTGGGAGCAAGTCCACCCTGTCATGACCTGCGGGGGCAGAAGGACCTGCCTGGTATCAGTTTTAAACCCATCACCTACTCATTTCACCCCTAAGACCCCGGCACCACAGGATCGCAGTCCTTCCCAGCCCTCACCAAATGTCTCCTCACAAAAACGCTGGGCTGCAGACCGGCTCTGAAGGACACGGGGACTAAGGGACTGGCCAAAGGTTGTTCAGGAAACATGTGGCAGAGCAGGGATTTGAACCCACCCCTCAAGTGCTGGAGAAATGATTTAAGCACAAGACCCCACTTTTTCCCCTCCCCCGCCACTCACAGCACACCGGGGTCGGCTGCTCCTGGGCGTTGCGCGTCCTGCGCCTTAGAGAAGCTGTTTTGCTCCAACACCGCTGATCACCATTCATACATCCCACCCCTTCCTGGCAGCGCTGCCTCTTGCAAAGGAGGAGGGGAGGGGTATTATTATGCCCATTTTACAGGTGGATAGTGGAGGCAAAGCCTAATTAAATGGCTTTCCCCAGCTCACAGAAAGCATCCAGGGCAGAGCTGGGATATGAACCCAGGGAAGGCATTGCAGTACTAGCAGCCTTCCACATGGTTTCTACACACGCAAACACAGTCGTGCACACGTGAGCTTGTAGATCCTAGTGACAGCTCTAACGTCTGCCGTCAAGGCCATAATGGGACTCTTACCCATCCGACAAACTCCCAGAAAGTTGCATACTCAACATCATTTCTTCATTTTCCAATTAATTGAGAAGTGCTTTCCTTGCACCTTAACACAGGGGAGGTCGTCATTCAAGTCTTGTGCTAGCCTGTGAGTCTGATGAAGGTGGTAGCTCCAAAACGCTGATAGTGACCTACCAGACAGGCCATGTGTCACTATATATTTCTGGACTAGTGAAACCCATTTTTTGTAATAACTATAACAAGTTAATTTGGATGCATTTGGTCTGTATCCGACTCCCTGCAACCACTTCCTCCGTCACCAACTTACCAGATACTTAACAAAAATCTATTTTGCCCACCAAATCTCCAGCCGAGTTAATCAGTTTGTTAATTTAATCCAGTGAACGACACATGAACTGAGGGAGTTCAATAGAATCCAATTAGAGAAAACCTCTGTGAGCATGGGGTGGGATCAATTGGCCTCAATGCAATTTTATGGAAGCCAATTAGAGACAAGAGAGGTGAAACGGAGAGAAAAAAAGGAAAGATGTGGTGCACATTTCCCTGTGTTGCCACTGAGGAGGACTAGGAGTCACGGGGTCTACACCATGCACCAGGCATCACCCTGGCTTCTGCTTTGGTTTTGCATAGGGCATGCGCAGGGATAACAAGATGCCCCTTCATAGAGGTGGGCAGAGCCCCGCGCATTGCCCACAATCACCGGGCAACAAACCAGCGGCAGGGCGAGGAGCAGAGCTGTGCTCTGCCCTTGCACGCCAAGCCAAGGCCCCGCTCCGTTTGCATTGCACAGTGGAAGAGGGGCCACTCCCTGCAGGCCCCCGGGGAGGCGCGCCCGGGCCCAGGGGCAGGGCGGATCTAGTCAGGGGACGTCTGGCGGGACTGGATGTATTTAAATCAGCGGGTCCGGACGATCTCCACCCCCGAGTGCTGAGGGACTTGGCTGCGGTCATTGCGGGACCCTGGCACGGCTGTACGAGCACTCGTGGGGCTCTGGTGTGGGGCCAGAGGACTGGAAGAGGCCAGCGTGGTTCCCATCTTCAAAAAGGGGAGGAAGGAGGACCCGGGGAACCATAGGCCAGTTAGTCTTACCTCGATCCTGGGGAAGCTTTCTGAGAGACTTATCCTGGC
>NW_017728911.1:39758271-39780074 GCF_001723895.1 Crocodylus porosus | reverse complement strand
TAGATGTACACCTTGCTGGGGTCATTTGACCCCAGTACTCTTTCCTGCCAGGGCAGGGGGTCGGACTAGATCTGCTCAGGTCCCTTCCTTCCGACCCCAAAACTATAGCTCTGCCGTGGGTGGGACACTACTATACAAAGCCTGTGGGACCTCCATGCACTACAGCTTATAGGGGCAATCTATTGAGCTTCCTTCCTTGCAGTCTCATCACTCCACCGTCTCTCCTGCTCCAGCCTCAGCTTGCTAGGGACTGGATCCAAAGCCCTTCACATCTTTCTATTGACTGCTTTAGGTGCAGGTCAGACTTTCCCAGCCACATTTCACTCCATTATCTAAGTGCACACAGTTACTCTACTGTTCCCCTGCCCCCGGCTCCCCCCTCGTGCCTGGGAGCGCGGTGCTGGGAACAGCGGTGCAGAACTGCCCTTTCCTGGGGTCATAGCTGCAGCTAGCCCTATCGCCCGTCTCCCACAGTGCCAGAGAGGACACGAGGTATATCCAGCATTTTGCACCTCCTGACTGGTTTAGTGCAAATTTACACGTCCCCAGTGTAACTCCGCGCTGTTCTGGGCAGGGCGGTGGCTGCAGGACCCAGAGGCGCATTTGAAGGGTGGGCAAAGTCACATCCAGTTCTGCCAGAGGCAGGGCAGCTGCGCACGTTACAGACCAGCTAAATCACAGATGTGCATGGCGCAAACTTTCACTTCATCCGATGCTGGGCAAGGACGTGAGCAGAGCGGTGCACAAAGTGGAGGGAGGGATTTGAAGGCCTGGCTTCACAAGGACACAGCTACCTGCCTCTCTGCTCACGGGCACCGTGCAAGAACTGGCATCGTTTAGCAGCTCACCCAGCAGGACCCCTTAGGACATGACTGTAATCCAAGTCGATTACTATACGCTAACATAACGAGCGCTGTGCTTCCTTCCCTTTCCCATCGACGGCGCTTCTCCTGCATGCTCCATGCAGCTGTTTGTTTGCAAGGGTTTCCTAGCCTGGATCTTTCCACCGATGCAGATGTCAACTTGTCTTGCTTCCAGACAAGTCTCAGAGCCTTCATGGCTGTCTGGCTTTCCCACACGTGCCTGCTTTTTATCCAACCAGTAAGACAGGGTCTGCAAACCATCCAGTTACCATTGCAGAACATCCTCATCCCAATAGGACATAACCACTAGGCTGGAAAAAAAACAACACACCGTTCAGCTCAGATCCCCGCTACTTTAAAAGGAAACATTGTCCAGAAATGCAGGGCTTCGCTTGCACTTGCCCTCCATTCCCAAGTCGCAGTTAGTGTCGTTCAAACCTCCAAGCAGCCTCTGGTGCTCCTAGCTGTGCTGGGTGAAACCCAACATCGCCTCGAATGTGCAAGTGCAGCCTTCAGACACCCGAGGAGACGGGGGTTTGAAGATCACGACATCAGATCCAAAACCAAGCTCATGGCTTATCAGGCGGTCGGGATCCCCACCTTACCGCGCAGAGCCGAGACGTGGCCAACGTACAGGACACCGAGTCCCTGGAGAAGTACCATCCACGCTGCCGGTGGAAGACCCTTCGAATCCAGCGGGAAGACAGATGCATCAACGTTAGCGTCCTCTCGCGAGCAGACACCACGAGCATCCCTCATCTGGCTTCAGCTTTGCTGCGCCGGCCACGTCGTCAGGCTATCTGACTCCAGGCTGCTGAAGCAGGATTTATTCACCCGGTTCAGCCCAGGCAAACGCTCAAGAGGAGGGAAGAGAAAGTGCTCCAAGGACGTCCTCAAGGCCAACTTGAAAAGATGCAGCATTGACATCAACTCACGAGAGAGAGACGATTGCCCAGGAACCGCCCCAAACAGACTAAGAGTCTCAATACCTTGAAACAGCACAGCGACAACAGGAGATGGAAGAACGGGAGTGGAAGAAACAGCGTGTCGTGGACCGAATGAGGAACCCGGAGCCACCCCCGTGCCAAACACGTGCCCGAGCTGCAACCGCCTGTCGACCCCAGCCCCGCCTCACCAGCTGTCTTCGTACCCACGGATAACGCGACCACGGAAGACAATCGCCCTCGAGCGCGAGGGACTGCCGATCACCGAGGCTCCCAGTCACAGCCACGATGCAGATATCCAATAGGAATAATTGCAAAGACCCTGCTGTAATATTTCAAACCCTTTCCCTTCTCCCCTGAGAAAGGAACTGGTGAGTTAAATGGCCAAGTGCTGCCGGAGCGACTGCAGGAAGGCAGTCCATTGCACCAGGACCCGTTTCACTGGAGCAGAGCCAGGCAGAGCATCAGCACGGACACACGCGCGCGTGGGTGTAACGGGCCAAGTGCAACGCCTCTGGCAGGGCCAGCAGACGGGGCAGGATCCCGGCATCGCGTGGCACGGGGAGCCAGGCTCAGCCTCCGCAGGCCTTGTGCGTGCAGCAGAGCCCGGCTCCCATCCCAGCCGAGTTTCTGCAGACGCGATGGTGCTGGCGGCGTAGCACAGTCCGAGGGGTCCTGCTAGCATCCCCTGCGTGCAACCCCATGCAAATCCAGGGCCGGGCATCCTGAGAAAGCCACGACACCTGAGGAAGCAGAATGGCCAAGCTGGTAAGGCCGGGGCCGAGAGAGGCAGGGGACCCGAGTGGTAGTTCGGGCTCCTCCAAACACCTGCTGCCTGACACAGAGGAGGTCCATGCCAGCACCTGCATCTCAGCTTCCCCCCACATACGACGGGGATAACGCCACTTAGCTACTCGTGCAAAGCACCGTGAGCCCCGGGGACGAGAACGGCCGAGTCCTCCCGCCTGGGAAAGCACCCGTCTCCTCGGCTGTGCTTAAAAATTAATAAAACCAAGGCAGCCTGGAGCCCCTGTGCTCACCACAAGCAGACACGGCCACAGCACCAGCCAATTGCTCCTACCCCAGCTAGTTTGGTCTAGCAGAAGGCATCCCTTAGCACCATCAGCTGAGACGACCTCGCCTTCCAGCCCAGAAAGACCAGGAGCATCCCAAAGGCCCCGGATTCACAGCAAGTCTCCCCAAATGACTTACCCGTCGAGCAGAAACGGATTCTCCCTCAACATTCGTCCCAACCGATTCCCTCCGCCTCCTGGAAAAAGGGAAATCAACCAGTTAACGGAGTCAAGAAAGAATTAATACGAAGCACTGACGCCGAACGATGAAATGATAAGGCACGGAGCGACTCGCTGTGCTCCAGCTGACCCTGCCCTGCCCTCTACCGGGAGCAGAGAGGCAGCTTGTCCCTGCCCGGCGGAGAACCGCTGGCCTGGAGGTGAGGGGCTGGTCGCGCACCTGAGTTAACACGAGGGCTGGCGTGCACGACTGTTGCACCTACAAGTGTGATCGTGAGGGGCGGCTGCAGCACGCTGCAGTCCTGGGCATGGCTAGGCAGGGAAGAGGACTGTCGAGGCGCGCCAGGGGACCTTGCAAACGCCTCTGGTCGCCGGTTGCTCCAAGAAACGCCCAAGGGGCTGCCTTCCCTAAGGACACCTGCCTCCAAGGCATGTCCGAGACCGGCCGAGCTCACTGCCTTCGCTGCAAGTTATGAACAGGTAAGACCAGACACCTGCAGGAGTGGGGAACTCTCCATCACCAGCCATGCCGGAGAAGAGGCAGGACAGACACTGGGTGGGGATGATAGTCATGTCTGTGCTCTACAACGGAGATGCATCCGGGGGTTTTAAGCCTTTCCAGAGGCACCGGGTGTTGGCTGCAACCCACGCTGGGCACTTTGACTGGTCTGTGCCAATCAGGTCCTGGCTAGACGGTCTTGCCTCTCTGCCCCGGGTCAGATCGATGCCACGTTCAGGGTCGGGAAGGAATTTTGCCCCCTTGTCAGCTTGGTACGGACTGCGGGATGGGGTTTTGCCTTCCTCTGCAGGAGAGACGTGGCCTCCATCCAGGATCCCTTGCGCGCGCGTTGACGTTGCAGAGAGGCAGGATGTTGGCTGCCGCAGCCCCCTGCTCCCCCTGCGGCTGGTTCGGGTGCTGGGTCTGTGTCGGGCCAGGCGTCTGACAGAGTTTAGATCACGGTTTGCGTGGGGTGGTTCGGACAGGGCCCGTCTGCCTCAGGCAGAGATGCACACGCATTAGTGCGCTGTCTGGGATGGTTTGGATAGGACTGATCCTGCCTTAGGCCGGGGTTTGGACTTGCTGTGACCTTCCAGCCCCACGGCTCGGCGATTCTTTGCATGTCTCCCTTCCTCTCACCTGCTGCCAGCTCAAGGTGAAAAGCAGCTGGCACCCGACTTGGGCTGCAACTTTGGGAAGTTTCCACAACGATAAGCTTGAATAAAGAAACCATTTCCCACTGCTCCCATCCCCGCTGAGCTGCCTTTCTGCCAGCAAGCAGCCACGGGCCTCGTTGGCAGGAATCTCAGCAGACGGCAGGTTGCGAGCAAATCCCTGAAGACATTTGCAGAAATCGGTGCGCTCAAATATAAGTGCTCACCTCTGAAGCCTGGTCTAGCCGGGGAACAGAAACAGCATCACCGGAGACTTGTCTGCCTGGTCAAATCCAGCTCGGCGTTTCAATGCTATACCGACTTAGCACAATGTGAAGGCATGGTTATTAAAGCAATTAATTTCTTGAACAGCTTGAATTAATAAATAAGTGCACAACAATCAATCAAACTCCTCCCTGACAAGTCGTCAGTGAGGAAGGCGCAGTGCATCAAGAGGCAGGACGTGGAGCGTGGACGTATCCGACAACATCGGTATTTCATGCCAGCACAAAGGGCCGCGCGCAGGACGGCCGGGATGGCTTCTGCATCACAGCCGCATCCGTTCGCACGTTTGCTGAACCGCGACAAGGAGCAATGGTACCGATGCACGTTTCGTATTCAAGTGGCATGAAACATCCCAGTGGAAACGCAGATGGAGCTTCAGCGCCGGCTGCGCGTTGCTCCTTAAAAACATTTTGGCTGCTTCCTCCCCAGATGAGTGTTTGGATTCTTTCATTTCCCTTCAGTTTTGACAGCAACGGAGGATTTTTCATTCCTCTTTGTCCTTTTTTGGCTCCTGTCTCCTTTTGCCACCTGCCGCAGGGAAACTTCCCTTTGAGAAACCACCGGTACCTTTCCACCAAGGCTATTCCCCAAAGATAGACCCTGACCTGGTGCATAAAGCCCGGGCTCCTGGGCTCTTATTCCAGCTTGCTTGCAACCGTTGGCAAGTCGTCTCCCTTTTCAGGCCCTCCCAAGTGAACATGGAGACCCTCATCCAGCTGCCTGCAGGCTCGTGGCAAGGCTGCTCTCACACCTGCCCATGCGGCATCCCCAGATGGTGAACGGAAGGGGCCTGGCCCGATACCCCGAAACAGTGCATGGCCGTCCAGTCCTCAGGGCCCGATTTTGGGGCCGGGTACCGCCTGTGTTGTTGGGGGTCGGAGTAGACGTGCAGCGTCAAGCTCTTCCTTCCTGCCCACCCTCTCACTCCCTTCCTGGCTCGTCTCTAGCCTGCGGCCCCAAAGCTACAGCCGCGGTCGTTCAGGGTCCAACACGAGGGGCCCCCACAGCCCAGGCAGCAGCGAAGAAGCGGAGGTAAGAAGTTGCTTAGAGAAAGTGGTTTTGCTGAACTCCGTGGCCGCCTTGATCTGCGGCTCTCTGGATGCCAAACCCACGGTCTCGGAGGAGCACCCAGGACAGCAGAGCTGGGGCCAGATGACGATGCTCAGGGCAGCACCGACCAGCATGTGCATGGGTACGTGTCACCTCCAACCCCTCCTGGACAACAGGCCATGCTCCCATGTCAAGGGCCCCTGTCCCCAGAGCAGGCTGCAGCATCCCCAAAGCCTGCCCCTGCCCGCCCCATGCAGCTCCGGGCACTAGGCAGGTTTACCACCCAGAGCCAGCGCTCCAGCAGGCACTGGAGCCCCCTTGCAACTCCCCTATGCCCTAAGGGGCTTCCTGGGCCCTTTGCATGCTCAAGGCCCCTTCGTGCCAGCAGCATCCATGCAACCAGAGCAAAGCACAAGGTTTCCCCAGGCTGGGAGCTGGGCAGCACCCCTTCTCCGGCTGGCTCTGAGCCTCAGCACATCCCGGGCAGGGCTCCAGGCACCGCTGGCTGCTCAGCGCCCTGCGCCCCCCCCGGGGCCTGCTGCAGCTCAGCCTGGGCCACAGCCCTTAGAGGCAGGGCTATGAGAGGGGCCGGAGATGGGTGTGACCTGCAAATCGCAAGTGCTGGACGTTGGCGCATCCCGGAGCAGAGGCTGCCCAACGCCACATGCCCCGGCGCTCCCTGCCCACGGGTTTTACATGAGGTGCCCCAAGCATGCGTTTGAGTGAGCGGGCGAGCAATCGAGCGAGCGAGCATGCGTGCGACTTTGTGAGCATGCGAGTGTAAGAGCGAGCGGCTGCAAATGTGTGTGAGCGTAAGCATGTGTGTGAGCATAAGCATGTGTGTGAGTGAGCATGAGTGCGTGAACGTGTGAGCATGTATGTGTGTGCAAGTGAGAACATGTGAACGTGCGCACATGCACACGTACGTGTGCATGCATAATAAGCATGTGCATGCACGCGAGTGTGCATGAGCATGCATGAGCACGTGTGTGCATGCATACATGTATGCGCACGCATGAGCGGGTGTATGCGTGTACATGAGCGTGTACAGGCGTGCCGGCAGCACGTGAGTATGAATGTGTGAACATGTGTGCGTGTGCAAGTGAGAATGTGTGAACGTGTGCACACGCACACGTACGTGTGTGCCTGGGCACGCATGTGCATGCATACGTGTGCGTGCGTGTGTGCTCCGGGCGTGCCGGCAGCGCCTCCCCGGGCTGGCTGCAGGTGGTGCTGTTGCTCAGCCCATCCTCCGGGCGCCTCCCCCGGGCCGCAGACACACGCGGAGGGACGTGGGCGCTGCTCGAGGGCGCTGCCCTGGTTCCCAGGCCTGGCAGGCGGCAGCAGGAGCGCTGTGGCGCCTTTCCCCCGGAGCAGCATTTCCCACAGCCCTTGGCAAGGCCTTTTCTTCCCCAGCAGCTTCCAGCTGCCCTGCATTACCCATGGGGAAGGCATTGGCTGAGCTGCCCCAAGATACCCGGGATAGCACAGACCAGGGCACAACTGGTTGCAAAGGGCCTGCCCAAGGGTCACGTTAAACCGGGGAGGCAGAACACAAGGGTTTTAGCCTGTGCTGCTGGCCTGTCATGCCCTGGACTAACAGAAAAAGGACTTGACGCTGCCACCTTAATGCATTGTATCAGCAACATGCCAGAAACCAGAGGAAGAGCCTAAAACTTCCAAAGAGCAAGTGTACACGGCCATGTCAACTCCTTCAACGGCAGATTTGCATCCTCAGAGCTGAATCATGGCCTGCTTTCAAAAGGAAACATGCATGGAAGACAATAATAAGTCCACAAGCTTCCACCCAGCTCGCGCTCCACCATTGTCAGGACGCTGCACAACACAGAAGTACCTAACGACGGCTACATTGCACGCTGCAAAGCAATGGGGGTACAAACAGAAGGCACCCACCAGTCAGATCCAGTGGTAACTTTGGGCTAAAGTGCGTCGTCCAGACTTGAAAACACACCGAGATGGAGAATCCAGGCCTTGCGGGGCAGTTTGCTGCAGCGGGTAGTTGCCTGCGCCCTTACAAAGCTGCGCCTGCCTTCCAGGCTGAGCGTGCCCGGGCTGCAGCTCCCAGGCATTGCTCTTGGGTTGTCTCTACTAAATCGTAAGAGCTGCCGTGGCCTGGGTCAGACCTAGGTCCCTCTTGCCCCGGCTCCTGTGTTGCAGAGGCTGAAAGGGAGCGCGAACAGGGTCTGACCATGGTTTTTCCCTTGGTCCTTTCTCCCTTGCAGCCTCCAGCACTGAAGGTCCAGGGCGCCGATTCAGAGGTCGTGCCTCTCAGGCCCGTGCTCCAGGTCCATTACGCTGCAATCGAGTCCCTGCTCCGCCGTCCCACCAACAAGCTTCCGGGACCCAGCTGTGCCGGGCACGTCCGCCCACCCTGCAGTCCTTCCCACAGCTTGTCCCTGCCCCTGCTTCTGGTTTTCGAGATCCCGCTTTCAGCTGCGGCCCTCAGGAGCGGATGCAACGT
Source organism: Crocodylus porosus (assembly GCF_001723895.1). NCBI lineage: Eukaryota > Metazoa > Chordata > Crocodylia > Crocodylidae > Crocodylus > Crocodylus porosus. The sequence goes on along the minus strand of NW_017728911.1, from coordinate 39,772,045 downwards.
GTCAGGGCCCGGCTCATCGCTGGCCTGATCCTCCTCCCGTTTGCTGCGGCAAGCACGGGCACGGCCCAGGGGGCAAGAGGGCTGGAAGACTGGCCTGGGGGATCGGCTTGAGAGCAAAAGGAACCAGAGGGAGAGGATGAGGAGTCGCCGCGGACTCGCAGACAGGGGCGCTAGGTGTGGACGCGGATCCACGGCCCGTCTGTACTGGTGTAAGAAGGGAGTGGGCACACGACATGCCCCCTTATGACTTGAATCCGGGGGAGAATGGTCCTAGGACCTATCGGAGCTCAAGCAACGCCCGCATCAGGCGGATCTGCGCATGCCGTGTGCTCACGGCAAGGTCCCCGTCACTGTCCCTGTAGAGGGACCGGGCCCCGTAATACCTGCCCGTCTGTCTGCGCCCAATCTTCCTGTCATTTATGGCTCAAGATGACTCCAGTGCAAACAGGTCCAGTGTCCAGGCCGAGGCAGGGGGTGGGGGTGCACCGTAGTGTGACGGGTCCCAGGGGGTTTGCACGGTGAGGCTCCCTGGAGGAGGCCCCTGGCCCTGGGAGCTTTTGCAGGGAAATGAAGACGAAGGCCTGTGTTGGGATGAGCTAGCTCAGAGCACGCTCCCGCTTGCCTTTTCAGGGTTTTGAAGCTCACACGGGGATGCAGTGGACACACGCCCCGGTGCTAGCTCCGAACAGGCTTCCTGCAGCTGGGCAGAGCGTCTTGGTGCCGCTGCGGGGGTGATGCACCCGGATCCAACCCCAGCCTCGGAGCAGGGGCCTGCCTGCTATGTCAGCTGCAGCCGGCGGGGTGGGGGTTTACTTGGGCAGCTGATGGGGGCATCCCTGGCAGAGGCTGCCTGCATCCCTGCTCCCTGGGTGCATCCAGCAGGCTCCCAGCGCAGCCAGCACCGGTGTGGGCAGAGCTCCAGGCCAGGCCTTCCTTTGGGCATTTCCACCCACACCTGTCGCGGGGTGCCTCGGCGTGCTGCACACCAGCGCCTGGCAATCCCCCCCGGGCTCTGGCGGGCCAGACTCCACGGTGCACAGCAGGGCACGTGGCGGTGGATCTCCTATTCCCACAGCTTTGGGCCTCGAGCTTTGTGCTGTGCCAGCTCCCAGCAGCTTTCCTGAGACGGCCCTTGTTTCTCCGCTCCCTTGGCTGCGCCAACGGGTCTGGTAGTAGAGCTCAAGGGCTCGCAAAACCCTGTCAAGCTCTGAAGAATCAACCCTGGAGAAGCAGCAAAACCTTTGGGAAAGTGCAGCTCCACATCAGGGGAAGGGCCATGCCCGCCTCCCCGCGAGCGGCGCAGGGGAGATCTCTGGGCCACGGGCAGGAGCTCACTCGGGGACCCGCAGTCTCTCAGCTGCACCCGTGATCAAGGAAGGGGAGGCCAGAGACTTGGCCACGCCAGCGCGGGCTCTGTAGGAGCAGGCTCGGAGCGAGGGCGGGTGCTAGCGACACGGCCCTGTCCACGTGCCAGCTCCCGACGAAGCAGTGCGTTTGCGGACTTGGACCCAAGCGGCCTTCAAGGACGGCGGCTCTCTAGGCCAGCCAGAGATGGGAGGCAGCTCTGGGCTGGGGCCGAGGCCTGCAGAGACAGAGAAAACGGCTCCTGCTACAGAGCCAGGGCCCCGCCAGCAAGCAGCAGAGGGACAGGAGCAAGGGGCTGCACCAGCCAGGGCTGCGTGCCACTAGCACGAAGCTGAGCGCGCCGGTCTCCGCGGGAAAGCATCGGGTGCCCCTGGGCAAACGTGCTACATGCACACATATGTGTATACAGACATGCATGTGCGCACGCAAGTATGTGCGCATGGAGACATACATGCCATGCATGTGCGCACATGCCCACCCACATGCACATGTATGCCTACACACGTGCCCATATGCACACAAGCACACCCACACAAACACGCCTATGTACACCTGCGCATGCATGCCCACATACACACACCTATGTCCACCTGCACATGTACGTGCACACACACACACACGTATGCACAGACCCTGAAAATCTGAGGAGCTGCAACAATCCAGGCTACCCAGCACACCCGAGCAGCCACCAGCCGCCCACAGCCAGCACTCTGGGCTCAGCTGCCCCAAGGTCTCTGCTCACACCCTCCCAGTGGGCCCAGGCCCCAGACGCCTGTGCCCCAGTAGCACCCAGTAGCGCCTGGGTCCAGCACTGGTCTCGTTGGTGCGCAGGGGCATTTCTGAGCAGGCAAAACCTCATCTGCAAGCCCAGGCACATCAGTTCTTCCAGGGCACTGCTGTCAGCACCTGATGAAGTGAACCCGGGTTCATGAAAGCTGGTGCTCGCGCTCTCTCTTATCTAGTTAGTCTATGAAGTGCAGCTGTGCTCTGCCTTCTGCCTTCAGACGGATGCATCTAGCTGCCCCTCACCCCCAGCAGCACCCACCCCCTCACCCGCGGCACAGCTAATGCCAGCCCAGGCTCTCCGAGGCCTGTGTGATGATTACGGCGGTCTCCATCCACGTTCAACGGAGGTCTCCCCACGGCAGCAACGGAGGCACTGGCTGGGCACTGCTTTTGGAAAAAGGGGGCGAGGAGGGTGGCCAAGTCTGGACCGTTCCTATTCAAGGGGGATCATGTCAGGCTAGAGCCCAAGGGAGACAGCCCAGCCACAGGAGCAGGCAGGGAGGGCGTTTGCAGCGGGTGCAAATCCTCTAGGACAGAACAGAGGTCAGAGAATCAGAGAAGCAGGGCTGGAAAGGACCTACAGAGGTTGCATCGAGTCCAACTCCCTCCCGAGGCAGCATCAGCCCTGTCCAAACCCTCCCTAGAGCTGGACTGTCCTCAGACGACAGAAGGAGCAATGGGCTCCAGTTGCAGCAAGGGAAGTTGAGGTTGGATATTAGGAAAAACTCTCTTACGCGGAGGGTAGTGAAGCACTGGAACAGGTTACCCAGGGAGGTGGTGCAGTCTCCATCCTTGGAAGTGTTGAAGACGTGGGTAGACAAAACCGTGACTGGGATGAGGTAGCTGGGGCTGGTCCTGCTCTGAGCAGGGGGTTGGACTGGATGTGACCTCCCGAGGTCCCTTCAACCCTCATTTTTTATGATCCCAGACAAATCCATCATCTAAACTCATAAAACTACCAACACTACAGCAGACATTGCACCCAACCCTGCCAGGGGAAAGCAGGGGGAGCGTGGCAGCCAACATCCTGATGCTGTAAAAGGTTGTTAATGCATCTTGAGACACCTCAGGCAGAGGCCATGCTCCCGCTACAGAAGGCAAAACCCCGCAGTCTGTACCAAGCTGAGAAATATCATGCAATGGAAACAGGCTGAAATCAGTCGAAGATGAAGGCAGCCACACTTGGGACACACTGGGCAGGTCTCGATGCACCACGACACGGGGCTGTGAGCACCCAAGACACCTGCACTGCGCAATGATGCTCAGCAAGACGCAGAAGGGACCCCTGCTCAGGAACCCCCTGGGACAGAGGAGAGACATCCTGATCTCTGGTTTTGCCCAGACATCAGTTGGGACCTGCCCCAAAGGTTGTAGGCAGGGAAGACTACAGAGCCTCTGCCCTCTAAACCGCACCCTGGAGCCAGTCCCCAGCAGGCACCAGGCCTTGATCACTAGCAGAAGCCAACTTTGCTGCGCCTGCATCATTTCACCCCGCGCGCCGCTCTCGGGAGCGTCAGGAGGGGAAGGGGCACCTTACCTCCGCTGACTGGACAGCCTCTTCACCTCCCTCTCCACGCAACGAGTTCAGTAACTCTTCCTCGGCTATGGCAGCTCTTCCAGAAACGCGGCCGGTTTCCACTCAAGGCCAGGCAGCGACAGAGAACCCGCCACTTCCCTCCTTCACTCGTTGCGATGGTTTGTGCATCACGCGCCTTATTGCAGCGCTGAACCTGTTTGGCCTTAGCCTCCAGCCGCTGTCCTGCCCTGCATTTCTCTGCAAAGGCAGGGAGCCTGCAGTGCCCGGTGTCCCCCTGCAGATACTTCTACACAGCAGTCCAGTCGCTGTCCCCCGGGATCGAGACCTCCATGTGTCCAGTCCGTCTCCCACTAGGAGGCATTTCCCCAGCCCTCGAATTACACGTGGCTATCTCCTGCAGCCTCTCCAGTTTGCTGCCCCAGCACCAAAACGAACGCCGCGTGCCATTACCTGTACTTCTGCGCCCCACGGCCCACTCATATCTCCCAGGACTGCACCAGCCCGGGGTGCCTTGGCTCTGTACAGAGCTCCCATTCAATCCGCTCTCTGCTCTGACCCCAGCCCCTCTGCGGGGTCCCTGCATTGCCAGCTACAGCCCCTACTTGGTTTGAACAGGTCTGGGTTTGCAAGCACGACAGACAGGGCTGTCTGGCTGCCCTGCCTCCCGCGTCGTTTCCCATCCCACTCCCCCGTGGCAGCAGCAGGTTCGAGCAACGCCGATTCATTCTTGGAGACTGGTTTTAAACAAGTCTCCATAAAACTAGCTGTGACTGGCACTTGACCATGCTGTATTAAATGAACCCTGCGTCAGCCCGTCTGTGATTTTGCCCAGGACTGCTGCCAGACGAACCAGTCAACGCTTCCCTCGGTTCTCATATTCCCCCTATTTGAACGCTGGCATGTCAATACTCCTCCAGGCTCCTGCAATAGTCCTAGGTGTATCAAACAAAAAAAATCATGTTCCAAAGAGACCTCCTTGGCCAGCTCTTTTAAGACTCTTGGAAGACAATTATTGGACTTGCTGATTAATTTTATCCCCAATACATTTTTTGACAATTTTCTCAGGAGCACAAAGTACTTTGTTACCTCTGTATGCGAGCAAGCACATCACCCTGCTTCTTTTTATATAAGGTCAGAAACGTTTCTTGCACTTACCCTCGTATATGAGGCGCTGCAAGGTCCTGGGAAAAGAGATCCTAGAGGCAGATACAATTATTAGTTATAAATAAAGACAGAAGCAGCTTCACCACATGGTAATACACAAAACAGAAAACTGCTGTGACTTAATCCATAAAGAGCGAAGGGACCAGCGAGGTCCCAGGCAGCATCATAATGCAAATGATATCCTAACAGTAACGAAGCATCCAGGAGGTCACCCCTGCCCCCCAATTCACCATCCCACTTTTCCAGTTTAGAAAAATGTTTTGACGGCTGCACAACTACACGGACCGCTACAGTGCAAAAGCTGCTGTCTTCACCAAAATGAATTCTGACGACAGTTATCTGAACTATCTAAAAGACATCAACTTTAGAGGGTCAGAGATGAAGGAAAATTGCTATATTTATGGAGGATTGTACTGTCCTAAAGACTCATGACTGGCAAATATGGGCTATGCTTTCAACATCTGCACTTTGCCACAGCAAATTTGACCTTGTTGAATGCTGTAAAATGCCGTCCAAATAGCGCCTTTCCATTTTTGGAAGAGAATTAGTAAATTATAGAAGAAAGCTATTTAACATTCAGGAAATGTAACCCATATATGCAAGTTATCAATCATGCCAGGCAGATGGTAAATGTATCTCCTTTCACCACAAATTGAGCAACAAACATTCAAATTCATCACCAAGACAACATATTTAAATTTCCTTCTATTTTCAATTCTGACATTCTTAAATTGCTAAGTAACGAAAATCAATATTTGCATCCAGAGAGTTGAAGGAAAATGCTGGAAAGTCGGCATCGTGTAGCCGAGGCATGCTCTAAGTATTTGACATCTAGCAAATTAAGAGACGGTAGATTGGGGTTAATATACTGTACGTAGGTCAGCATGATTTTGGCAACTAAGAAAGCAGGGCTCTCGCCCGCCAAGCTGCCAGTGCCTGGGCCACGGCTATCACGAGCAAGGTGGTTTCCAATTACCGGGCCCCTGGGCATCCAGCACTACGTTTGCTCTGGACGTGAAATGGGAGGAGTCTTGCAGAACAGGATTTTGTGTTGGGATTTCAACTCGGATAGATGCCACTGTTTTTTTAAGGCTATGGATGAACTGCCACATTTGTGGGCAAGACAGAGCACTGGTTATCCGATTACCAGGTAAATGGGACTGGTAACCCTCTGTCTCTCAACCCTCTGGGTAGATCAGACTGCTGCACGTGGTCCCAGCCAGCTGTCCAGCTGCATCGTTAGTGTACAGGTCTAACGATTGCTTCGTATGCAGAATGAGCATGCCTTTGTACAAATCGCATGGTCTCGTGCTTAATGCAGCTTCCAGGGGCCCGTCGGGGGAAAAGGCCGACGTCCAGCAATGCAGCATCCGGGTTTCCTGGGAGGCTGGGGAGACAGGGAGGCATGAAGGGAAAGCCAGGATGACTGGCAGCCCCAAAGCAGCTACCTAGTAGCAGGTACGTTTAGCATTAGGGCCGTCGCTTCAAGGATACCATCTCCTCAGGATGACATTTAAAAGCCATTAGGCAGATTGCTCACCAAATGCTGGATTTGTGTCGACTTATCTGCAGTCAGGTGCCGACAGTCTCCCACGCGCACAGCTCAAGTGACGCATGAACCAGCCCGAATGCGCCTTAAGATAAAAACTTTTATTTTACAATTTTATAAAGCAGCTTTACATGAAGCACAAATGTTGATCCATTTACTTTGTATAGAAACATAATAGTACCTTTCCCTCTGCAAAAAATCATGTCTCGCGGTATAGAAAACTAACGTGTGCACATTGTGCTTAAACTGCAAAGTCTGTACAGCTTTACAAAGGACTACCCTTTAGAAGGGCATCCGGTAAACAATTTATTGCATATTTAACACATGGTGTATACCCCACATGTAAAACGTAGAAAACAATAATTAAAAAACCCAAAAGAATAAAGTACAATTACAAGGTGAATGAAAATAGCAGCTTTCAGTGAATGTCTTGCACAATGACCAAGAAAAACAGCACTGCCACACATCCAGAGTTGTGCTTGTGTGTCACTGGTTTGCATATACCCACGTGCACGGTGTTGGATGAAGTACACACACACACACACACACACGCAGAAATCCTAACAAAAGGGTTATAACAGACCTTAGCCTCTAAGATCTTTGTCAGTTTTAAAGTGGAGGTACAAAAAGGGGTCGCTGTTATACGGTGAATTCAGACAGACGAACAATATTCGGCACTGGTGCCCGACAAGTCCCTCCCACGGCTCACCTCCTTTAAAAAAATTACAACAACAACGAAGAGGGATCACACTTGAACTCCTGTAGGTTCGAGATGCACTCACACCTGGTTGTTTAATTTACACTCACGCGCACACACAGGGGACAGCGATGGCAACAGCGTTAAGGGTAGAAGGATGCATCTCCTGTTTCTCTGCTGACGTTGCTAAATTATGCCTCCAAACAAGCCTATTTAGTCTGCTGCTGGGTGGGTTGGAAGGCAGGGTATGAAACACAGAAAGACCCATGTCACTAGGGTTTGGGTTTGGTTTTTTTGTGTCTGTCTTTTCCTAACACACTAGGAAATCGTGGCCACTTTGCTAAGGCACCAATACTCGTCACAGAAGCAGTACTCAAATGTGCTCGTCCAACCCACCCAACTGAAACTGGCCGTGCTGTTGAGGAAATGCATATAGGAGGATGTCTGCCTCACTCCCATATAACATCAGTCATTGCAGAGGAAACAAGGATTAGGGGTTTTAGTTTTGATTGTTGGGGTTTTTTTGTTTTTTTTAATTTGAGGAGAAAAACTCATCTTTTAATACTTTGGTATTGATAAGGGATTTTAGGCTTCAAAACACTTCTGCTGCGGCACCCGCTAGGCGATACAACCGCATTCTGCATTTGCAAAGATCACAAGAACCACCACAGTTCCACGTCTTTGTGAGCAAATGGAAAAATTCAGTCAAGTCCAGCTGCGTCCTGTCCTCACGCCTGTCCTTGTCAGCAAACTAATGCCTGCTTTGTCTCTAAGAGCTGTTTGATTTTTTTTTAACTCACAAATAACTGGTACAATAGGATTAATACCAATGTTTAAATAAATAAATGTACTTAAGGTTGGAAGGGACCTAAACACAGATCATCAGGTCTGACCCCCTGCCCCGGGCAGGAACGGGTGCTGGGATCATATCACCCCAGCCAAATATCTGTCCAGCCTCCTCTTGAAGACCCCCAAGGTAGGGGAGAGCACCACCTCCTTGGGAGCCTGTTCCAGATCCAGTTATTCCTAGTAATCCCTAGTGGTGCTTGGGGGAACAGGGACTCCTCCAGTGCCTGCTGGTCCCCCCCGACTAGCTTGTAACAGGCCACAAGATCCCCCTCAGCCTTCTCTTGTGGAGGCTGAACAGGTTCAGGTCCCGTCGCTTCTCCCCGTAGGGCCTGCCCTGCTGCCCCTGACCATGCGAGTGGCCTCCTCTGGACCCTCTCCATGTTGTCCACATCCCTCCTGAAGTGCGGCACCCAGAACTGGACGCAGTCCTCCAGCTGCGGCCTGACCAGTGCCGCACAGAAGGGGAGGGTCACCTCCCTGGACCTGCTTGAGATGCATCTGTGGATGCAGGACAAGGCGCAGTTGGCCTTACTGTCCACATCCTCACATTGGAAGCCCATGATCATCCTGGAGTCAACAATGGCTTCAAGATCCCTTTCTGCCACCGAGTTGTTGAGAAGGGTGTTCCCAGCCTATAGGTGTGCTGCTGGTTGTTCCTCCCCATGTGCAGCACCTTGCACTTGTCTGTGTTGACTTCCATCCTATTCTCATCCGCCCACTTCCATGACCTGTCTAGATCTAGCTGGATTCTGCCACTCCCCTCCAGCGTGCCCACCTCGCCCCACAACTTGGGTGTCCTCAGTGAATTTGGACAGCGTGCATTGCACACCATCCAGATCACAGATGAAGATGTTGAACAGTACAGGCCCAAGGACCGAGCCCTGGGGCACCCCACTGCCCACATCCCTCCGGATCAAAAATGACCCATCCACCACCACTCTCTGGGTGTGAACATCTACCCAATTTGCAACCCATTTGACTGTGTAGGCATCAATGCTGCAGTCACCTCCTTTTTTTGAGAAAATGTGGTGGGAAACTGTGTGAAAGGCCTTCTTAAAGCCCAGGAAGACTACATCCACCCCAACACCCTCGTCCATGGACTTTGTGACCTGGTCATAAAAAGAAACCAGGTTAGTCAGGCAGGACCTGCCCTCAGTGAACCCATGTTGGTTGCCCCTGAGCATTACCTTCCCTGCTGGGCCCTTGCAGATGTGCTCCTGGATAATTTTCTCAAAGGTTTGCTCATGTCAACGTACACGTAATCATACTGGAAAATCCCTGGAGCTTTGGGGGCTGAGATTCATAATGTGCACATACCAAAATATTGGCAGGTATTAATATGGCCTACAACCAAATTCCAGCTAGCTTACCATATCAAATATTATTGGTCTAGCGACACGATCAATTGATTTTACTTCTTCGGGTTTTTCAGCAGGCAATCCACATGCTGAAAGACCATAAAGTCCAGCGAAAAGAGTTTATGAATACAAAAAGGAAAGTCGGTGTTAATTCTGAAGCCTGGATGGAGCGAACATCTGGGTTCAGATGCATTCAGTTATTGCACGGATACCCTCTCTCACTTGCCAGAACCACTCAGACGATTCAGACATAAAGAATAAGCTCAGGGCCGTAGGTGTTGTGAGTGTTTAAAGCATAGGCAAAGGTGGAAAGACAGACACAATCATTTCAACGTACTACGTTCTCGATCAGCTTTTAAAAAAAGCATTTTAAAAACAAAATTGCCATAGGGGAAAAAAAAAAATCACCAATAAGTCCGTTGAAATCAAGGCTCCTATGAGCTACTCAAAAATTAGCTCCTTAGCCCATATGTAGGATGCCAACAGAAATCTCCCCTGTGCGCACAGAAGCCTCTTCAATGCAATTGGAAATACAGTACACAAGAGATTTCAATGGCATGGCAGAAACGGCAACCAGCAAGCCTCAAACGTGATTGTAGCCTTGGCTTTATAAAAGAAAAAAAAAGGGATGGTATGTTTGCAGAGTTTTGTGCAGTCAGCTAGTCCCACTTCTAGTTGTGCTTACATAACACAAGTTAGGAGCCCAAATGCTGGCTAGGTGCGTTTTCAAATCAACACACCCCTAAAGAAACCGTACGTTGAAAGTACCTCGATATATAGAATTGTAAAACAAAATTCGTGTATTTTTTCCCCCCCTTCAAGAAAAGAACCGGTATAAAAAACACTTTTAAAAAGATACACTGTCCACTACCCAGGCTACAAGTAAATACACAGTTACTGCATTACACCACGATTTGTTACTCTGTTGTCAACATATACACAGATTATTCCATTTTAAAGGAGGCCACATCCTAACTTTTCAGGCAAGTGCTGGACTTTAAGGACTTTTATGGCTTCTGTAAATTATCTTTTTCCCCCCCGCCCCCTACAAAAAGGAATTTTTCTGCCCCCCGAAACTCAGGAGTACAAGTGGAGTTTGACACGGGGGAGTGATTTCATGGTGGGACACTATGGGCAGGTAAACGAGTTGAAGGAGATGCTAGCTTTGATCCAAATCCTCCCTACCAGATCGAAGCATTACCGTGCTGGAATGCAATCGTTTCACATCAGTTTTAAGGATCACTTCTTTGCAACAGCCCATCACTTAGTGTGCAGCCGTTTACAATGCACCCCTTGTTTCCCTTCGAGAAGTCCAGCGGTTCCCGCAGACAGCAGACGCATGGTTTTGGTTGTCAGCTCTAGTTGTGCTTTGCCCTGCCACCCTTCAGATAGCTCTTCCACCTCTTGACAAACTCTTTGAAAATCGGGGCCTCGTCAATTGTGCTCAGCAGCTGGAGCTGGTTGATGTGGGTGGTGTGGTAGTCCCATCGGGCCAGGTTGGGAGCCGTGCCGAGCATGAAATGGCGAAGGTCGTAGATCGTCCCTGAGCCAGTATCATAGAGCGGAAGCATGGCTTTGAGGGACTCCATGCCCCGGTCATACAGAAGTTTTGCCTCTTTTCCTAGTTTCTCCCCCGTGGTTTCTTTCAAGTCATACAGCCCAATTAACGAGTACATGAAACCGTTCAACACAAACGAGCTAGGTGAGGTCGGGTACTCTTCATACCAGTCGTGCTTCTTCATGAAGACGGCTTTCACACCGTGCTGCTCGGACAGGAGCTTGTAAGGTGCTGTGGCCCGTAAAGCTGAATTGAGGAATGTGTGGTCTTTCGTTAACAGGTAAGCCCTGACTAACGTGGAGATGGCCTGCCCTTGGGCCATGGCAGAGTACCAGCCTGGGTCTAACGACCGAAACCCTTCCCCAAGCTTCCGCATCACCATGATGGGCCAGCCCCCCCTTTCATCCTGGTTCCTCACTAGCCAATCGCTGGCGGCAAAAAAAGCCGCCATGTGCGCCGTGGTCGCTATCGTGATATTATCAATGAGGCCTTTTCCCTTTGCAATCAACCTGACCACCTTTTTCGGCATGATCTTTGTCTGCTTTACAGCTTTTGTGTTGGAGAGGCCCACTCCCTTCCGGAGGTCAGTGACCAGGTCTCTGGTGACGGTACTCCAACTAGTCCTAGGGCCGATGCCATAGTAAATGTCCCTGTCCTTAAAAGCGATCAGCTGCATGTTTGAGACGTAGTGCACTGTGAAGAGCTGGTTCTTCTCGGTCGTTTCCAGAACCACTGATACGCTTCCGTTTGTCAGGAATTTGAGATCAAAAGAAATAATGAAGTCCCTTGTGTTCCCAAGCTGCAGCGAGGCCCCTTCAGTATTTTCTGGAAGAAAAAGAAAAGCACCAGAAACAAAAGAAAATGTGTCAGGGATAAGATCTTCCTGTTAAATGTCGAATTCATCTGCACCCCAGAGGTCGTACTGTATAATGAGGTCACCCGATAAAATCCAAAATACTTCAAGGGCATTTGATCAATAAACCAAAATTCCCATTTCCATTTTTACATCAGTTCATCCTTGCCTATTACTAAATTAAACATAAAACGATCCAATTAATGAGTCAAGGGTGACTCCTGTAACACAAAGGGAAATTTCTCCTGCCTAGCCGATGCAACGCATCCTGCTGCATTCTCTCCAGGAGGTGCAGTGTCAAACCACTGGCCAAACTGCTTTATCAGCACCTTTGCTAGCTGACCAGTAGCTTGGCAGTAGTGCAGATGCCAGGATGGAGCTTCAGCCAAAGAGAAGATGGCATCAGAAACATGAAAGAATGGGAGAGGCTGTGATGAAAAAAAGAGGTACTAGTTGTATCATAGAGATCACGAAATGCGTTCGGTAGTATCAACACAGCCAGTGCAGACGGCAAAGTTAGCCACCCTTTTTAAAATAAATCCTATTCTGATCTTGGTTGGCATCCTAATAACATGATACAGACATCTTGTCCCAGGGGGTTATGACCAAAGACAGACGGGCTGAATGCAAAAAGCAACTACCGCTATAGGAATTGGCCATGAGAATGCAGTTTGATGCACATAAATTCAGTGTTTCATTGTAGTCTGGAATTACTTGCTCTTAGACTCGCAGTCAGATGCATCATATCAACTACCTTGTGCCAGACATACTTAACCACCTACTTTTCTCTTCACTTCCCCAGACACAACCTTGTATCAGATCCCATTGTTATCAGCTTAATTGTTTAGTGATTCCCAGCATATCAGCTCTAACTCTGCAAACCCACTGAAGGCAATGGGCATTTGTGAAGGCAGAACTGAGGATCAAGCTTCATGACTAGCAGTGCACCAGAGACAACCTGGCTTGCTATTCAGAAGCTCCTGAATTTGCAAGGAAATAACATCAGTTTCACACTGGAAGCAGAAACAGAAACGGAGAGAAACCATGCAGTCACAGCAAGGCTGCTTTTAAGCTGGCTTTTTTTTTTTTTTTTAAACAGACAACGGCAATTTTAGCAAAAGAGCTTGGTGAACCGAAAAAGAAACAGGTAGTTAGAAATCCATTGGGACCAAATCTGAAATCTATTAGCTGCATTTCTGCATCCTTGACAGCTCCGAGAGCAGGGAACTGATTGGTTTAGTGGGAAAATGAACACAAAATAAGATGACGTCACGTTTCAGTGTGTGCATGTGTGAGCATTAAACATCTAAGGGCAAAACTGCCGGTGCTTTCTGGTGTTTATGTGTGCTAACAATTAAATAAGTTTTCAAAGCAACATGCCACCATGAAGTCCAGTGTTTCTTCACAGGCTGGCTTCCAAGATGCAAAATCTTAATCCCCCCAAACCAAGATGATCAAAGGAATAATTGGTTTGTTAGACTGCATGCAGATCCTGTCATTCTGAAAGCACAGAGGGACGATAAACACTTAAAGGCAGTCGTTCTAAATTAATGGTTTTTCAAGGCATAAAATTCTCATGTGAGAGAGGCAATTGTTTCTTTGCTCGTGCTTCTTGATGTGCGAAATATCCCATAAATATTTCTAAGTGCAATAAATGAGTTACAACCCCTATTCCTGAAAGTCCATAGGGCTTTTCCCATTTCCCCGGCAAATCCATTTCACTCGGCATTAGGACTGTTTTCACATTTTGCCTTATAAGGCTTCATTCCACCTGTACCTATTTTGATTAATAAAGGCATTTTTTTAAATGCTCAGAGTCAAAACTGAGCTCCTCCAAGGTCACAGACTCAGCACCGAGAGAACACTAGCTGTGTTTTGCTATACTAAATGCACTCTATTGCAAGTGTGTAAGTGTAACCCCAGGTAACCCGCCTGCATTTTACCAGCTAGATTTATAGTTTCATACTTTCTAGGGTCAGAAAGGACCTGAGTAGATCATCTAGTCCGACCCTCCCGCCATGGTAGGAAAGATTACTGAGGTCAAACGACCCCAGCAAG
>NW_017728911.1:39751084-39757437 GCF_001723895.1 Crocodylus porosus | reverse complement strand
GCCCGAGGACCGAGCCCTGGGGGACCCCACTGCCCACCTCCCTCCAGGCTGAAAATGACCCGTCCACCACTGCTCTCTGGGTGCGGCCCTCCAGTCAATTGGGTCGCCAACTGGCTGCGTGGGTGTCAACACCACAGCCCCCCAGTTTCTTAATGAGAACGGGGTGAGAGCCAGTGTTGAAGGCCTTTCGAAAGTCCAGGAAGACAATGTCCACTTCTACCCCTGCGTCTAAGGATTTGGTGACCTGATCATAGAAGGCCGCCAGGTTGGTCTGACAGGACCTGTGTCTAATGAACCCGTGCTGGTTGCCCCTAAGCATGAAATCCCCTGCTGGCCCCTCGTGGATGTGCGCCAAGCATAATTTTCTCGAACAGCTTGCCTAGGGTCAAAGTAAGACTAACTGACCTATATAGTTTTCCAGGTCCTCCTCCTTCCCCTTTTTGAAGATGGGAACCACACTGGCCCTCTTCCAGTCCTCTGGCACCACACCAGAGCACCACGAGTGCTCGTAAAGCTGCACCAGGGGTCCTGCAATGATCTCAGCCAATTCCTTTAGTACTCCTGGGCGGAGATCGTCTGGACCAGCTGACTTGAACATGTCCAGTCCCTCCAGAAGCTCCCTAACTAGTTCCTCGCTAACCCTGGGCCTAGGTGTGCCTCCCCTGGGGCCTGAGGGGGGCCCCATCAGGGGGGTGGCTGTTTCAGTCCCTGCTTAGGAAGATGGAGGCAAAGAAATCATTAAATATGTTGGCTTTACCGTTTGGTGTGATGACCAAGTTTCCTAACATGTCCTGCAGGGGCCCCACATTACCTGGAACCTTCTTTTTACCCGTATGTATTTGAAGAAGGACTTCTTATTGTCCTTAATCCAGGAAGCTAGTCCCAGTTCCATCTCTGCCTTGGCCTTCCTGACTGCCCCCTTACATCCCCGAGCAACTGCAGTATAGTCATCCCTGGTGACGTCCCTTCTTTTCCACTGGGTGTACGCCTCCCTTTTAGCTAGGAGACATTCCCGGATACTTTTGGTGAGCCATGGGGGCTTGTGTGCCCTCCTGCTCCCTTTGATCCTTGTTGGGATTACCTCTCTTTGGGCTACCACCTTCCCCACAACACCAAGCATCTCCTCACACCTACAGTCTCTCATTCTCTTTGATCCTCACTGCCTGGCATTTGCATTTTCACAGACCTGCATTTTGGCTTCTATTCTACCCAGGAGACCTCACAAACACCAGACTCTCCCTGTGCCTGAAGAAGGGTGTTTGTGCCCAAAAGCTTGCAAAGAACAACTTTTCCAACTATTTAGTTAGTCTAATAAAAGAGATCACATCTACCCAAAGAACCTTGTCTGCCTATGTCCTTAGCCCAACACGGCTACAACCCAACAGCTCTACTGTAAGTGACTACTGAAGTCACAGCTGATACTTAGAGAATGCGGTGAAGTTTGGGCTTTTGTGAAAGCACATTAGCTGACCATGCCAGCTCCCATTTCTACTCATTCTAGCCCCTTTTGCTTCCCATCACACAAACAGGAAGTGGGCAGACAGAAAATTAAGAACCAAATAAACACCCCCCCCCCCCGGCAAAGGTTGCCTATTTTTTGCACTGCATTAAGTGCTCATAAATCCATTACTAAAGGGCATCTAAAATAAGGGGATGCGAAGTGTGGCCTTCAAGGTCTGAAGATTACTCTGCCATCAATAAAGAATGAGGGGAGAATACATAAGAGATCCTATAACCTTTCCTCTCCTTCTATTTATCTACTACAAAGGCACAAGAGTGTTCTCAACGATCTTTTCCTCAGAGACCCAGGCCCAAGGTGCTGACTAAAATTACTTCATTGTCTTTTTAAGTAATGGACTCATTAATTCTAATGGGTATTGATTAAGGAGGAAAATACATTATGTCCTTATTAATGAGGCTGTCTTTAGACAAGGGGAATAGTTGCATAAAATAATGAATTTTATCCATGGCTTATTTTGTTAAGTATGAAATGGAGTACAACAAAACTCCAGAGGGAGCAGTAGTACCTCTGAAAACTACCAGAAGTGGAGTGGGACCTATGGGCGTATCTACACATGCATTAACGTGCTTTAGTTAGCTCACATTAAATCTAGTACCTCCATTGTGAGGTACTAGAAAATGCGCATTAGCCTGTCTTAATGCGCATTAGCTAAAGCGCACGCTTTTTAAGTGCCGTTTAATGCACATTAGCCTATTTTAATGAGCATTAAGTAAATAGCACAGTTTTAAAAGTGATGCTTTAATGCACATTATAATTAATGTGCATTAAAAAGCACATGTGTAGATGCACCCTATGGCTCTAGGGAGAGACATATGTATTAGCTGGCCATGCTTCAGGGCAAAGCCTTAGCTATAGCTGGAAGTAAACAGCACAGGCCTCTGGTTGGGCTGTTTATAGTCAGCCATCCCTGAAACTACCAGAAAGGCTCTCCAAAGTCACTCCGGCTGCTCTCACCCCCAAAGGGCTGGCATGGGAGCTGGGGATCAGCTGGACAGAGGAAGCCTCACCAGCCTCTCTCCTGGGCACCTCCTTCGCTGTGACAACAGAGACCTGCTACAGCCTCCGGGATCCTGCTATGCAGAGATGATGATCCAAAGTTACCTGTGACTGATTGTAGACTCAATGAAGACTGGATACAGGACACAGAGACAGTCACACCAGACCCCAGGAGTAGGGGCAAGATAAATCTCCATGAAAGTCCTCAGACCCAATTCCATCATCTTCCTGCACACAAGCTTTACTGAACCAGACAGCTGCTCCATTCTGTAACCTACAGATCCCATCTATTAAAGATCTCCCTCACCTTGAAACAACCAAAAGAGGTACGTACCAACCACTGTAACTCACTTGCAGACGAGCCCTGGCTACACAAAATTGACAGTGTTGTGCTGTGGCCACGAGAGCATTCCACGGCTGAATATGGCGTTCTCTTGTTAGCTTGAAAGAGGCCAGGACTGAAAGGCTAACTATGGCAGAAAGACCTCGTATAGCAAGTGTCAGCCCAAATATCTACAGCCTCGCAAAAAGTTTCTGACTGTGGAGGTTGCTAAAGGAAGGGCCATGTAGGTAAGGCTGTACACAAGATTTCATGAGACCATGTTGGGATTAAAATGCTTAGAAAAAGGGCTCAGGCAAGTGCTGTTCTATACTCCTGAACCCATTAGGAAGTTTTCTGCCTCTGACGCATGGCAGCCCAAGGAGATGGCTCCTCCAATTGCTTGTGTAGCACCATCTCTTCCACAATACAGCTACGGCACATTTGCAAGTTAAAAGTCAGAAAAACTAAGCTGGAAGTTAGAAGGAAAGAAAAAATGAGGCGGCCGAGTGAAAGAAGTAGATGTTTCATGGATGGGAACCACCCCCCTGCAAAACAAGAATATACACATCTGTACTTGATCCTTGAAGTCAAGTCTTCACTGGGAATCTCCCTGCAAATAAACAAGTTTATCCACTATGACTCTACAGCAACCCACCTGGAGCGACAAACTGCTTCACGTTTGTGAACCGGGATTTATCAGACACCGTTGCAACAGAACAGCCTTTTGGGACAGTCCAGTCAGTAGGCCTGCTGCTTTTGTCCTTGTCTTCGGCTGTTTCGTACACCTCTATGTGAGGAGGTTTCTCCGTCAGGTTTTTACTGTAGTGACTCAAGCCATACTGTGCAATCTGGATTGGGTAGAAATAACCTTGAGGCCCCCACTGTGTAGATAACGGCACACCTATAGACATGGGGGGGAACCACAAATAATTTTGTAAGATCATATAAAATACAGTTTAAAACTCCCCAATCCCCACCTACCCATGTAAATACTGGCAAATAGTATTTATAACCTCCCATCATTAGTTCACAGGCCCACGCAAGCAGCCCCTGTTCAAAGAGGTGACTTTCTCCTTATTATACCATGTGCAGGTACTAAAAAGCTGCTGTCAAAACAGACCAGATGCGAAAGGCAGAATGAAGTCATGTTGTACCACACAGGCAAGCAGCTGCTAGCTGAAACCCCACACTTGTCCATAGATATCTCATGCTTGCATGGATTTTTCTCTTCCACCTCGGAGACCATTAAATCCCAAAGCATGCCATGTTCTGCAGAATCCCCCCCAGTATAAATCATTGGCAATTTAAAGATCTGTCCTTATTATTCCTAGAATCTGGCTCAAATTAATTGATGCAGAACCGACACTTTTACTCGACACCTACACACCTTCACTAATTACAACAGCTCTCCAACTACAACCCTATTACAAGTAGTTATTGAAATAATGCCAGTACAATCACATGGCAGCTCTGCTCTGCTATTAGCAGAACCTACAAGTGCTCCTTGCTCCAAGTTTCGTAGGTTTGGCTTCATGTATAGTTAAAGAACTGGCAACCTAGACTCTAGCCTAAGTCTCTCCTCTCAATCTGACTGTCTCTAAGGTTTTTCTGAAGAAGCTGCCTTGTCCCAGAGCCCAGAAATGAAGGCTCCCTTTGTTTTATCCAACTGCCTCTGACTTGGTGCCCTTATTAATATCCATTCAGATGGACAACGATACCATCCCGTTCACAGCCCCAGCAACCAGTATCTCAGATATAACACTGCATCGCCGACAATGTGGGCACAAACACAGGGAAGAAGGCTATTATTTATATACAAAGAGGTGAGCATAAAAGCACATGCCTCTTTGAACCAATTAGTCTCCAAGGTGTGACCCTGCCTACCTTCTTCCTATTCAGCTAAAATAGCTTAATGAGCTATAAGAAGAACAGAAGTCCATGAACAGCACACGGCATTTAAGCTTTGGATAAAGGTTTCTTCAAATCAGGCTCCTTTTCAACTAAAACAATTCCCCAGACTTCCAATGGAAACTCAAAAGCTGAATCTCCCGTGGAAGGGAAAGCTAGGATTCCTGCCCCACAAACCTTTGAATGGGGACAAAGAGCAAAGCAAATTGAAAGTGAAAAATAAATACTGTGGCATTCGCATCATTTCCCCCTCTGGAAGCGGCAAGCTCAGAAGCCAGTGATGCCTGAAACCTGGTGTAATGAAAAGATTAGTTAAACTAAATTAAAGATGATACATTTTCATATATTTCTGTGCTCTCTGTTACTAATAATAAGTGTTCTTGATAGCGACTTGACGGACTACTACTGCTTGAAGAGTAAAAGCATCAAGGGAAATATTTAAGTACTGTGTATTATCTCAACTGCTGGAAGCTAACTTGCTTATTAATGCTAAGTGTTCCCCGTTAAGGGCGCGTGCATTGGGATCAGAAGACTCACAAAACGAAAGTCTGCTATAAAAGCCTTACTTGTAGCTGTTAATTTACGGAGATGACATGATTAAATTCTCCAGGTCACGGGACATGAGGCAACATATTAACCTTGTAGGAGAGAGACAAGGTAAAACATAGCAGCTCCTCTTCTCACGTCTAAGTGACAATAAAAACCTGCTTGGAACAAAATGATGCAGAATAACAATGCAAAGTCTTCTCCACTGGCTGTAACTAATTCTCCTATCAAATTTGTTTGCCAGACACCTGTAATTTGATTCCCCCACCCACATCGAGGCTCGGGCATCACCTCCCACAGCGAGGCTCGGGCATCACCTCCCACAGCGACAGCTCTAAAGGGCGAGCTGCTAACACCAAATCTGTAGGTAAACAATGCTCGGCAATTTGGTTCAATTCAGTCCCCACCAGGTTGTGCCCAAAATACCCATCAGCAAAACATGTTGCACATCTGTCTGCAGCCTGTATGTTTTGCACACCAATGAGTTGTGTGTGTGGGTGGGGGGGAGGGGCTGCATCGTTTCGTAGAGTGCATCTTACTTAATTGAAATGTGTTAGAATAAAGTGCCGAGGGTGCCGCAAAGTGACCAGCAGCAGGTATCTCCAGGCACTCGCTATATTTAACATGCAAAGCAGACGGTGTTTTAAAGCCCCAGAGTCATAATAAGGGAGTAATCATTTGAGGCTCCAGAGCGGTGAGAGACGCGTGGGTGAAAGCCCGCCGCGCCCCCGCTCCCCTGAAGTTCCCCAGAGACCCCCCCGCAGCCGCAGAGCCCCCAGCACAGCCGGAGGCAAGCGGGGCTCGTGGTGGGAGGGGGTGGCTGCGTGGAGCTGGGCCGGGTCAAGCTCCACCCGGGCCCCTACTTCGCCCAGCCCTGAGGGAGCCACGCGACCGGAGCCGCGCGAACAGGCGCTCGTCTGCCGGCGCGCAAGTTAGTGCAGGACGGCCCGAGGCCCTGCCTGCGACCCCCCAGGGAGACGGTCCCAGCCGCAGCCAGCCCACCAGCGGCATGACACGGATGGGCACGTGTCGCAGCCTGAGGGTCCCCTCGGGCTCTGC
>NW_017728911.1:39708953-39750352 GCF_001723895.1 Crocodylus porosus | reverse complement strand
CTATGAAATCTATGAAAAAAAAAAAACAAAAAAAAAAGATGGAGAAGGGTAGAATGAGCTACATAGAAAGCACCTATCTAGATGAATAGAATAATCTGGCTGGGATGATGTAGTTGGGGCTGGTCCTGCTTGGAGCAGGGGTTGGACTAGATGCGACCTCCCAAGGTCTCTTTCCACCCTCACCGTCTATGAAGCTATTTTTGTGATATCTTAGATTGGATGCACAGTATAGTTGGGAAGTGCTAATGGACAAGCGTTGGGTCATCAGGCACTCTTGCTCTCCCAGCTTTACAACTGGTCCATAAAAATAAAAAATAAAAAGAAGTCACAAAAAAGTCTTTCCTCATGGCATTTGCTGGACCATCACGTCTACAACGACATTCCTGCCCTATCTAGGTTACTTATTCTCAAACAGGGTGCCAAGAGACCCCTTCAAGGTGTGCCACAGGGTGCCACACAATGTTAGCACTGTGAGGTGTGCAAACACAATTCACAATCTGATTTCAAATAGGAATCACATTCTGCCCTGCTGTGGGGTTTTGAGTTCTTTGCCACAGAAGAATTGCTCTACTATTTTTCTATAGTCAAAAAAAGGAGGAGAAAAAAAAAAAAAAAAAAGACTGAAAGCTCAGAGCTGGCTTTTTCCAAGGAGAACCTTGAGTCTAAAAAAGGTTGAGAACCACAGGTCTAGATAACCACAACCAACACGAAAGCAATTGGCTGAAGTTTCCCAGAGGTACTTAATGTAATATAAGAAATGGGGAGAACATTTTCATCTCATGGGCCTCACACAGGGTCCATGAGAACAGTCGCCAACACTGAGAAACACAGCATTTGTGCTGAACAGTATCTAGTCTCTAAGGCTATCAGCAGCAGCTGTCCTTGGAGCAGGATCAGCCGCTTCAGTGGGCAAAAAAGGTGTTTCTTGCTGCCCCGAGCTGTGGTGTGGAAGTGTGACATTCATGCTCAGGGAATCCCTGGCAGGAAGATTATGGGGGCAGGCCTCTACAAGCAGAAAAATCTAGGCAGGTGCTCCTGGCACTTTAGAGGTCCTTCCTGGGGTGTGTGGGACTGGACTCCTGCCTGGGGCAGCTGGAGAGCACAGGTAGCTCTGGGCTGCCCACGCTCTCCCATCATAAAGCAAATACACACCCACTGTGAAAATGTGGCACATAAGTTTACCACCTACTGTTGTAGCCACAATTTTGGACATTTACGGTGCAATGAGGAGACAAGTGTCTGTTTGCTTGGGCTTTGTCCCGACATGCAAAATGTTTATGGTGGCACAAAGGCAATGCCCGTTTCTAGCCTAGGGCACATTTGCAGTTTTGAGGCAGCCACGACACTTAGCACTGGCCCTGTCTGTGGTACAGAAGAGTCAGTTAGAAGGCCTTTTTAAATGTCTGGCCTAATTCAGAGCTAGGTCACCTTGGGACGCAGTTCAAATGGAACCAATAATAGCATTGCACAGTCTTTTTTTTTTTTTTTTTTTTTTACCACTGACATGCATAGTTTGAGATTAACTGCATCTCTCTCTCCCTGACTATTTTACTGAAGTGGGAGCTGAAATACAATGGTGATGCTCCTCTCTGTTAAAGGCAAGGTCTAATAAATGCTGAAACAAACAGTAAACTGAGTGTTTAAAAGCAGATGCGGGGAATCGGAAGTGGCAGTTAAGCTCAGGAAAGCAAGACAAATTCAATAATCTCAAAAGAGTCTTTTAAGATTTCTAAAGCCCACTGCTGGTAGAGATGTGTTGCAACAGAGCAGTTTATGTATTTTTTCCAAATGTATGCTCAAGATTCAAACTATTGAGATATTGATGGAAAAGGTGCAATAGAAATATTCACTCAGCTGATAACGATGTTCTTTGGAATGTGACCTGAAGGACAACGGTATTTGTGATTAATTCAGACATGGTGCATTCGCTCCTGGGCATTTTTTTCATATGAATAATCCTATTACGTACAGGGGCTTAGAAGTAACCAGATAAAGAAGTAAAAAGTTGATGCTAACAGAGTGGAATATCACTAACGACTAAGAAATGTGTGCATGTGCGCACGCGCGTACACACACACACACACACACACACACACACACAGAGGTGATGTTTCAGGGGTGCAGTCAATGGCTTGCAAACTGGTAATTTTTCCCTTAAATTAAAAAACTCACCATCCTATCAATGCATTTTGTTTCCCTGAAACAGTTTAGTTTTTCTCTACAATATGCCAAAGAGTGCCAATCAATTCTACAGTAAATTTTGTAAAAGTAATGCGTTCTTGGTACTACGAGACATCACTAGAGCACTTGTGCATACAAGTCATGGGCTGCGTGAATTCACTAAGTACAAAGCAGAAAGGTTCTACACTCAGCTTTTAATTTTCCTCACAGTCTTACGTGACAAAGCTTTAAAATGGTTTAAATGCTCTCATCTTTAACTCAACCAATTCATCTGCCCTCAGGAATTACAATGGCTCTGATACCCCAATTGGCTCAAAGCGCATGCTAGGCCCAGTTAAATCTGCATGAATTCAATCCGGCACTATTTGCTCTTGGTGCACAGCATTCACCTTTTCGCTATAAAAAAAGGTTTCCGAAGTGGGAGGTTAAATCGTTCCGTTAATTTGCACACGTATGAATGAAAACAAGTAAGGTATTATCTTGTTAAACTGCTGACTAGAGAATACTCCTGAATAGACAGTTCTGCCTTATGCTATTGCACAGATGACCCAAAATGCTCTCTGGTCCTTTGTGCCTCTGCCCTGAGATTATAACCTGTCTCCACAAGGCTGTGTAGCGAAGCACAAGAGGACCTTCTGGTGCTTCCAACCAGCTGCATTAGAGACGCATGAAGGAAGCTGGAAGGACAGGACAACGCTAGCTTGAGGCTTGCATTGGTGACACCCCGACTGAGACTTAGGGAAGCCAGAGACCTCTCAAGAGCTGCAGCTGCAGAGCAAAAATAAGTCTTGCATCTCTAATGACGAGAGCCAACTATAAAGGGGTATTTCAGCTGTAAAGCGGATCAGACTGACCTTCAACGCCACTGATGCACTTCACTCTGTCACGCACTTCCACGTTGTAGCCCTCGAAGGACATGAACACGCCATCGGGGTGGTAGGGGGCTCTCTGGGTGTACACTTTGGAGTAGCTATGGGAGAATTCAAACCGGTCGTACCCATCATACTGAGCAACCTTCCCATAGACCTCAAAGTACTTCTCCACCCAACTGAAGGGCAGGAAGACCTCGCTGCCCTCTCGCCTCCCTTTTATCGTATGCTCGTCGTTGATCAGACAGTCTATTTCCTCGTATTTCAGTCCCAAAACTTTGTTCCCGTTGCTGTTGAAGCCCCCCACGATAGGCGGGGCTTTCTGCTGCTCCTGTGGCGATGCCTCCTCGCTCTGCTGCTTCATGAGGCTGTTCACATAGTTGTTACTCTCCGAAGCGGCCGCTCGTTTCTCCAAGCTGTCCACGCGGAAGCCGCTGTTGAGACTCCGGGGGAATTGAGCCGCTTTATCGCTGGAGCATTTGTTCCACAGCAGTACCGTGACAAGTGTGAAGAGAGTGCAGATCACGATCAAAGTCTTATAGTTGACCCGAGCTGCCAGGCAACGCATATTCACATCATACCTACAAAAAACAAGATGGGAGAAGTTTTCAAGTACAAGTGGGGAGCAAGTCCAGAAGGAACCAACAAGGTCTTCGCTTTTACAAGTGGCATGTGGTCAGCGGGGTCGCTAGTCCCAGTTCTGTCTCCACCTTGGCCTCCCTACAGTCTCGAGCAATGGAGGTATAGTCCTCCTTGGTGATAGCCCCTCCCCTCCATCGGGTGTACGCCTCCTTTTTAGCTTTCAGACAATCCTGAGTGCCTTTGGTGAGCCATGGGGGCTTTTGAGCACTCTTGCCCACTTCGACTCGCATTGGGTCTCTCCCCCTTTGGGCTTGAAGGATCGTCTCCTTAAGGAACGACCACTTGCCTTCAATTCCCAACTCCCCTCCCCTCTGGGACCTCAGTGCCTCCCTAACTAATCTCTTTACCTCATTGAAATCTGCCCTCCTGAAGTCCAGCCCTTGCTGCAGGCCCTTGACACCCCGCGCTGGATGGCAAATCCCAGCAAGCAATGATCGCTAATTACCCAGGTGGTCGAGCACCCGCAGTCCACTCACCAGGCCGTCACCAGTGGCCAGGACCAGGTGGGACTGTGCACCTCCTGGGTTAGATGGAGGTCCTGTAACTCGGCTAAGAACCTACATGAGCGGTCAGACTTGGCTGACTGCTCTTCCCAGCAGATGTCCGGGTAGTTTAGGTCACCCATGATGACCACGTCCCTTGAATTAGCTGCCTCCATGAGCTGACCTGAGAATTCATGGTCCAGCTCTTCCCCCTGGTTGGGTGGTCTGTAGACACCCACCGTTAAGTCCCTTTCCCTGTGACCCCCTGTATTCTGACCCAGAGCACTTCAGTCTGCCCCTCCTCTGACCCAGTGCTGTTTGCTAAGGACATGTATTGCTCTCTGACGCAGTGCCACACCCCTGCCTTTCCTCCCTGTTCTGTCCCACCTGTACAGTCTGTAGCCCGTAACGTTTACTGCCCAATCATGGGTTGAATGCCACCAGGTTTCACTGAGTCCCACTATGTCCAGGTTTGTGTTAGCTAGCAGGAGGGCAAGTTCCTCCTGCTTGTTCCCCATACTACAAGCATTAATATATAGTCCTCTGATCCCAGGACTAATCTGGGCCCCTGCCACTTACCTGGGTACTTCTTGTGCTAGTCACCTGTCTTGGCTGGGAAGTGTCCTCATGTCCCCCTATGGCCCCACCCCCCGGCAAAGCTAATTTAAAGCACACCCTATGAGGTCAGCCAACCTGGAAGAGAAGACACGCTTGCCTTCAGGGGAGAGGTGAAACCCATCCCACCTGAGCATGCCTCTAATGTCTATCAGACAGAGACATTAGACAGCATGTCTGATGTCCATGTCTAATGCCTAGTTACAAGACAATAGACATGTCTAAGTCTATGTCCAATGTCTATTGGACATAGACAGGGAGAATGGCAGGGTTGTGCACTACCACACTGGAGGAAAAGCTACTTTTTTTTTTTTGGATCCAACTACATCTCAACCTCTAGCAGGCAGCAGCAAGAATGAGGGATGAAGAACCTTCCATTATCCTCTAGCAAGCTCTCAAACCAATGCACATGTCTTGATGGTGGCACCTAGGAGATGCAAGAAACTTGGGAGATAAGCTACAACGGAGGGCTTTTATTTGGTAGGGTTAGAAAGGCAGGCCTGGTGGTGAGCTAGAAGTACCGAAGGCAGTAGGATGCTGAAGGAAACCCCCAAGTGACCTTCCTCTATTGAAGTCCTAATGAGATTTAAAGTGTGCTGATCAGTAATTCACCCCAGCAGTTTAAGGTACAAACAGAAGAGCATGCCACTGAAATGATGATGTGCTGCATAAACAGGATGAGCCAGAAACAGCAGTGATCCAAAAGCAACATTTTTCTGACTAAAATGTGGTAAATCTATCAATAAAACACTCACCGATTACCAGCTAGAGCAGCAAAGGAGCACTAATGACTGTAATTCACTCCACAGCACACAGACAGGGAAGTTAAACACAAAGACGCTCCATCAGATACAGTCAAGTGCAGCAAAATGAGTCATTTTTAACTGCGTGCCCTCCCCCTGGAAGAAGATTTAAGGGAACAGGCCAACTATATTACTGTTCTGAGCTTTAAAATGGTAAAAAGTTAAAAAGTCATTAATATACATAAAGGGACCTTCAAATCCTAAGCGACAAGAATGTTAGCTCCAACTTGGATTGCTTTGTTGCCATTCATTATAGACGAGCAAATATTAAAAACCAGTGTTATAAAATATATATATTTTTACAAAAGGTACGGCATTACTGAGCCAAGCTGGCACTGCCGCTAATTTACACGTACGTTAAATACCCCAAGTCAGGTATTTATGGAAAGCTGTCGCTGCTCATTTTAAACGGTTATTTTAATCATGTGCTTTCTCCAAAAGACAAAGTAAAAGTTTGAGGAACAAACCATACTTTCAGCCTTTAGACATCTACAATAAATGCAGCAAACTGATTTTAAGCAAGCATGCGTGCAATTCCAAGCCACTGGGGTCTTCTCCAGGAGGAAAGTTGATCACGTCGGATGGGCTATTAAAGTTTCTGCACCTCAAATCCATTTGGTTTTTAAAAAATAATTCATAATGGGAACCAGCAAGCAAGCTGATGGCTGTGGGATTCACAGTGCTTCTCACCAGACTCGGTACACGCCAAGGGAAGGGATGCCAGATGATTTTAGTTAGAGGCCTCTACAGGAAACAGCAAATTGGGAAAATGTGAGAATGCCCCAAGGGACAGGAGAGAGACTTGCACTGTAGTGCTTTGGGGCTCAGGTTTCTTACCCAGAGTTTCCCTGAGAAGAAGGTAGGGACTGAGATGAAAAGGCTTCTAACAACAGAAGTCCTTCTGCTCAGATTTTTGCAACATCAGATTTCCCGTCTGCAACACTCCCAAACCCTGCATCAGTTGGTGCAAAAACCAGGATACAAATTTCAGTTATCGAAGCATAGTTGTCCCTACTTCTAGTCAAGAATGAGACCCTTTAAACATCCAAATGACCTCAAAAACATTCGTTCATTTTCTAAAACTGCAAATCATGTGCCACTGAAATGCTGCATTTTTAATCGGATGCTGGATTTCTTTTTACCAAAGGCAATTCTCAGCCACTGGTAGCTACAGCGTTAAATGTTGGATTTTTTTTTTTTTTTTTAATCCCAGCATCTTTTCCCCCTTGAAACTGCTTTTGAGGCAATGCCAATCACTGTTGATTTAAGGGGGGAAAATAGAAAATGGACCGACTTGACCTGGTGGGTGAAGTGCAGAGCTGAGGTTTGTTGGTTTTTAATTTTTTTTTCTTTAAAAGCTTCTCTCCTTCAAGCCTTGTCTTCATCTTGGTACCGAATGCTGCTCCTTCTTCCAGCTGTTTTCCATTTCTTGGAAGCTACAGCAAGTTTGAAAGCACTCAGATAAAAGGCTTTTACACAGCCTCAGAGCTGCTATCTTGCAATATTCACTCTGGGGGTGGGACAGCTGTTGCTCCATGTGCAAGCAGGAGCAGGTAAAATAGATGGGGAAAAGCAAGAATTGAGCAAAGGACACGGCAGGCTACCTGATCTGTGGCACGGCACC
This sequence comes from Crocodylus porosus, assembly GCF_001723895.1. Taxonomy (NCBI): domain Eukaryota; kingdom Metazoa; phylum Chordata; order Crocodylia; family Crocodylidae; genus Crocodylus; species Crocodylus porosus. Next base: position 39,743,136 of record NW_017728911.1, on the reverse strand, counting down.
TATCACCCGAAGTAATAAATCTGCATCATGCTGTCTGAAATGCTACCAGGAGCGAGAAAGGGTAAAACTCACGGGCTGGTGTAGCAAAGAACCCACAGCACAAGCCATCCACAACATAAAAAGCCGATCACAGTTGTAAAGAAATACCCACTACTAGCCAGATATCAGGACTGAAGGCCGCCACATGTACAAAAAAAATTAATCTTACGGTCAGATTAAAAATGCAATTGCAATCAACTTATTACAATGGCCAGTGGATTCCTAGATTCATTTAGAAAAGAAGTGGATGAAATGCTAATTGGATTCTGTAACTCTTCATGTACTGCTGCATATGCATTTGGGGCAGCTATGAGAAATAACCTTAAAACCAGCACTGTATTACCCCAGATGTTCTTCAAAGCACAGCTCAGGATGTTAAATTTCACATTTCAAATAACAGTACGGTATATGCACCGCTAGGGTCTATTCTCACCCAAGAAGCTGAAGTGACCTAAGGCGACTTTAATGAAATGCTGCAGAAGTAGCTGCAGTTTCTGCTGACAGACAAATATGCATGAGTTGTGCTCTACAAAAATTAACAAGACTCTTACTCAGGTTGCTTCCCCCCTTTCTTTTAAATAGAAACAATGAATTACCTCTCCCTAGTTTTATGCTTCCACACTGTAAGCACCATCTGGCTATTTAAAACTGGACCTTAAAAGATAAGTGTCCTATTTTCTGAAAGCCTAGTTTACTACAAGCTTTTAGAGAATATAAATTTTTATATAATTGTATTTTTATGGTAATGCTAACATAAGAATAAATCTAATTTTCTGCATCAGCAGATAATTTTTAGTGATGATGCTTTCGGGATGACCTCAACAAATATGCTTTGCTTCTTTTATACAAAGAGATAATTCATTTTTAAATGGAGAATAACATTTCCTACATACTTTCCCCCTAGCTATAAAAAACATTTAAAATTTAGTTAAACTACCTGAATGGGGGTGGGGGGGAGAAGACGTATGTATGTTTTTCCGTGCCTATTATGCCAATGCTTTTAAATAGACTATTAAATGTTGCTTTATAGCATTGAATGGTTCCCAGGCATTCCGCTGTATTTTTTTTTATTTTATTCAATTTGCTTCCAATGCCTTGGGTGGCTGCATCTCCGCAGGCTCAATGCAGTTACTTGAAGTCATGCTCCAACTTCTACCTTCAGCTGATCATTCACTCAAAGTCACGCCTCAAGACCCTCAGGTTTGTGCTCAAGACAAAGAAACCTTGCCTTTGTGGTCGAACTTTTAAGATCTCCCTTGTCCTTCTGAAGATCTCAGAGAGATGCAAAACTAGTCTAACCAAGTTCAACAAGCTGCAGACAAACCATCGCAGGCAAGATCTGTGATAAGCCACCCATACAGAGTTGCTGCTAGTAACATTAAGGGCCATCCTGATACATGTCTTGGACTTGGGTTGCGTGGCTAAAGGCATCCCATTATTCTGAACCACTGGTAAAGATGGGAGCAAACGGCAAGTTACCCTAGTTATGACATGGGAAGGAAGCTAGATCCAAGTTTAACCTGAGCCCAAGGCAGAAGAGACTGACATTCACTGCCAAGAGTTACAAGTTACTGGAGTGGTTCAAGGGAAGTGCGAGCGAAGGAGCATGAACTGGTGTAGGCTGAGATTTAGATGCATTCAAAATTTTGTAGGAGAAGCTGCCAATACATTCAACTAAGGTTTCACTTGTCTTGGTCTCTTCTGAAAGGACCACTGCAGCAGACTGTGCTGTGCAACACAAAGTCTATATATGACAAGCCATGATATAGAGCCTGAAGTCAACAGAAGTCCTTCTAGCTTTGGTGGACTGTGCCTCGGGTTGTATCGAAAAAGGCATTTCGGGTGCACCCTAGGAACAGAGTAAAAAAAATGTGGACCTACAGTATTAGAGGCCCAGCATAAGATTTAAGGTGGTCTTGGTTGGCTACAGCTTGAGTATTACAAATATCTCTGTAAAGGCCTTCACGTTGTGATGCATCCACAAACACTATTTTAAAGTAAAGTAAAATTTGGGTTTTAAGAACTACAAGCCCCTTCTCATAGATTTCATAGACACTGGGGCTGGAAGGGACCTCGCGAGATCATCGGGTCCAGCCCGTGGAGCTCACGTCTCAATCGCTTCCCCGTCACCGTATACTCTATGCTTTACCTTTGTTCTCCATTACCAGGGGCTTTACCACGTGAACAAATATTTCTGAACTACTCAAACAGCCCTAATGTAAAGTCACAATTCTCGTGTCTCACAGCAACCAACTCTTATGCCCAGAAATAAAATTTCAAATATAGAACAAGTGAACTATTGAAGAGTTTCTGCTCCTGTTATGGTCAGGCAATGGTCCTTCGTTAAACAGGGGAAAGAACAGAGAAACGCGTCTGTGCCAGTTCGAGGACAACTGGAGACTTTCACAACCTTTAAGCCAATTTTGTATTATAGACAAGCGCATGTACCAGTCAACCACAGAAGTCAGAAGAGAGAGCATGTAATGGGAAGGAGAGTAAAGCAGACCTTGAAAGGGTTGCTTTAAACTGCTTTTTATGTCTTTGTTGCCTCATTATGCTATAAATGCGGCTTTACTGTAGGATATTTTAACCTTTTAAGGAATGCAAGACTGAAAAGATTTTCTGCTTGGAAAGATTTATGGCATCCCATCCCTTTTCCCTGCTTTTACTGGAGGACACATGTTGCATGTTTTTGCACCTTAACCCAGTGGTCCTCCACCGTTTTACTCAAGGCACCCCTCAGACTCTGGGCAAGCCTCAAGGGAGGCCCTGAGCCTGCCCTTATCTGCTTATCTCCTCGCACTTCCTGCAGCACCCTCCAAAGGGGCTTGGGGCGTCCCAGGATACCCGGCACCCCGTGTGAGAGTCACTGCTCAACCAAATCCCCTGGTTCTCATCCATGAAGGTTTAGCATCACTTTATCCAAAGCCTTCGTTAGGTATTGGAATGACAAGCTTTAACAACATGCAAATGTTTCTAAACATCATGGCAAATTAGTCTTTTCCTCTCTCCATCGCTCAGTTTTTTAAAAAATAATTACTAACTGCATCTACTGCGACCGCTGACAGCCAACCAGTTGCCTTTCATTTGCTTCTGTATTCACCACTCAGCTGTCAAAATCACACAGACAACTGAGGAATGGGCTGGTTTTGTATCATTTGCTTCTACAGCGCGTCAATAAATTGGATGCCTGACAATGATCCTTAGTTGCTATCACATCAGAAAGTGTTACCCTTAAAGAAAGATTTAAAAAAAAATAAAAAAATAAAAAAAAAAATAAATCAAGTGATCCCTGACCAGTTAGGGACAGTCCTTAAAACACTTTATCAACTTAGTCCCACAAAAAACTCAACATAGCATGTTTTTGTTACCGCAGAAATTATTTAACTAATTAAAATGCAAGGAAATTCCATATTTTATAGAAAGAACAAGTCGATTCCAAACATATGTTAAAAGGAAACAATTAGGACAATTTATTTTGCCAATGCAAATGAAGCACTGAGGTTTCTAAAACACTGTTTTGAATACAGAGAATGAAAATTAAGTTAAAAAAGCAAAACCCAAAAAAGCAAAAAAAAACCCCAACCCTTAAACTACTTCTGTGACTGCTGTTGTATTAATTATGTCTGCAAGCAAAGGGAAGTCTCAGTACTCCATGCTATGAATTATAAATGACTGTCACAGCTGTATACTTTGTGCTGAGAATGCCAGAATTAGTTCTTCAGTGTTTGTTGGCATAGCTGTACACCTCCTATATGAAAGGAAACAAATTAAAATATTTGCTGTCATGATTCTCACATGCCAAGTCCTTTATGGGAAAAAAATATATATATTCCTAATGCAGTTGCATCTCTCAAGTTGATATTCCCCAAAGGTAAGAATCACTCGGAGCCAGGCTGTTGTCAGAACACAGAACAGAGGAGTTTCTTAGTCAACTGACTGTTACTCTTGAATGTCCATTTACAAAAAGACAGCCTTGGGGAAATTGCCTGTAAACTGGTTTCCAGCTGAGGACCATCACCAGCTATCTGACATTAGCTAATGAGCAAGCTAGGGTAGAGGAGCATGATATGAACAGGAATCCTACAAAGACTTAGAGCAGTTTGTTTTGTAGGTGATCTTTTGCTCTAGCATCTTCTGAAGACCATCCATCTCCTTACCTGTGCACTTGCACAAGTCGTAGAAGTGCAGGGCTGGAAGGGACCTTGGAAGATCACCAAGTCCGAGGCCCCTGCTCTGGGCAGAAATGCTGCGGAGATCAAATGATCCCAGCAAGGCGCCCGTCCAGTCTTCTCTTGAAGACATCCAAGGCTGGGGACTGCACCACCTCCTTGGGAAGTCTAGTCCAGATTCGGGTCACCTGTACCAGAAAGGGTCACTACACTTGACAACCATGAGCCTTCCCAAGTCCCATTCTACATCTGTCTACTGCTTACAGCTTCTGGCTCTAACACTTTTTTGTAGAAAATCCTTTTCAGAGCAGTTTTCCAACAGAGCTCGATCAAACTGACAGGTCAGCACCTTCCCTGAGCCACAGGTCACAAGTAAGATCTGAACTGCAACCTGCTTCCCCCTAGCACAGACAGAGGGCACGGGAGTAGCAACGACTAACGCTGATGGAATAAAATCATCGGCTTTATACAACCCAGCAGACAGCGCAGTCGACAGGAATAGGTCCTTCCCGGAGAGGAATGACTGTCCCCGGCAGTGCTCACCAGGTAACAGAGGCCCCTAGGAGGGAGTCTTCAGTCGAGGGCCCCCAAAAGACATCCGATGCGTAGGGTGTGTGGGTAATTCTAGGAAATGCCTTTAAATGTAACCAAATGCATGGGGGCGAGGGGGACACACTGGAAACAAGCATCCTGCATGAACTTTAGGCGCTTGGCAAGCTATGCCAATGTAATGTTCAGCGCTGTTGAATCCATGTTGAGGAAGAGGAGTCTACTGGGCTGACTGGAGTCTTTCCGTACAGAGCGGCCAGAGGACACAGGCCACCCCAATAATCCGAGTGCGCTGCAGGGCCCTTCCCATGACTCGCATTTAAGTCCCAGGGTAAAATCCTAACCCTGCTGAAGTCAGCACTGAAACGCCCATTGTTTTCAAGGGGGTCAGGGTTTGCCTCTGATCTCAGGAGAGGCGCCACCAAAGCTGCAAGGGTCATGCTCCGTACCTCTACGTGGCACGACTTCCACACGATTGTGCGTTGGGACGCAGACTGGAAGGAAGAAGCGTGTTTCCCAGCAAGGGAACAGAGAAATAACGAGAGCCTGCATGTGCAAATGTTTCCCAGAGCTTCAGAGACACAAATCCCATACCACCCGGGTGATGAGAGATCCTTTACAGCAGGGCTGTCTAATTGGTAACCCGTGGGCTCCTGCCCAGCCACCAGTCATTGCTCTTCCACCAACACTGGCAGGTTCCCCCTCTTTCCTCCAGCTTCTAGTTTCTGCCCCGATCCTGGGGAAAAGGGCAGGGAGGGGTGGTGACGTAGCGGGAGGGGGCCAGGTTGCTCATGCCACGCATGTGAACAAGGTGAGCACGCCGTGTACTTGGAAAAGAAGGGAGCCACATTGCCCTGCTGCCCAGAAGTTGGATAGCCCTGCTTTACACAGCAGCCTTTCAGGAAAGCCTTAGAGACAGGTTCCTGGGAAGAAATACAGGCAGTCACAGAAGAGCACGACCCACATGAATCAATATTTGAGATTTATGGCGGGCCCGGATGCAAGTAGCAAGAGGGAAAAAACAACGCGGCTTCACCTGGTTACTGTAGCTTATAAATTTTAGAAAACCTGCAATGACCCCTGGGGCAGGTACCGTCAGAGCGCTGGCAGCCTCAGTGCACCAACTAATCCTCTGGAAGAATGAGCAGCAGAGAGAGGGGGAAAAAATAAAAATAAATCTGACAATGTTTCTGAACAGGCCGACCCAATATTTCAGAGCAGAGGCTGCATGCTGGCTTCCCAGACAACTCTGCAAAGGCAATTTCAAGTCTAGTGAAACATTTAAATGAAGGGGAGGGGGGAGGGAAGGGAATCAGGAAACCTGTTAAAAGCCAAGACTTCATCAGAATAAAGGATTTGGCCGAGAACTGCCCACCAACTTTCTGCTCCCCTTCCAACGGGGCACAGACACCCCGCGCTGTTAATGGGAGAATCTCTCTTCACCTCCCGACAAAGAGTTTTAATGCACCCTGTCGAGCTCCCGCCTTGCATTAAACCCGTCAGCTCCGTCTCCCAGAATACAGACGGGCTCCTGCCAACGTGAGCCTTTGAGAGAGGTCGTCTTTGTTCCAACGGCTGACAGGATGTAGTAGGGAAAAGGAGAAAATGAGGCTGCGGCTTCACCGCAGACTTCTTGCAGCATCCCTGTGCTGTCAGGGCTCTGAACAAGGACGCGATCCTGACCGATACAGCCATGCTGGAGAAAGGGGTGTTGGTCATAGCCGTGTTGGTCTAAGGACATCGATAGACGACGTTCTTTGGGTAGATGCGATCTCTTTTATGAGACCAAGTAAATCAGTGGGAAAGTTGTTCTTTGCAAGCTTGTGCCAGAAAGCTTACAAAGAACAACTTTTCCAATGATTTAGTTGGTCTCATAAAAGAGATCGCATCTACCCAAAGAACCTTGTCTGCCAGTGCTGGAGAAAGGCCCATGCATGGCCTAGGTGCTGGTATAAATCAGCAATGCTGCGCTCTCATGCTCTAGCTTTGGTCGGAGATTGTGTGGAATAAAGATCACCAGTAAGACTGCATAAATTGTGTGCACCTTGGGGCAGCTTTGGTTAGGTGCTCCTAGTGCCAACACTGCCTTTAGAGGAAGAGGTTAGCGCTGAGGAGTTCTAGATACAGTTGCTTCGCCTTATTTAATTTACCCAACAGCTCAGCTGCACCCAAATCAGGCTACTCACATGAGTAAGACCAGCAGGATGTGCACAAAGATTAGTCCATTATAAGCCTACGGGATAATCCAGTGGTCTGCTTGCGATAAAGATCCAGGGCTCAGGTTATTCCTTTTCACTAACAGCAAAAATGCACACATGACAAGTTCTCCTCTAAAAAATGCCAGATAAGGAAGAAAAATGACAGAAAGGGCTTTTGTTATCATTTCAGGTCTGGCCTACTTGTTGCCAAGATTTTTCCTCCAGGAGCTTTTCATAAAATGATGCTCAGGGTGGAAGAGAACACGACGAGCACACAATCTGACCCGCGGTAAAATAGGCAGTCCAATTTTCCCTAGAAGCTGAATTAAAAAGCAGTGCCTTTAAGAAAGGTAGCTCATCTTGCTTTAAAGAACCAGCAGCAATGACGAGTCCAGCGATTTTCAAAATCGGGGTCTTGGGCCACACTGGGGTGCCACGAGATCTTTTAAAGGGTGCCACAAGATGTCTAAGGATATAAGCAAGTAAGGGCAAACTCAAACTCCCCCAACCTTCCTGCTCCACAACCCCCACAGCAAGGAGGTGAGCACTACATTGCATCCTAAAATTGAGGGTGGGAAGGGACCTTAGGAGGTCACATCCAGTCCAACCCCTTGCTCCAAGCAGGACCAGCTCCAACTACATCATCCCAGCCAAGGTTTTGTCTACCCGGGTCTTCAAAACCTCCAAGGATGGAGACTCCACCACCTCTCTGGGTCACCTATTCCAGTGCTTTATTACCCCCCTAGTAAGAATTTTTTCCCCCCCAACACCCAACCTAAATAACAATAATCTACAATAAATTAGGTTTTTGAAACAGGGCACTGCTCAATTCACAAGGGTCATGGAGGGACGCCTTGAGTCTGATGAGTGATGGCTTACGTCTAACAAGGTTGAGACCCACTGGAGGAGTCCATCTCCCCAAGAAAACCATCCAAATGTTGAATCAACTGCATCGATAGGAAAGGCTGGATTGTCTAACTTCAACATCCAGCCACCGAATCTCACTATGCCCGGATCCATGAGACTGAAAAGCCCCCCACCATTGCATCTCTCTTCTGCGTGGATGTAGCTATATGCTGTTAGGATCCTGTGTCCAGTTTTGGGACCCCCATTTCAAGAGGCATGTGGAAATACTGGAGAGTTCAAAGAAGTCACACAAACGATTCAGTTCTCTTCAGTTTAAGCAGAGGAGGCCGAGCTAATTGCAATCTCACCAGTGCTTTATGAAGAAACCAGAGCACTTATCCAGTCTACCTCACAGGCCTTTCTAAAACACACAAGGACCATATTTTGCTCGTTTAGCCACTGAGAACTCATCTGAATCCTCTCCCGAGTCACCGTTTCCCACTCTCCCTGCTACGAGCATACCCTCCAGTCCTTCCTCTTGCACATCTGAACTTGCATTTGGCTGCATTAACAAAAAACCACCCACACATTTTATAATTTTGTATTTTTAGATGCATCTCCCATGCTATCTAAAAGGCCTTTTTTTGTTGTTGCTGAGCTCTGCCCATTTAACCAGGTGAGTCCCATCAGTAGCTGTCACCTGTCCTCACTGACGACTCCGACCAGTTATTTGTCTTCTGCAAACTTTCCTAAAGACGTTAGATAAGGGATACAAATCTTGAGTCGTGCTGGACTGACAACGAGTCCCACTGGGACACCTAGAGTAACGTGCCCGCTCACTGGTGTCTCGGCATTAGCAACTCTTTCGAGGTCTGTTACTGAGACCATTTCTAATCCATCTAATGTGTGCCCTGCTAATTCCATATAATGCGAGTTTGTTAATCAAGATGTCATGTAGTGCTAAGTCAAATGCCTTGGAGAAATCCAAGACTGCTATATCAGCACAGCTGCCGTTATCAAGCAGACTTGTAATCTTGTCAAAAAAAAATGATAACAGGTTTGCTTGACAAGACCTACTTTCCACGAAGCCATGCTGACTGACAATTTTTAAGCTTCTAATTCTTCTTTGATCAGAGATCTGAATTAATCATTCCACCGCTCAGCTGGATGTCAACCTGGGCAAAACAGCCCATCATTCCCCGCACCATCTCTCTTACTGCTCTTAAATACTGGAATTACACTGGCAGCCCCTTCCCCGTTTGTTTAGTCCCTCCCTGTTTTTCCAAGGTTTATTTAAAAATGAACATCCGTGGCTCAGAGCGCTCCTCAGCTAATTACCTGACTCTTGGATGCAAGGTAAACATCTGCAAATCAAACCGGCCTCGTTTTTAGCAGACACCGCCTCACGGCCTCTTTCTATGCCGTGCACCAGATCACACGGGACGGACACGTCAATTCTGAATGCAGAACAGATTTACTGATTGTTTCCACCTTTTAAAATCTGCCCAGCAGGTTTCATCTTCTCCAGCTAGCAACAACTTTATACCCACCTTCAGACCTGCATTTGTTGTTTCTCATTAAATAATGACCTCTTTCTTGAATCCTTTTGGCCACCGAGATTTCATTGATTCCATTTTACTTCGCTTATCAATTGCCTACATTTAACAAAGTTCAGTTCACTGCTGTTACCTGTCCCTCCACTTCCCTCCTTTACACATCAAAAGTACCATTTTTTCCCCAACAGCTATGCTGCTGTCTCCTGTTAAGTGGTACGGAGAGGCTGTTTGACTCCTTTTGAGAAGTTCTGGGAGAAAACGGATGCGACTCCCCAGCATTAAAAGAAATTAATAAGATGTCTTCTGTTGTCCTTCACTACATATGCAGCATAGAGTATTTTGTAAGCAGGGCAAGAACACTGAAATCAGTTTGCAGAAATGGTACTGGAAACAAATAAACTGAAGAATAATACCCTCATGCTGATTTAGTAAAAAACAGAAAAGGGCCCACACCATTCAGGTCCACAGAAAAGCTCTCCAAAGACACTGCCAACCCTCTACTCCCCACAAGAAATTCCAGTACCAGGGAAATTCAGCAATTCAGAAATTCCTGAAATTTGCTGACCGAACACCTGAGTCTGCAATTCTGGACTCCTTCACCATACACAACCTGGTTATTATCTCCTAGATTCAGCGCGCCTCGATATATGCTAAGAAGGGCAATTTCAGCATCGCTCCCCCCACACCCGACCCCAAAGCTACTGTATTCACAAGTCTGAAGTGCTAATGCGATTCTGCCAGCTTCACCTCCCAAGCTGTTCCCAGACACATTTGCCATTAAGGATGCAGAGTTATAAACCTCTTACTTTACTGAACATGAAGACTTCTGACTCGGGAGAGATGCAGACCTGAGGGGAAAGGCTTCACGGGTGGATATGAGACAGCGTTAGGACTCGCGCTGCTCTCCTTCGCAGGCTGCTGCCTGGACAATTAAAGAGCACATTGAACTAGATGGGCAATTGCAGCATCCCACGTATTCCTTTTTACGTTATACTTCAAAGTGCAGAAACCATGACAATGGCGCTGCTCTCCTTCGCAGGCAGCAGCTGTAGCGAACAGCCTGCTGTCCGGACAGGACGGTATATAACATGAGAAACCCATTTGATTAAATAGATGATGAATCAAAGGATCCATAACTTTTTTTTTTCTTTAATACTTTGCCAACATCCTTTTCGAGTTCTAGGGAGATGCTTGTGAAGATCTCATACTCGATGAGCGGCCCTCTGAAAGTGCTGGTTTTATGAGTTATTGTAGCAGGTCTTTTTGTGGTTACTCTGCAGGGTGGGAAACCCATTGGTATTTACACAGCTGACAACTTAACATAGCTACACCATCTCCAAGTTACCTCATCGCAAGCATGTCCTAACATCTGGCACCAGCGTTCGCAACATCTGCAGGGAACTCAACACCTAGACTTCACACGCATGTTCCCACGACCCCTGCTGGCAATTGAGATGGCTTCTACACTTCAGAATTTAACGTGCAAAAGGAAGGTATGAGATGCATCAATTGCCTGTGCTACCCAAGGTGATATTTAATTGTATACTGCTGGCCCATTATTAGAGTGCAGAGTGGTTGGCTGAAGGTGTATAAAAGTGTGTGTATGTGTGTGTGTGGGGGGGGGGGGGGAGTTAGTTGGCAGTCTTGTTAGCTGGTTAGGAGACAACAGTTATCACTGACCCTGGGAAGGTGGGGCAGGCACATGGGTAAGAGTGAGATGTACCCCATCTATAAACTACCCTAAGATTTCAACCACTGCCTTTCCTAGTTTTGCCCCAGAAAGTTCAGAGTTTGTGCAAGCGGCTCTGAATCAAGCCCCCTGGGACCTCCACTTTGCAGAAACCCCCTTATTTAACCCCTATTACCCACCACCATGTTTCAGAAACCAGAAGTTTCTCTTACCATTACCAGCAGGATTATAACATTCCTGCCCTTTCTTCCAACACAAGCGTCCCACAAATGAAACCCATATTGTTCCCCACCAATGGGTTGCAGGTGTCAGGTGTTGTGCAGGTTGGCTTTCTAACAGAGGAGACATCAGTGATGCGAAGGCTGGATCGAAATCCATTTGCACGTGTACAAAAAGTCCTCGAACAAGCAAGCTGCAACCACGCAGGCTAATGCCTTCCAGGACTCCCAGCCCTTACAACAGCGCTCTGTTCCCATGGCACAGAGCTGCACGAGGAATTAAAATTTTAGCTCGAGGGATTAAATCAGGCGGCACACACTCCTACTGCTCACCCGGTTTCTCAAGAGATTTGCAACCAAAATATAAAAACGTTTCTTCTGAGATTAAAACCGGCGACTGCACTTGGCAAACACCTGCCATAATAATACTTTGCACAGCTATGGTACACGTCACCTGATGTTCTCAAGACGCTTTGCAAATAGACCATTAACTTTCTCCCTGATGTGGGACATATTACTTCTGTAGATATTCCAGTGCCAGCTGGATGATCTAGAGGTAATTGAATGTAATCTGGCCAATTCTTAAAGATCTTATAGGCTGTTTGTATAAGGTTTAAGGGAATATACAACTGGCTCTAACACCCCTCAGCTGCAATGGTAGTAATTGTAGTATATATAGCCAAGGCTGTGCCCCCTACCACCAATTTTACCTTAAATATCACATACCCTTGTTTAGCAGCGTGCTAAATTCTTGGGTAAGCAGCTAAGAACTGTATAACTATATTCAAATACAGCAAATGTTTCTTTCTTCAAACAGTTAAAAAAAAGTTCTCTTTATTTAAAAAAAAAAAAAGAGAGAGAGAGAGAACTTGCACAAACTACCTCTCTCAAACAGGCTTAAATCAGTTGGTGACACAGTTTAAAAATAAATGTTTAAACAGTGAAAAATAATAGATGCCCATAGAGATTTTAAACATCTCAGACTAGGTTAGTGCAACAGCCCTGTGTTTGCCATGTAGGAAGAAAGTATTTTCACTGAAGATGGGGGATTTCTGTTGAATAGTGATAAGCTACCTATTTACTTTGAAGCTTCAATGTCAGGTTAAGCTATTTGGTAAAGAAAAAACCTGAATAGCAACTGCCTGTCTGAGATACGTTATATTTGATGAAAAAAGATAACACACACTTCAACCACAATTCGGTAGCCAAATAAAGCTGTAGCAGACAAGAACTTAAATATCTACTGATCAAAATAATGGAGAAAAACAAATAAATCACAGGTAAATTATTTATGCACAAAAAGATTCAAAAGCAAATAATGTGTTCCAGTGCCTTTTCATTTTTACGTATGACACACAGCGAGATATTATATATTCCAGACAGTCGCATTCAGTATTTAAACAGTTCAGTTTCTCTATCAGTTGTGATCACTCTCCTCATTAGGAAAAGGATTTAATAAATGCCACCTTTCTTCCCGCAACTCACATAAGCCTTAAAATAGAAATTTCAGCATTTATTAAATCTTGCTGACAGAAGTTCAGCGACTGTCATATGAATTCAATCAGCCCTTCAAAAGCAAATTAAAGATTTTTTTTTTTAAACCTGATCCGTTTCCTTGGGTACATTTGCTCCATCCTACCTCGCAGCACATTTGTCCTCACAACAGCAAACGATGCAATCCAGAACTTCAGCTCTGAAAGCGCCGGGGCTAGAAAACACATGAAAAGATGGGCTCGAGCATTTTGCAGCAGTTATACACATTGGAAGAGGCACCGAAATGCCACAGTAGTAAGTGGGATTTATTTGAATGTTAATCTCAAAAATTGGCTGGAGTACAATAGCTCATCTACACACTGTTAGCATTTTCAATACATTTCGACTAAATACAACCAGCATAGACATTTGGAAAGTACAACTGGGTTTTCCTTTGTGCTGAGAAATTACCATACTGTAAAAATACAAATGAATAGTCCTAACATAATTGAATCTAGATTACTACTCTCTACGTTGGCTGACTCCTTAAGATAGATTTACTATTTAATTACGGCTGTTAGCAATATTCCATCTGTGTATCATTTGAAAGGAAAGATCTAGATTGTAAAGTAAAATGACAAAGTGTCCAGTAATATACCTTACATTTCTCTAATGTGATGAGAGCCTAATATAATTTCCTCTGTTATCAAATTCTAGCTCCTGCTTATTTTTAGAACAGAAGTATTTACCATTACATTAAAACAACCCTGGTACAGCAACCTACTGTATACATTTTATATCCGTTTATTTGTAATCATTACTTTAATTAAAACCTAGTGGATTTTGCATCTAGTCTCAATGCCAGCCACTCAGTATCTGCATCGATTTGCTAAGTCCCCTCCACACGGCACAGTTAGTACCACTCGCGAATAGGTTTTGCTCCTGCCTACATACAGACATGGTGATGCACCCCAAGCTTTTTGCCACCTGGGAAAAAAGCATCTTCACTCTATTCCCCAGAGATCCTCTCTCTCTCAAGAGCAAGCTATCTTGGGTTTCAAGAGAAAAATATGGCTTTGTGAACATAAATCCAGACAATTAAGGAAATCCATGCCAACTACGTTCCCAATCCACAACATTTCTGAAATATGCAGACAATTTCACTAGGAAAACAAGAAGATTGATGTATAGCATGTGTACATGTCTCCATCAAGATGATCAGAACCATTTTATACATCATGAAATCAATCCTGCCTTGATACAGGGGAACGAGTCAATCCCCCACCTTTTTCCACCAATTTATTAGGCAGATAATTAAGGAAGAATGGAGTAGATGTTCTAGGTCTTACAAAAAACCGCCTTAGTTTTCACGTCTTCATAAATGCAACTAAAAACCATTCTGAATTCCTTGCACCACAAAGTAACTCTACATAAGGTCTTCAACTTCCATCCCGGACTCATGATAGAGGTGATCTCTTTTATTAAGCTAACTAGGCTTTTGGGAAAAAAAATTCTTTCATTGCAAGCTTTTGGGTGCAAACACCCTTCATCAGGCGGCATCAGAGAAAAGTTCTCCTGGGTAGAAATGAAAGTTCATATTTCATAGGAGATCTGAAGGTGGTAAAATCTCCTGTTTGGAAAAGTTTTTCCTCTAGACCAATATGGCTACAACCTTGATACCTTAAACTCCCATCAGCATGTTAGAGACTCTAGCACAGTGGTTTTCCACCTGTGGTCTGCGAAGCCCTGAGGATCTGCCCACAATTACAATTCAAAGGGATCCGCACTTCCATTCAAAATTTTTTTAGGGGTCTGCAAGAGAAAAAAGGTTGAAAGTCATTGCTCCAGCACAAACCTTTTCCCTAAATAAACTCTTCTATTACATGTGATAAATGACAATGTTCCCGAGTCTCTCTTGCAATGGAAACCAACTCTGTGCATCAAAAAAGTGTCCCGTGAAACATGCCTGGCCCTGACAAGGTGCATCCTCGTTACGCGAGGAAGTGCCAATAGAGAGAACAACGCTGATTTTTAAGTACGGGTCCCAAAACATCCCTCTCTCTTGCTTCTCATCGTCTTCACGTGCTCTGCACACTCCCATGTTCTCTACCTTGCACCATCTTTAAAATCCACATTTCAAAGTTCAATATTGTCCTTGAAATGTTTTAGGTGAGAAACACGAGCGTATGTTTTAAAGACAGGCAGATGCTCACCCGAGCTACACAAAAACCGATCAGAATTGAGCTTGTACATGTAGCTGTGCTAACAGGATTTGCAAATTAAGGGTGCAAAGACGTACTTATCTTGAAAAATGAGGCCTTCTGTTACCAACAGCGCAAATATAAGGTGCCTTTGTCATTCTTCTAAATTGGAATTTAATATAATTTTTTGTTACAAGTCATTTCATTTTCTTCAGATTCTGTACTGATTGTGTGTCATATTGGGAAAAACAGAGTTAGCGGAAATTGCTGCCGTAATTATGACCCCATTTAGTGTACAGTCTAATAAATCTACTTGCTCTCCAGATGGATTAGGCTATTAAAACCCTTGCTAATGGCACAAACAATAACTCCAAAATCTAGCAGCTGCTTACAAATGCATTACAATGCTTCTTTTGAGCTACCAAGTATTATATTGTTACTATGCAGATTAATGAAGCAAAAGATTAAACGGTTTCATCAGTCTCCCTTATATTTAGGCTTGGAAATGGCTGTCTCCAGACAGCAGTGCGAGCTTGGTAACTAGCCTCTCAGGAAAGCACCTTCCACAACACGCTCGGCACTATTTCAGGAGTCAGAGTCCTTTCTTAGACAGGTACGACTACAAACAGATCCACGTGCCTGCTTTTAAAATGTCTTGATGTGGGCAAACATGTCACGGAGCGACTGCTTTACCCCCGACAGCGATGGGCCACTGGTTAGACGCTCCCGCAGACTCCAAGCCAAGACCCAGCTTTTCCAACAGCTTGAGCAGAAACCTCGGTTTCTAAGCACTGCTCCTCTGAAACCACGTCCTGCCTTGCACGGAAGCGTCACCCCTTGGCCACAGAGAAGCCAGCACTCAAAACAGGCTCAGCGACTGGACTCATGTGCAGCCTGGGAAGGAGCAGATTTTACAGTGGTAGAATCGGCCTCCACCCAGAGTCAATTAGGAAAATTTAATACGCTGCATTTACATATGGTCTGTGTGCAACCAACTACTTTACTGGCTTGGGGAGGGAAGGAAGAAGCTTTTCTAATTCACTGCTCTTAATATACTTTTTAACTGTGAAGCGTAAGCAGGAAGAGTGCAATGGAGTGGAAAAATCTGGGCGCAGCATGGAGCGCGGCTCTGCGCAAGCTTCCTGTAGGACCGTACCCGGAGCGGGGAATGGGTGGCCCAAGGGATCCAGCACTTCTCATCTCCCTCCACGTAAACAGGAGCAGCCTGGGGATCTGTGCAAGGCCTAAATGCAAAAGCTTCTCCACACACCACCTGGATGATCTAGGGCATATCCAGGGTATGCTGAAGCACACCTGAGTTTCAGGTAGCAAATCTCAGCAGTGTAGAGAGCTCCTGTGCCACCCTGGGCAAAGCAAGGAGGAAGGAGGGGATGCCCAGAGGCATGCCTGAGGCTCTGCGTGGTGTCCAGGACCCAGGGGGTGAAGGTCAGGGGACCTCCGGTCCTGAGACAGCTGCAGGACTCCAGCTCCGGAGAGGGGATGGAGGATAGGGTGAAGCGAGGGAGCTCTAGGGTCCTGGCAGCTATGGGGAAAGATGTCCCTCACCTAAGGAGTTAAATGCATCTCAGCTGCCCCCCTCCCAAAAGATGCCACTTGGTGCCATGTTGAGTCAAGAAATAAAATCACTAATTTGGTGGCAAGAGGGTGCGCCCCCCATGTCTTCACCCCCTGCTTCTTTCCTTCATGGCACTTATGGACCACGAACCAAAAGCCTTCTTGACATTGCTGCTTGGCTCCTAGCTTTGCAAATCCAACGTAAGTCTTCGATTTTTAGAGCTGAAGTTATTTCACCCTCTAAACTCCCTGTAAAAGCCAGGAGGAACCCTTTCTTTGCAGCATTTTCCTGGTTGACTACTTAGCTTCATAAGTGGCTTTCTTAAACTACAGACACTTCCTCAGCCTGGTATGCGAAAGCTCGCAAAGATTTTTTCTAACTCTTTGAGTTGGCCTAATAAAAGATATCGGATTTACCCAAAGAACCTTACCTGCCTCTGTCCTTAGACCAAACACAGCCACAACCTACACCCCCGTTACAGAGGTGAGGAAACATCAACTTGGTGGTAGTTGAGTTGGTCACCAACTACTAAGGGATAACACCCAAGAGCACTGAAGTTTCAGAAGTCTCCTAGTAATTAGCTTTGACATTGCACTAACCATTAGACACTTGAGCTATCTAGCTACCTCCCAGCCAAGCCCTTGCAAACAAGTTTTATTCCAAGGTGCAGATTACCTACCGCAAATCATCTGAAACACATTAAAATCACAGTCATGAACGACTGCATATATTCACTCACTTTCAGTGGAGTAAAAATGGTTTGCAGCTCTTGCCCCATGAACTGTGTCCCCTTTTGAATTTGCAAAGGTTGAGTCTTCACCGTGTCTCGGGCTTCTAGCACTGTGCCACTGCTCTACCTTCTGCAGAGGTCTCACATTTAATCAGGCAAGCTGACAACCATTACGTACTACTGTGTCAAGGACCTATTTGGGAACGTCCTACTAAAATGGAGACATTTTATAGCACAGATGGAGGCCAGAGACATTGTAAATTATCACAAATCCCCATCTCCCACCCTGCTCTTCCACCGATTCTGTTATGCATTATTAGGACACAAGTACGAGCAGCTGCTGGGGTCAAGAACTTCAGTAGAGAGCCCATTCTAACCCTATTTTCAGTTCCCAAAAGCAGTATCTGCCCAAAGACAATTTAAAATGTTGTGTTATAAAAGCCCTAACTGACAATTATTCCATCATTATAAATTTCACACAAGACCATACATGTGTTCTTGTGGCTGTGCAATAGCTACAACGGTTCGCTATTACACTGGAGTACAATGGAGTCGTGTAGTCTGGGCACTGGTATAACAATGCGTATGTAAAAGAGGCAGTCTAGACCAGTGCATTCAAGTTCATCTCTGCAATCTATTTGTTGGAATGGAAACTCTATACTCAGCTACACTCTGCTAGGAGCCAAAAATATCACATAATGTGGCTTCCCCAAATCAAGTCCTGCAACCAGCTCATAAGCAACAAGCGTCAGATCCATCCGATGCAAGAACTTTGTTTAAAATGTATGGGGGGTAATTTAATTTTTGATCACACAGCTGGAGAAGGGAGAAAAAATGAATAATTACTATGGCTGATTTATTAACCATAAAGGACAAAGCACATGTAGCTTGTAAACCTATTTTTTTAATATTCCTGATGCTGCAGACTTGACCTGCTCTGCGGGGTAAAGCTACACCAGTGTTTCTGAAGCATCAAAAGTCTGGCCTGAAGGAGGACATCTACTCCCCGACCTCTCCACACAAAGTCTAGAGAAAAGGAGGAGTCACCGTATCAGCAGAACTAAGACTACTAAAGCCACAGGTCTAATGTTGATCGACAGACAGATCATCCAAAAGTTGAAGACTCTAACTGTGCCCAAGACTTTTTTGGATGATGGGGGAAAGGAGGGGTTAGTTTTTTTGGTGTTAAGTGGCTTACGGCAAGTCAGGATGGTAACATAGGGGAAGCCCTGAAACCTACTCTGAATCATTTGAAATCAACAGCTTTGCTTCAAAGTGCCACCCATGCAGTTTAAGCCTGCACCGTCTGATTTTTAGCCCGAGTTCTCCTTTAAAATACTGAATCAAGAGGCAGGCACAAAGCTGCGTTCGCCCATGAGCAAGAAAGCAGAAAAGAAAAAAATAAAACTTGCAGCCATTTTCTGGTGCATGCTAAAATTTCTTGGCTCACTCGTTAAGGTTGTTGCAATTCAAGCAGAGGATTGCATCTACATTACAAGGATGACACAGGGATCGAGCCTGCGATGCTGCTTTAAGAACACCAGAAAGCCTCATTCATTTTAGTATAAACTATGAAAAAGCTCAACCTGATGAGAGACAGAAAGGTCCAAATGCTACACTTGCAAAGGACACTTCAACTTGGTTCCTCTCCCCTTTGGTCAGCGATTCTCAACCAGGGTGCTACAAGATCCTTCTAAAGGGAGCGACACAATACTAGCATTGTTTGCACACCTAACACGATTCACCAAATAAACCCAGAGATTTCAAACAGGAATCCCTAGTGACAAAGAGCATCCTGCCCTGGTGCAGGCTTTCCGAGTTCTTTGCAACAGGAGAATTGTTCTATTATTTTTCTGTAATCAAAATGACTGACAGCTAAGAGCTGGCATTTTCCGAGGGGTGCCTTGAGCCTAACGAGGTTGAGAATCACTGCCCTAGGTCATCAACCACGTCAGTTAAAATTACAGCTGGCTTCTGCTGCAGATTTGGTAAGGGGGCCGGAAAACCCCGGATGCTCTTGATCCCTTACCAGCACCAGTAGCACCAGAGATGCTTGAACACTGGGATCCCACAGCCAGAACTATGAAAGCCTGACAGCTATGAAGATCATGATCCAGAGGTGCTTCACCGCCTGGGTTTTGGGTCTGGTCTGTACAGAGCAAGAATGGCTGGGTAAAGCCAGCTTCTTGGCAGCGGTGA
Organism: Crocodylus porosus; assembly: GCF_001723895.1. Taxonomy (NCBI): domain Eukaryota; kingdom Metazoa; phylum Chordata; order Crocodylia; family Crocodylidae; genus Crocodylus; species Crocodylus porosus. Next base: position 39,723,689 of record NW_017728911.1, on the reverse strand, counting down.
AGAGCAGCCTCATACCTTCAACAACATCCAAGTCTTCACTTATATCCTTCTATGATGTCTTCCAGCTGCCAGACCGCCACCACTTTGTAGGATGGCAAATATTCAATTTGCTGAAAATTCATATTCTCTTCCCGTCACTTGGTACCCTCCTTGAATATTACTTCAGCACAGCCCATCGGCAGCTCAACGCCAGCGTTACCTAGTTTTGCCATCAAAACCGAGGGCAAAGTTCCCCCTCCCCTTCACATGAATCCCAGAGCGGCAACACTTCATTAAGCTTTCTCTCTCCTTTTTTGCTTTCCTAATGAGTTGGGAAATTACAGTTGTAAGTTCAAAGCAACCAAGACATGCAAGATCCCTTCTTCCTGAACAGAAGAATTTATATTTCACTCACAGCATGTGCTTTGAAACCTTTGCTTGGACAGCCAGGGAAAGCTTTTACTTCTGTACTTATTTTCCACCCCCCTGAACTGCACTATAGCCAGACTCACCTTGGTATAAAAGGAGCCTGTGGTCCTCAGAGAGCCTGCTTTTGTAGCCTATCACGGTACTTTGAAGAGTTTTCACTCAATCCTGATACTAAAAAGATCTCTCCTTCCCCCAAGCGCAGCTGATATATTCAAGTTGCACGTATACTGAGAAAGCAGATCTGCAACTCTCTCTCGGGGCAGAATGGAGTTGCAGTGTAGACAAGAAACAGGCATCTTTAATGCCTGGAGGAGTTCAATATGTAGCACATCCAAGCAAGAGCTTCAGGACATCTGGTAAGTATTTGGCAACTGCGTACTTGTATGCAGACTTCAAATAAAAATAGGAAGTATGCTTGTAATTTAAGTAGTGTCATCATTTTAAAAAAAGGAGTGGGCGTGAGACTGGATTACAGTATAAAAACGAAACGCGAGCATTCCTGTGAAGCAGACGTGACTTCATGAACGTGCACCGACATCTCAGTGCTGCCCCTCTTCATCTTTTGAGGGCAATTCCCCTCAATTTTAGCTTCTCTCTTTCTGGATTTTTAATTTACCTTGCTTTTTTGAGTTGTAAACCCTGGCTATACTGATGCCACAAAAGCAGTGTTACAAATTTGGTTTCAGGATAATAAACCGATATTTGTGGTGGAAAGGGAATCTCCGTGTTCTTTATTCATGGCCTCAGGCTTCTCATTTTCCCAGAAAGATGCTCAAGCACATATCCACCTGAATGCCAAGAGACCTGTGGATGGGTACAGAGTATATGATGTACAATGCTGCATTCCCACTTGTACATGCCTTTGTAAAATTTCCATTGAAATCTGTCTTTTGGGGTCTCCAATTACTTACATCCAGATCCCATATAATGTGAAAAAAGAAAAGAAAAGAAATAAAAAGTTTCCTTCCCATATTTTGACACTGCAAAAAAGCAAAGGTTAAAGAAATGAACCTGCCTATTGAATTTTTTTTTCCTTAAGTCAATTTAAAATACCTAAAATAACTGGCTGACTAGGCCTTATTTTTAATGGTTAGCAAATTCGGGAGTTCTGTACAGATGGTACTGCATGAAAAAGCTACTGCTGGCAGTTATTCAACAACAGAATTATTACATGTTTCAGTAAAATTTTGCTGCTTCTCCAATTAAGCCTCTTCAAAAGAGAATGGACTGCAGAGCAGAGAGAAAAGGGAAGTTAAAATAAGTTAATAAAAAAAAATCCCAACCATAATTTCCACGGAGAATTTTACACCTCTGCCACATGCACTGGGATGCATTTTTTCCATAGCGTTTTCATAATTATGAGATAAACAACTGAGACTATTCCCTCTCCTCTCAGAGTACATAATGTAAAAATACTGGCAACGACTGAACCTTATCATTGGTGAATGTGAATGAAGCATGAACTTGTGATTTCCCCGATGTACAATTTCCAATGCAAACAGTAAGGTTACAAAAATCAAATTAACTGGAACGCAGCAGGACCTGTCATTTACTGCCGTCCCTCCCTGCACCTCCAACTCCACGGTGGGCTGAGCAAGTGTCATTTTGGTCATTTTAAAAAAATTTAAACTAAAAATAATAATAATACTTTAAAAAAAACAAACAAAAAACCACATGCAGCTGCACCACCAGCACATACCAACATATATTTTACTGAACAGGCAGTTCAAGCTGAAAAGCATGTGCATGTCGGTCAAGGTAGTGCCTTTACAAAAAACCTTGTTTTCTAATGCCTACACTGGCACACGCAAGTGCGCATGCCAGGGGCTAGTGTTCATGGGCCAGATAAATAGATACCAAGAGTAAGAACTAGAATAACAGGCATTTAACAAAGGGATCTCCTGCCTCGATCCATCTATTTTGGGAAAGACATGCCGCATTTCCTTCTCCTAATCCTTCCAATCAAACTCTGTCTGGCACCCGGTACTCTAAATAACGAGCTGTCCCAGCAGGGTACATGTTTAGACTCTGACATTAAGGGCCTTGGCAAACGTGTTTGAAAAACATACTGTTTCTTCACATTTTTTTTTTAAATAGCCGGCAAGCCACAGATTACTGGGATGTACTGAGCACTGGGTAAGAGACAGACAAAGGTAACGCACAAATCCTCTTTTTATCGCAATTGCACCACAAGGGCAGCTTTATCCCTCAATTAAACACAACAGAAAGTCTTTATAAATCAGGTCTTAGAGCACAGCCACCCCCTGCCTCCCCCACGAGTGCACACGTAGAGTAAGGCCTAAAGGACTTGTATCCTCTTAAGGTCACTACTTCAGCTCTTCAGGAAAGTTGGTGAAAAGCCAGGAGGCAGGAGAAAATGATAGGCTGCAAGCTGGGTGATAGCAGTGTTTTGGACACACTTTGGATGGCTTCTCTTCAACGAATCGGTTACGCAGGAGGCGGCACGTTACTCAATGCCCAGTGGATAAAAAACAGAACCAGGACTTTTCAGCAAGGTTTAAAGAAAGGTCAGCAGGGCTTCACCCTCTATTTTACGAGAAGAGGCGTAGCATCGACGCAACGACTCTTGATGCGTGTGCTTTCAACTCACTGTGCCAAGTCTTAGGAGTCTTGCTTTGAACTCTCGATTCCAGGAAAAATCAGACCAACTGCAGATGCTTCCTCAACCTGACGAAGGGTGCTTGTACCCGAAAGCTCGCAAAGAGGAATTTTTCCAACTATCTGAGTAGGTCTAATGAAAGCTATCCGATTTACCCTAAGACCCTTGTCTGCTGGTTTCAGGAAAGACATTTTGGCACGGTGTAAAAAGCGATATGGGGCAACGACGCAGTCAAAACAGCATCCCGGTTGTTGCTTAATGCTATGCTGAAGGATCCATAATATGACAGCACTAGAAAACATGTACAATCTCATGGGTATCCAGTCCTGCCCACCCGACACGGACACCACGTCACTGACATTCACGGAGACGCCGCAGGTCCCATGCACGCACACCATTCGGAAGGGAGTTGCCGGCTAATGTTTCGTCTTTCAGAGGCTAATTATTAACATGGCCCCTCCTAGCCGGGGTCTGTACAGAACACAGTTGCCGCCTTGAAGGGCTTAATAACCAAGGACAGATGTTACCAAATACTCCCTCAGACAAAATGTTATTTATCTTACATCCTTTGAGTTTTACTGTCTAGTTTTTCTGCTTGGTCAACTGTTTGGAGACTGGTTCATTAAGTGGTCTGTCTGCCAGAAGCTTAAACGAGTGGCAGGAGAGGCTAGACATTCAAGCACGCCCTATGGCAGGTCTAAAACTGTACTTTGTCACAAGGAAGGGAGACAGAAAAAGAGAAAGACAATCAGGGGAAAGAAAAAAGAAAGAAAGAGGGGAAAAAAGAAAAAAAGGGAGGAAAAAAAGAAAGAAAAAAAGGGGAAAGAGAGGGAAGGAGGGAGGCTTCCCATCCCTACAGGAATGTTTAGAAAGTTGCTCTCAGTACTCACATCCTTGTATCCACGTCTTTTTCTCATCTCGCACCATTTAGTAAGTAAGATAATCTCTCTCAACATGGCAACAAAGCGCAAGCAATAGGTTAAACTGATGTGCTTCATCGCCATCAAGAATCTGAAGAAAGCAAGGACTAAAAAGCAAGCTGCTCAACAGAAGCAGCTGGAAAGGCCTGCCTGAGACTCGAAACGATTACCAGGAGTGCCTGCAATGAGAAAGACCTGGCTAAGCCTCGTTAAAAGACCATTTCTAGGTGGGGTCCAATCTGGAGCTCTACGGCCCGTCAGTAGCTGAAATGATCCGAGGTAGGAGTCTACCAGAGAGCTGGAGATTTTAGCAGCCGGCAGTGCTTCACAGCTGAATTATTTGCATCCTTTATAGAGGGTAAGTGCCCTAGAGGGATCTGACACAGCTGTAATGTCTGATGAAAAAGTCTCGCTACCATCGCTGGTTATTTAGGACCGGCAGTGCAGGAAAATGCCGTCCTCTAGGCTGCGTTTACCCTCCGTTAAATCCCATCCAGCGAACGGGACCTGGGATATTCCCATCCACGAGTGGCCCAGTTCAAAGTGTAAACACTGCACAGACCGTTACCAGAAAGGTAGAAGGGCAGATCGGAAAGTTAATTTCTAAAGCAATTAAGTGCCATTAAATCCTTAATGCAACTGTTTCTCTCCAACTTACAAAGACCTTATCATATCGCAGCCGGCTCCAGATTGTGAAACTTTACAGGGGCAAATGTTAATGACTCCACTATCTCATAAATGTTGGTGCCACGCAGAGACCGTATTAAATCAAGTGCAACTGCAAAGGAGTCGCTTCCCAAGAAAACGCAAATCTCCCCGTGCTGGGCTGACAGGGTCACTCTGTCCCCAAAAGGGTACTGCACCCTGATCTTCAATATACAAGATCACTGCACAAAGAGCTTTCGTCTGAATATACCAGGGCAAAAACGGAGTCTCTCCTGCAGAAGCAGGCCCCGTATACAAGACCAGACCCCACTAGGTTTTTAGCATCTCATGTCTCCTGCCGTCTTCTTTTTCTGGTGGCATCTGCCCCAGCTTCTTCCCATCAGTTTGTATCCCCCACCTTGGCTTCAAAAACCCATTAATAGGGGTTGCAGGGTCCCGTTTCTCAAGTGTACCCAGTTGGCATGATGGCCGCCACAGTACTCGAGCCGGCTGGAGCAGCAGCACGGCCAGAAACAGAAGCCGTATTAAACAAATACTAAGTGGAAGCAAAACCACAAGATACCGTTACACAGCCTGTGCAGCCCACTGGCTCTGGGCATTCACACCCACTTGCTGGAAGCAAGAATAAAATAGGTTTGCATACACCGAAAGGTAAAGGTACTCATTCTCATATACTGCAAAGTGAGCGTGGGTTGCAAACCATCTGGGCTCCACTGCACGTATCAACCGAGACGAAGGATGAATAGGCAGCAGTAGGAAGGAGAAGTCAATAATTTCAATCGAGTCGTTTTCAGAGAGAGAGGGGGCAAAGTAGGCACCCAATTAGGCACATTGCATAGTTATTCCCACATAAAAGAATGAGTTGAAGTTATTAACAAAAAAGGAGCAAAGCATGAAGGTAAAACATGATTCCATCATAAAAAGACTTTACTTACCTAAGCCAGTACTTAAGCCAGTGCTTAGTAATCAGAAATATTTTTTTAAACCCAAAAAAGAAAACAGGCTGCTACAAGGACAGTTGTTACCCAACATAAAACAGTCCCTCCTTCTGAAGCTCCTAATTTTCTTCCTATTCAATAGTTTGTATGACTAAAGGCATCAAATAATTAGGGAAATCTGGCCGATCTGGATCTCTTGCATTTAAGAGGAGCACAAGGGTTTACACTCAATATTTTACCCAGGTGGAAGGTTTGCAATATCCAGAAGCCCCCTCTAAGACCTATGGCTCAGCTTCCCAAAGTAGATAACATTTTTACATTACAACGCAAAACATTTTGGAATTTAGTGTAAAGAAATATACGGTGCTCTAAGAGGACCCTTGCGATAGAGTTTCTTCAACCCTCAAGTGCTCTATATCCCACAGGGAAGCAAGCTCTGATCCAACTCTTTTGCTGCCCTTCAGGGAATAAATAGCCTGCTTTTCTGTATAGCATCGATCTTGTAAAAAAAAAAAAAAAAGGCCAGCTAGAGATCTGGTTAATGTTATCACTGAACAAACAAGAAGAAAGGAACGGCAGCAGCCACCACGTCTTGCACAGTGGCAACACAAAGAACTGGCAGGGGAACTCTCCCTGTGCTGCCTGACTTTTGTCCAGGTTTGCAAAGCTGTTTTCCATTTCTTCCATGGGCTTTTTGCTTGATTGGATTAAACTTTGGCCCCAATCCTCTAGTCCCTCAGGCAGAGCTCCCCAGAGACAGCCAGCAATATTCTTGCCAAGGGAACTACAGGACTGGATGTTGAGATTGCATTCTGGCGGCATTTGCTTTACTAGCTTCCTTCAGTCTCCCTATGAACAGACTAGATACACACACCCCAGGCACGGCACGGCGCGCACCACTCCTAAATTGCGGTGGTACGAGTACATCAACCAAGTCATCGCTATACTATTTTGGTGCACAGCAGCTGCTGTCAAAGTCTCTTGACTTTCTCCTCTCCCCGGGCGCTTCCAAGAGACGAGATTAGCTGAACTCACAGATCCGTTTGTCAGACGCTAGCACCAAAAGCCCCTTCATGTTTGGGTTCATCAAAATCCTCACTCCTACAGTACTTAACACCTGGTGCTCAGACAATTCATCTCCACTTTGCTATGAATACTTCCACGGCTTATAGTATGCAGCATTCCTTGAGAGGAGGGACTAAAGAACAGAAAACCAGAAAAAAATGGAAAACTAGAAAAAAAAGAAAACCAATGATTGGGTCTCTCGTGGTACCCTCCTAAGCAGGTGAAAGACTGTCGGTCCAGGACTGCAGAACAGAGCTGAGGTCACCAAGGGATACAAGAACGTTCTCTGATCACGCATTCAGCAATTAGGGAAGTCATTCGTTTAAAGCAGCGGTTCTCAAACATTTTAGACGCGTGGCACCCCCCTTCAAGAGACTAAAGACGCCCCTTGGAAAATGCCAGCTTAGTTTCCACTCACTTTTGGACTACAGGAAAGCTAAGAGAGCAATTCTTCGGTTGCAAAGAACTCAAAATGCCCACAACAGGCCAGAATACTTTCAACACTATGAATTCCTATTTGAGATCATCTTGACAGCTGTTTTTGCAGTGCTAACATTGCATGGCATGCCATGGCACCCCTAAAAGGATCTCAAGGTGACTCAGGACGCTGCAGGACCCTGGTGGGGGAAAAAAAAAATCACCACTGTTTTAGGGTCTATTGGCACTAAAGATATTACATATTTAGGAGAGCACGTATTCACCCATCACCAAGAGACTGCAATATGCTGACAGCTTGAATCCATTAATACTTTGTCCCAGTCTTATATTAGGTCTTCCCCAAAAATGTGTTTTCCCATCACAGCTTTATGACCCTCCAGGTACCTGCATACAGAAGGTGCCTTGTTTTTGTGGCGCAAGGGGTTTCCCAGTAAGAGTGCAAACAGGTATCCTCTTTCTGGTCTCAGTTTTGACAAATGGCTCCAAAGCAAGTGACACCCTCGATCCTTTCAGGAAATGCTGATGTTCTCCTTATTACGCTGTCAAAATTGTGAGGAATACTGTTTTGTTCCCTTCTGCTTTTACAAAGTAAGTTAACTTTAGTGAGTCACAGATAAAGTTAGCTTGAGGCCAGGGGCCAGCAACCCATGGCCCGTGGGAAAAATTGAGTCCAACAAGCCATTTTATCCTGACGGCAGGAGCTGCCTTCAGACTAAGCCGGATTACTTCAGCTTCCCGTTGCTACAAGGCTGCCAAGCCTTGCTTTAGGGAGGTGCAAATGTAAAACATTGTTTTAAAACTTAACATCCAACCATGATAAGAAAATTGCTTTCCGTTAAAACGTCTCCTGAACTACAGGTGCAAAAAAGTTTCCTCTTTGCTGGAGAAACAGGAAGCTTCCATAGCTGCTGAAAACGCAAGACTAAATAAAGACTGTGGATCACACCTATATGCGCATGCTAACTGTCACAATGTTTAAGCGGGAAATTTAGCACATTTGATGCTACGTGCGTGAACTCAATCTTTTCCAAATAATAAAGCTGATTTGCAGTCGACTGGTTAGTCATTTCTTCCAAAAAAAGAGGACTCTTACGGAAACACGGGCCAACCTTTTCGGCAGGTGCACCACAAAACAGCCCTGCACCCTTCCCAAGTGCCACTCCAATCCCTTTCCTGTGCCGGATCTTCTGCTCTGCTTGCTGCTCCCAGCCCTGTGCCCCATCTGATCTGCTGCTCTTTTCCCTCCATATTTCGCTAACCAATTTCCAGCTTTGCTTTCTGCTCCCTGCCCTATTTGTACTGCCTGTCCCCTTCCCAGTCTGCTGCCTGCTACTTCTAGCACCTGTGCTGGAGGCTGCCCACCCATCTTTTGGTAAAACTTCCGTGGCCTGAAGATATTATTACAATATGCAACCCAAATTCAGGATATTCTCTGCACCCTACCATATTTTCTGCTATGACACCCACCCCACTTTACCTAGTTAAAGGGACATCATTACTGAAGATGACTAACCAAACTGGTCTGATAATAAAAACTGAATTTAGAATTTAAAAAAGGGGGGGAGGGGGAAGACTGAATGTATTTACAGCTGTATCATTACTATTCTCTATTACACAATTTGCATCCTAAGAAGAATCATGTTATCGATCGTCTCCGGAGAGAAACTAAATCAAAATTTATTATTTTTTAGTTTTAAGTGCTTTGATTTGAATTTATTAGGAAACCTGTTGCTATGGCATCAAGAAAGAGCACATTTGGCATTAACTATTCCTAAAGCACTTTAATAGATACAAATTGCATTATTTTTATTGATTTTACATTAGGATAAAGATCTGCTTTTGCAGTAATTGTGTAGATTTCAGGATTAATTAAAAGCAAACCCAGCTTTAACCTGGCAACAGAATTCTTATTGTTTATGTCTGCGGGTATCGTTTTAATAAGAATTTGTTCGCTGACATCACTGCACTGTCAATACCGACTGCTGTCGCTTATAACCCAGAACATTCAAAAAATTGCAGGATGTCTAGACTAGCAAGAGAAATCCGCGATCCTTCGGGAGGTATGTTGCAGAACATTAAAATATTCCATTCTTCGGCATTCCTTTAAATACAGTTATTACTGCTTTTCCTCCAAGGAAGAATATTTGCCACAACAGAAGCATTTTCCCCAAATAAACTACTTCAGCTAAATATATTCATCATAAAGTTTCCAACGCTCTTAAATTAGACTCCACCAAGGTAAAGATAAATCTGTCAATGCATCCATTTGCATTTACTCATTTAAAAAAAAAATTGAAAAACATTAAAGATCTGCTGGAATTGCAGATATCATACGCTTGCAAACCTGTATTCATTCCCTACCCTCCACAGATATTTTATGCACCCTGAACACACACATGACACTCCAGCCATTGTTCACTATTGCATACATAAGTTAAGTGATGCCTTTTTAAAATTATTCATCTCCAGGAAAAATACGTTGCCAAGAAAAGTTAACAAAATATTCCTATTTATTTGCCAGCAGCTTTATTAATAGCTTGTAGCTAAGGTCAAAGACAGGAAATTCAAATTTCAGCATCAAGGAACAAAATCTCAACTCTGACTTTATAATCTGAACCCTCGAGATAAGAGTATATCAGAAGTACAATAACTTCCGAAATTCAATACCCTATACTAAAAAAAGCCATTCTAGCCACCCCACAGAAGGTACATCTAGCAGTCTGGAAAAAGCTAAAATGGAGAAGAGAAGTTTTTGCAGAAATCCCAAGGGACTGACTCACCAAGAGGCAGACAATGCTGGAACAGGACTCAGACAGGAGGGAGGCAATGCCTCAAGAATCAGCCTCAGATCCAATCTTTTAAAAATATTCTCATTTATGCTCTTGGCACGAGAATCTCCTCTGGATCGAATCAGCACCCGAAGCTTTGCACAGCCCTATAAAAACGTCTCCAAGGGTGGAGACTTCACCACCCCTCTGGGTAACCTGTTCCGGTGCTGTACTACCCTTCTCATGAGAGAGCTTTTTCTAATATCCCACCTCAACTTCCCTTGCTGCAGCCTGAGCCCATTGCTCCTTGTCCTGTCATCTGCCCCCACTGAGACCAGCCCAGCTCCATCCTCTTCGCAGCCCCCCTGCAGGGAGGTGAAGGCTGCTATTCAACCCCCCTCGGTCTTCTCTTCTGCAGACTCAAATCAACCCATTTCCCTCAGCCTCTCCTCACAAGTCCTGCCCCCCAGCCCCTAAACCATTTGCGCTGGCCTCCACTGGAGCCTCTCCAATTTGTCTACAAATCCAATTGGTCTACAAAGCCACCCTAGGATGCATCAGGCAAGACACTTCTTTAACATACAAAGCACTCGTGAGGCTCTAACGGGAACACTGGGCACAGTTTTGCTCCACTTGTTAAACAAAGATGGATTCAGATAGGATGAGAAACAGAAAAGGGCTGTAAGTAGGGAACTGCCTAGATCAGTGAGATAAAAGGGTTTTTCATGGCCTGCTCATGGCACGCAGAGCTGATTTCACGATGGCTCTGCCCTTCGGCACTGGTTGGCAGAGAGGTCCCGGGGGGAGGATGGACGAGGGGGCAGCTGTTGTGTTGTCTGCTACCCCACTGACCGGCACCTTCTTCTCCCCCAGCAGCAAGGATTGCTGGCTCCCACTAGGGAGCCAGTGTTTTATTGTTCAGTTTTTTGTTGTTGTTGATTTTGCAAATTTTGCAGACAATTCCAGATTTCGCAGTTTCCGCGAAACCTCAAATTAAATAGGTCCCTAGCTGTGAAGATGCAAAAGAAAATGGAGAGTCTCTTAACATGACAAGACTAGAAGAGGCAGGCTTGCTGAGTCTAGCAAAATGAAGGCTGAGATACAGCTACGCTCTAAATACCTTGGGGCAAACACAAGGGAGCAAGAAGTGTGATTTAAGGTAAAGGGCACAGCTGGCAGAAAAGCACATGGCACAACTGTCCAGGAATAAGTTCAGGCTGGAAAAACCTTTCAACAGCTGTCCTGGAAGCAAACCACCCAAACAGATTTAAGATGAAGCTTAACAAGTTTATGAGCAGATTTTGGTGGCGTGGCTGCATGTAATACGAGACTGACCTTGATCAATCCCAGAGGTCCCTTCCACTCCTAAGCTCTAAACCCAGGGGCCCGCCAGCTGAGCGCAGTGCAGTAACAGATTTGATGGCTTTCGGATCTGGTAAACGCAACACAGGTAGTCGCCCTCTATTTAGAGAATGAGATAGGGTCCTCAGAGCTGTTTAGAGCAGCATTTCTCAACCCGTGGGTCACAAAAACATTTCCAAGGGTCGCAAGCTGCAGCAGGGCAGAGGGGTGGTGGGAAGGCACCTGCCCCTTCGAGCAGGGGGAGGGGGCCGAGGGGAGGTGCAGGGCTGGGCTGGGGGCATCACAGCCGGTGCCCATGCTTGCAGGGGTGGAGCGACCAGAAGTCGCTGCTTGGCAGGCAGGAAGTGCCACAACGAGGCTGCCTGGAGTGGCGCGGCAGGCGGAGCAGGACGGGCGCATCCGGGGCCCCTCTGGCAGGGCTGGGCGGGGCAGGGGGCTGCGGGTCGGGAGTGAGGGACACTAGCATGGCCCAGGGAGGCAGGCGACTGGGGGCAAGGCACTGGCAGAACCCGTAGGGATGTGGGTTGGGACAGACATCTTTACAAATGGGGCCCAATAGGAAAAAGGGTGAGAACCACTGGTTTAGAGAAACTTTGTTTTTCCCTCCCCTGGTCAGCAGCTCTTTGCAGAAGCGTTCCTTTTTATGGTGGTAAAAAATGCCTCACCTGAGCCCCCAAACAAAACAGGTTGAGCCTGTGCAACAATAAATATAGATGTTATTGGCAAAAAAAACTGCAGAAGTTCTGGGTTAAATGAACATTTTTTAAAACCTTTTAACTCTGCTTAGCTTGAAATACCCAAGGAGCTCACGGGCAACATGAGAGCTGCAGATCATGAGGAATACACTAAAAGTCTCTGCAGGTAAATTCACATTTAAGCATATATATTAGAGAGGAAGGGGAGATGCTTTCTGCTTTAGAAAGGTCTCACTCACTCCATTGACCTAAAAGCCTGAGTTTTGTTACTTTCTAACGTTTAATTTCATAAAACAGAATTCTATTCACTTGAACGCAGATTCCTCTGGAAGTGCTAGGTATATCCATGTCAATATATATTGATTTCCAAGCTTCAAGAAGATCATAATGACACTGAATACAAATACATAATGATTATTCTATAGGCAAATTTACATCCATCCTACAATAAGATCATTAATCTAATGAAAATATATCAAGAAAAATGTGTTGAAACTGACAACAATACTATACCTAGTCATTAATCTTGACCATATAACATTACGAGAGGCAAAAGAGCTATTAAGATAAAGACTGTGTTAAATCACTCTACAAATGGAACCTATTGATCTCCTATAAAATAGTTTATTGGCAAAACAGTTTAAAAGCATTATCCAAAAACTTTACAACACTTTATTTAGCATGTAGTATGCCCACAGTCATAGGTATGAGTTTAATTAAGACTCAAAAATAAAAGATATTTGAAAAAAACATGAGTTTCTCTCTGTGTCTTCGGTAGAACAGGCCGGCTGTTGGAACGTAGTATACCAGGAACATCTACCTCCAGAAATAACAGTGCCAAGGAAAATCTTTTTAGCAATTGCCACTGACATTGCGAGGAAGATTTTCAAGTTTTCAGGCATTCAGTTATACACTCCATCTAGAGAAGATGCGGCTGCCTATACCAGTTCTTGTGCGGACCACCTGCAGTATCAGCCATTTGCTGTAGTAGAAATGTGCACATATGTACTAAGGACAGATATTCAAAAAGTCCAAGCCTGAATTGATTCACTCTTTGCAGGTTAGCCTAACCTGCAGAGATTGAACCAACTTGCAAGTGGACAGACATCCACTTTTCATTCCAGAAATGCAGGCACATGCCTGCAGTGGCTCAGGCCAGAAGCCCCAGGGTGCTGAAGAAGCCCTCCCTTCCCTTCCACAGGGAAGCTGGGCTGCAGGGGGGCAGGGAGAGGGCATGGCCAGGGCTGAATAAGACTGAAGAGGGCTTTAAACCCCAACCCTGGCCTGCAAAAGTTCAGAAGATGGGGGAAGAGGGGACAAGGAGAAGAGGAAGAGCCCTGCCTGCCACAGCAGGTCCCCGACAGCTGGGAGCAATATGGGTGCACAGCTCCATTGCCCAGCTCCAGATAAGGGCTCTTCCCGCTCCTCCTTCCTCTCGCCCTCCGCCATGGGGTGGGGAAGAGGGCTCTGTGCAGTGCTGCGCAGCCCGGCCCAGCCCAGCCCAGGCTGGGCACAGGCAGAGGCTGTTACTGAGCCACAGCTGCTGGGGATGGCCCTGGCCCTACAGCTCCGGCTGGTTCCACTCAGCCCCTCCCTCCATCACTGCTGGCTGCATTTGGGGGGGGGAAGGGGGAAAGGAGGGAAGAATTAACCCCCTCCCTGCCCACTTTGCCTTAACTGAGCCATGCCACAACACATCTGGCCATGTCCCCAATCCTGCCTGGGCTAGAGAGCAGAGGGGTGGTGCCCTGCCCAGGGCTGCAAAGCATGCTGAGATGGTGGAGGACTCTAGTTTAACTTGAACTAGGAAGAGGTCTGGGACAAATGCATAAACTGGTTTGACCCAAATCATTTAAGTCCAATATTGCATTCAACCAGGTTTATCTTAAACCAATTTCAGCCATTTTGAAACCAATTTATGTACACTGAACTTATGTTCTTTTACAGGTTTAAACCAGTTTCTGATCACTTAAACCTGTTTGTGTAACTCATGTCCCTAGCCTTAGAGACAAAAACGGAAGGAAGATTACTCCGGCCTCTACTTCCTTGGTCAATGGAAAGACCCAAACACAAGTATAAAGGGGCTGAACTTTAGGCATTTTTTATATTCTATTTTACTTTAATGACCATTCCGTTTACTGTTACTGATAGCTAACAATTTAAATTCAAATACAATTTTATTGAACGATTTTTCTTCTTTCACAGCAGTGCTGATAACCACAGGAAAAGCTAGGCCTCTGGGAGGTTTCAAGTGAGGACACAAGTAACCGCTAGCTGCTGTTGAAAGTCTTAACCAAAATGTCTCTGTGTTACTGTCACCACCGGGAAAAGAAAAGTACATGCTCCCAGGCAGACTGTTAGTCTCTGTTAATATGCTTTGCTGAATTGGCCCAGGATGCTGTGTGGGGCTACCACAAAGCAGGATTAAACTTCCCAAGGAAGCAGCATGGCCATTGTTTCGTCACTGTTCATGTGATAAGAGATGGCAAATCCTACCGGGTCCTGGAGAGCAGATAGCACCTTGAGGGCAGCTGTCTTTCCCACCTGCTCTGGATAGGGTAAAAACTCATCCCATTCTGGAATAACGACCAGGATTTAGGGGCCAATTCAAATCACCTCCTGAAGGTGTGCACGTACATGCACACACAACTAGATGCTTGTACTAGAAGACTAAAGCAAATGTTTCTTGCATGCTGGGATGGTCTTTCATTCCCAACGAGTTCTTTAAACCCCTTCCTGCCCCAGTCCAAGGTGGAACTCCATTCCTAAGTCAGCCAACCTTCCTCAAAACGGTGGACAAGCAGGTCACCGTTCCCCAAGCATTCTTCTATTAGCATGAGGCCAAAACAAGTCAGG
>NW_017728911.1:39705173-39708853 GCF_001723895.1 Crocodylus porosus | reverse complement strand
CGCTCTTCCGATCTGGGGGGGGTGGCAGAGTAGGGGGCACAAAGTCTCCCAGAATCCCCAGTACTCCCCTGCCTGCTTACATCTCCTCCTGTGGGCACCCTGAGCATTCAAGTACTATAGTGATAAGCATCATAGACAGGAAAAGAGACTAGTCTCCAGCCCTGCTGTGCCTTGTAGCATTTGGATAAAACTGAGGATGAGTGCATAATTATAAGAAGAAAGGTGCAACATAAAAGACCTTGCAGCTTGCACTGCCATATGTATTAAGAACACAAAGGCATCTATTGAAAAAAAAAAAATAAAAAAAAAAATCACTAGGTGCTTCCTGACCCTCTGAAAAGATACTTTTTTGACAAAGGAAAAGAAAAAGCAGGAGTGCCATCACATCAATGAGTGGTATCAATATGTGGGTACACACAGAGGCTTCATTTCTGCTAATAGTCTCTGTTCTCTGAGCACAGTTATAGCAGACAATACCCACAAAATGACATCCCAGGTAAAGGGCCTGGCTCAAAAATCTTCATTACATGGTACAAGCCAAATGCTTTCATGAGCGCACAAGTTTGTATATAAAATCCAAACAGCAGAGCAGTAGCCCAATGAATCTGATCTGAAAGCAATTTGCATTTACGCTGAAGTTAGCATCATGTTACAGGAAACATGTTTTAAAGGGCTTCGCATCCGTCAAAAAATGTTAGACGAGACGAGTATATTTTGTCCAAAAATGCAATTAGCAAAAGCCGCCAGATAAGATGCTAATAACCATATTCATCTTCTAAAGAAGGCGTCAGGGGCTGCATTTTCCTGTTTACTTGAATTTCCAGCGTTACAGATTATTCCGTTCTAGACGCTGAGAAAACCCAATTACAGAAGAACAGAATCGTCTCTGTCAAATAACCCTAAGCAATTAAATCTCCTCTATATGTGATATATTGGGCTGGTCTTGTACATTTTATTGGGCAAAGTAATTGCATCCCAAACTAAAATACTGTCCACTTGATTAGGTAATTTTAACTAAGATCTTTAAAGTGTAACAAATAAAATATCAGAAATAACTCCTTGTAATATAGAAAATTGCTTTTTCTTCACTAATTTAAGGAGGTGCTTAGCCAGAAAGAAGTATAGATGAACTCTGTTTTTCCAGCATGAACATACAGCTTCAAATACTTTTAAGGATTAGTGTAGGTCTTTGTCAGCTCATCAATTAACCAGAATGGCCTTCACATAAAAGAATTACACACATGTGCATTCTCACTCCCTCACTGCATGCAACTTTCTGGGACATTCCAGCAAAGAAGAAATCTTTAAAAAAGAAAAAATTCAAGCAACAGATCTAGGCAATTATATTACTGACTCCAGTAAGATAAGTTACTAAATGATAACCAAAAATGCAATTAACTAGTCTAAATTATGTTTCTCAACACCAGCTTGAACTGCTGGAAAGCAAGTGATAAGATTTCACATTTTAATTAATGCAATCAAAAGAGTGAAGAAGTGAGAATTTAAAAGTGTTTAAATAAATATTCTAGCTTGAATTAATTTTCTGTTCTGAACGCTACCCATAATAATGCCAACAAGTCTTTTAGATGAGTGGCAGACTATAATAAATACATTTATTTGGGGAAATAAGAAACAGATTCCAAAATCCCATCCTACAAAGACCTTGGCAAATGTGGAAACTGATGCTTCCAAACATTAAATATCATTATTTAGCCAGCCAATTTAGAAATTTGGTGTATTGGATAACACCAATCCACAGGACACACTGGGTAAAGATAGAGCAAACATACTGTTCAACAGTCCGACTTAATATATTATGATCGCTAAAGAAATCTTCCAGACCAAAATCAATATATAAATCACTCTTTTATGAGAAGAGCAATAAAAAAAAGTATCTGTGTTATCCTAAGTTAAGCTCATACCCATCACCTTTAGCACTATACATGGTACTGAATTTAATGCTAATAATTTATTAGGAAACTTTAATATCGGGGAACATATTGACATCATAAATTCTGGACTGTTATTCAACAATAATATATTGACATCTTTTCAAGAAACACAACATTAAAATCTCCTCTTCTCAATACCTGCAACTTAGCCACTTTTCAAAACATTCCCAAAGAAAGGTCAACCTCTGTAGAAATTTGACAATTTGAGAAACTATTGGTCGCATTTAGGAAACAACAGGCTTGTGCGTCTGTGTTACATAAAGCAATTTTAAATAGGCACTCAGAAGAAAAAACAAAGTTTATGGCAAAGTGGGTAGTTGACATTGGGCGCATCTATAAGCTGCTGTACAGCAGTGTTGCTATGGCACCATGCTTTACTACTTCCTTTTGCAAGTACTACAGCATGGCGCAATACGGGCAGTTACTGCACCGCGTGTGCGGCGCACGGTTAAATTTTGCTGCTATGTTGCCATAGCGGCACGTTATAACCAGGGAGTGGGCTGCTACAGCAACATAGCTGGCGACCATGTGTAGACCCATGTGATCGCTATGTCGCTGTAGTGCGCCATATGGTGACATAGCATCTCATTATGCAGCCCTATGGTGATGGGTAGATGTGCCCATTGAATCAGAAATTAGTGCTGAAGAATGGGAGACTCATCTGAAACCATGGTCCTCACGCGTTCTTCTGCAGGATTGTAAAAGAAAAATATTTTTTAAAGTCCTATATTTGTGGTATCTCACCTCACTTCACATTAAATGCATTTACAGTACAGGACGGGGAAATGCCAGAAGGAGCACGGTCTGTCAGAAAGATCCTACCACACATGTGGTGGACGTGGCCCAGAATCAAACGATTTTGGAAGAAAGCTGGAGATATTGTGAGTGAAATAACAACGGGGGATTATCTGACAACTGGCATCCTCTTCTGAGAACTCTGCAATATATAAGGATCATAAGGAATTAATCACTCATTCCCTAATGACTGTTAAAATTAGTTTCAGAGGCCTGGAAGAAAAAAAATGACACCCCTAAAATCACTAACTGGTTCCAAAAGGTTTGGGAAGGTTTAAGCAATGGGAAAATTGTCCCATCAACTCAATGTTTTACATGGGAGAAGGAAAATCATATTTATAAATTGGATGGAAATTTTTGGAATCTGCTATTAAAAAGGAGAATCTTCTCCTGCCTCCAAACCAGAAAGTTGAAGAAACTTTGAGTATTAAGGAAAGTGCAAGTTCTACAAGGTTACGCTTAGGAATACATTTAAAATGTAAAATCAGAGATGAGTAGAAGATAGTGAGATTTGTATTATACAGAGCTGAGCAGGAAGAGAGGTGGCGAATTATTAAATAGAGATGAAGAAAAGCAAAAGCTTAACAATGACTGAAACATAAAGGAGCTGTCAGCGGTTGAAAGGAAAAGAAGAAGAGAACATGAGCCTGTGGACACAGACTTAAGGGAGCACTGTTGATGGAAGTTAAAATATATATGGAGACAGATATTTTAAGGCAGTGGGGGCCCACCTTTCTGGTAGCACCACACCCTCCCGAAGTGCCACTCCCATCCCCTTCCCCTGCCCACCTGGCTCCTCTGCTCCCTGCCCAATCTGCTGCTCTGTTTTCTGCTCCCCGATTTACTTGCCACCATGCTACCTACCCCCTCCTCTGGTCTGCTGCATGACATGTGTGCTACAGGTTGGCCCACCCCCCCTCCCATTTTAGAGGA
>NW_017728911.1:39703725-39705073 GCF_001723895.1 Crocodylus porosus | reverse complement strand
TGGTCTGCTGCATGACATGTGTGCTACAGGTTGGCCCACCCCCCCTCCCATTTTAGAGGATGGTATGCGTCTTTAAATGTTAAAATTTATAATTTTCATAGTGGGATTAATTAATAAAGTTTTCAAAAAAATGCTTAAATATGTCAGGCTAACGAAGCGTCTGAAGTTGGTCTGTGCTCTTCCTCAACCTGATGAAGGGTGTTTGTACCCAAAAGCTTGCGAAGAAGAATTTTTCAAACTATGAGTTGGTCTAATAAAAAAATACTGGATTTGCCCAAAGAGCCTTGTCTGCCTATGTCCTCAGACCACCATGGCTACAACCTATACCCCTAAATACATCAACTTGTTTAGAAGCAAGTCCACATTACAGAAAGCTTTTTCCTTTCTTCCCACGACGGCTGCTGCCACCCTGAACAGATCAAGGAGGGGAAATTCATTTTAGTGCATACACACAGGTTATTTCTAAACCTGCACTCTCAAGCTGACAGCTTTATCTCAAGGCACCTAAAGACTTAAACCCAATGTGCTTCGAAGATCTAGGCACAGATGTAAACAAAATCTACTCCGCGCATTTTACATCATTAAAACTAATTAGATGTGAACAACTTGCCAGAAGGCTAGGCAGTGCCAATTGCAAAAATCTCTTGCTATCTGTGTATCAACAAGTACAGCTGCAATTTGGGGAAATGGGGAGGGAAAAAAAACTGTTTGAGCTGAAGCATGGCTCAAAACGAAACTTCAGCCACAGGCTGCTTCAATCAGACGCTAAACCCCCAATGACAGATGAAAGCATGCAGAGAACCAAGCTGCGCCACGATAAATCTCCACTGTATCCTGCCTCCTTCCCACCTAGACCAGAATATATTTGGAAATCAACACCCTTCTAGCCAAGAGGTTCACTGCCAGGTGGAAATATGAACTTCCAAGAGAAACAGGGACACAGAGCCAGTGGCAGGCAAACGGAGCTGCTACAACAATTGTTAACTGCATTTTCTGATGTGCGTGTAGAAGTAAAGATTAGCCAGCAATTACATGGTTTAACTCCCACTTTAGGGGCACTTCTCTACTCCAGAACAGAAAAATTATTTTTATATGCATCCAGAAGTGCGTAACAGTGGGGTGCCCCAGGGCTTGGTCCTCCGGCCCTCACTGTTCAGCATCTTCATCAGTGATTTGGATGAGGGGGTAAAAAGCACCTGTTCAAATTTGCTGATGACAGTAAGATGTGGGGGGACGTGGGCACACTGGAAGGAAGCATCAGGCTTCAATCAGACCTAGACAGGCTACAAGGGTGGGCAGATGTGAATAGGATGGGATTCAACACAGACAAGTGCAAGGTGCTGCACCT
>NW_017728911.1:39700914-39703330 GCF_001723895.1 Crocodylus porosus | reverse complement strand
AGATATCAGGAGGCGCGACTTCACGGTCAGGGCGGCTAGGGTCTGGAACCAGCTTCCAAGAGAAGTGGTGCTGGCTCCTACCCTGGGGGTTTTTAAGAGGAGGTTAGATGAACATCTTGCTGGGGTCATTTGACCCCGGTATTATTTCCTGCCATGGCAGGGTCGGACTAGATGATCTACTCAGGTCCCTTCCGACCCTAGAAACTATGAAACTGGTACACACTGATGTAGGTGCACAAATATCAGGTGGGTGGCAAATTGGCTATGGGGTCGCACCCAGAGAGCAGTGGTAGACGAGTTGATATCGACCTGGAAAGATGTGGGCAGCAGAGTCCCGCAAGGCTCGGTCCTCGGACCAGTGTTGTTTAAGGTCTTCATCAGTGACTTGGACAAGGGCATAGAGAGCACCCTGTTCAAGTCTGCAGATGATACCACATTATGGGGTAAAGTTAAACACACCAGAGGGTAGGGAACGGATCCAGGCGGATCTGGGCAGGTTGGAAAGGTGGGTAGAACAGAACAGGGTGTAGTTCAACAAGGACAAGTGCAAAGTGCTGCACCTCAGCAAAAAACCTCACCAACACACTTACAAGCTGGGGGATGACCTTCTCAGCAGCAAAAAGGGATCATGGAGTCATAGTTGACTTGAAGATGAACATGAGTCGTCAGTGTGATGAAGTGATCAACAAAGCTAACTGTGCTTTATCATGCATTAGCAGGTGCATGACAAACAGGTCCAGGGAGGTGATGCTTCCCCTCTATGCAGCATTAGCCAGACCGCAGCTGGAGTACTGCATCCAGTTTTGGGCCCTGCACTTCAAGAGGGATGTGCACAGCCTCGAGAGGGCTCAGAGGAGGCCACTCGTATGGTCAGGGGCCTGCAGGCAAGGTCCTACAAGGAGAGACTGAGGGACCTGGATCCCTTCAGCCTTCACAAGACAAGGCTGAGAGGTGATCTTGTGGCTGCCTACAAATTCATCAGGGGAGGGCAGCAGGGAATCGGAGATGCTCTATTTACTAGGGCACCCCCTGGAGTAACTAGGAACAAGAGCCACAAACTGATGGAGAGCACATTTAGATTGGCCATTAGAAAGACCTTCTTTACAGTAAGGGTGGCCAGAATCTGGAAGGGGCTCCAAGGGAGGTGGTGCTCTCCCCTACCCCGGGGGTCTTCAAGAGGAGCCTGGACATGCACCTGGTTGGGTCATCTGACCCCAGCACTCTTTCTTGCCCAGGGCAGGGGGTCAGACTCGATGACCTACTGAGGTCCCTTCCAACCCAAACATCTATGACTATCAGAATACACAGTGGGATGTGAAAAACACCCCAACCCACACGAGGATATTGGTTGTAGTCGTGTTGGTCTAAGGACACAGGCAGCCAAGGTTCTTTGGGTAAATCTGATATCTTTTATTAGACCAACTCAAATATTTGGAAAAATTCTTCTTTGTAAGCTTTTGGGTATAAATACCCTTCCTTCCTCAGCCTGATGAAGGGTATTTATACCCAAAAGCTTGCAAAGAAGAATTTTTTTCCCCAAGTATTCAAGCTAATCTAATAAAAGAGATCAGATTTACCCAAAGAACCTTGTCTCCCCAACCCACACAGGTACTTCAGGTTTTGTACATATGACACTGAAAAATCTTTTGCACATTTGGCCTTTAGCTGCATCTCAGGGGATTTTAGAAGATGGAATATTGTATTAGACATAAATATTGCCTTGTAAGCCAAGTTCAGTACAAAGTTAATAGTCATTTCTTCTCAGTGCTTTCAATATTTAGGATTTCAAAGCCTGCAATAAATAAATAAATTAATTAATTATATAAAATAAAATAAAAAAAGAATCCTTTGATTGCTAGAAAAGGCCAAGAAATGCTTATGAATTGGGGGGGGGGGATGCTTTTATTTGTATTCCAGATATCTTCCAAGGCCTGTACCAATGTGAGAGTTTAAATTCTAATATCATTAATTTCCTGCATGTCATACATACTTAAAGTATAATTTATAAGGCCTATCATTTGTGTAACAGTTTAAAAGCACATTTAGTTACTTGCAATAAAGTAGGCACACATCAAAACAGCCTTTAAAGTTGCTTCTGTGAAGTGTTCAAAGAGAAATCCTGACTTGTGCATTAGGGTATTAAAATGTGATGATGTGGCACTTATCCAGCAGCTGAAGGAATGCATGCTTGGACACTGCCCCTGACAGGCAGCCAGGCTCACCTCCACTGGGAAAGAGCTGAACACAGTACACAAAATAAAAAATGTGAATTTATTTTTGTGGAAATTTCCAAGCTGCTCCTTCTGGAAAAAAACAAATACTGCAGGCGCCGTGCTCGGCAAAGGAGTTCTGGAGAAATCATTCTAGACTCTACCCTTAATATGATATAGCACTGGCAGGGTGGATAAAAAAAAAT
>NW_017728911.1:39662727-39700737 GCF_001723895.1 Crocodylus porosus | reverse complement strand
TTTCAAAAAAAGTTTTTTTAATTGTGTTTTTTGTTTTTTGTTAAGATGCTTTTTACAAAAACCTCTATATAGCTTTAATTTATGATATGTCAAAGCACAAAGATATCATCATGGAATAAGGATTATAACTTCTAATGATATAATATTTAAGACAATATATTCATGTAACCTTTTTAGAAGAGTTTTATAAATAGGTCACAACAGGCCATGGACTATATTAGGGGCCCAATCTCATGGGGTTCCCAGAAGCTTCTCTATAGATCAGTCAAGATTAAAGAAAACCCAATGGGGTGCTCAGTCTAGAAGTTCCCATTTAGCATTAATGTGATGCTTAGTTTCAGTTCTCAAACTATGGATTGGTGTCTCCAGTGATCACAGCCTTGTTAACAGCAATATATGGAGATGAGAGAGAGCAGACCTGATTACCTACCCATCAGCTCACTTGTCTCAATGCAAGTTTGTGTACCACAATCAAGCCCTTACCTGTCTCTAAAAGTACAAAAGTTTCAAGAAGTCAAATGAATAAAAGATATCAAACAACAAGAATGCAATTTTGTAGAAAATGAGGCTTCCTGACCAGTAGCTTAAATTGATTCAATTTAAATCAAATCCACCCTGAGCAGTGGTTTGCAACCTGTGGTCTATGGACTCCTGAGGGTCCGCAGACTATGTCTACATGGTCCACAAAAGAGGACTATGATCAATCAAAAATATGCAAGTGTGGGTATTCACAATTCAAAGGGGTCCTTACCTCCATTCAGAAAAATTAAGGGGTCCACAAATGAAAAAGGTTGAAAACCACTGTGATACAATATTACCTAATCTAAGAAAGAGAGCTCACATAGGATGTCCTAGCAAGGAGAAGGAGAAAGGGGATGTTCTGTGACAGTCTATCCCAGGAAGAAGTCTCAGGCAGGAGCAAGGAAGCCTAAAATAAAAGTAAGAGGGTCGGTCCTGGGGCCAATTTTGTTCAATATCTTCATTAACCTGGAACATGGGATGGAGCGCACCCACAGCAAGCTGGAAGATGACACACCAAGCCAGAGGGAGTAGTAGGTATGCTGGAGGGTAGGGCTAGGATTCAAAGAGACCTCAACCCATTGCAGGATTGGGCCAAAAGGAATCTCATGAGGTTCAACAAGGGCAAGTGCAAAGTCCTGTGCTTAGGACAGAGTATCCCATGCACTGGTGCAGGCTGGGGCTCACAGGCTGGGCAGCAGCTCTGCAGAAAAGGATCTGGAGGTGACAGAGGACAAGAGGCTGAACATGAGCCAGCAGCTCCATCCTGGGCTGCATCGGTAAGAGTGTTACCAGCAGATCGAGGGAAATAATAATTCCCCTCTCTTCTGCACTGGGGAGGCCACATCTGGAGTCCTGTGTCCAGCTGTGACCTCCCCACTATAGAACAGATGTGGACTAGATAGAGAGTGTACAGCAGAGGGCAACAAAAATGGTTGTGGGGCTGGGGGACATGACTGGTGAGGAGAGGCTGAGAGAACTGGGTTTACATATTCTGTAGAAGAGAAGCCCAAGGGGGACTGAATAGCAACCTTCACCTCCCTTCAGTGGGGCTGCAAAGAGGATGGAGCTGGGCCGTTCTCAGTGGGGACAGATGACAGGACAAGGAGCAATGGGCTCAACTGCAGCAAGAGAAGTTGAGGTTGGATACTGAGGAAAAACCCTCTCATTAGGAGGGTGGTGAAGCACTGGAACAGGTTACCCAGAGAGGTGGTGCAATCTCCATTCTTGGAGGTTTTTAAAGACCCGGCTAGACAAAGCCTTGGCTGGGATGATGTAGTTGGGGCTGGTCCTGCTTTCAGCAGGGAGTTGGACTAGATGTGCCCTGCTGAGGTCCTTTCCAACCCACATTTTCTGTGAATCATGGTATTTAATTGAACAATATCCATCTCAAGTGAGCGAAACAGGACACATTGGCAGGGAGGTCTAAAATTGGACTGAAATGTTCTCCCCTAACCAGGATGCCATACTGAAGTTCACAGGGAACAAGGAGGTGGAAGCAAACATGGAGCTGTCCTGGGTCAGACCAGGGTCCGTCTCGCCCACTGAACAGGGCGTATCTAGAATGCCTTATCCCCTGACCACTACCTGCCTCGGTATCCACGAGTGTTGCAAGTACGATGTTGGACGCTTTTACATCAAAGCTAGTGATGTTGCTTTCTTGTTCAAACTAGACGAGACTGTCCTAAAAGACTCTTGTTCCAGAGGCTGCTGGATCGGATCAAGTGCGACTTGGAAGTTCAAGCAGAAACGGAAAGAAAACCAAAGAAATCAAAACATATTGATACAGAGAGTGTGCATTCGGGAGGAACGGGGGGGCGGGGGCAGGAGATATTCATGCACCACCTGCTTTCAGGTAGCGTGATCACGACTGTTGTTGAAGTTCAGACACGCATCATTCATGGCAACTGGACCGAACTGCTTCCTAGGACTCTGCCCAAGGTAAAGACAGACAAACAGAGGCTCTGTTTCTATTAGGCATCATTAAAGCAGCACCAGACACCAGCTCCAACCTGGCCAGGAAAGAAGGTTAAACTGATGAGTAGCTCTGAAACTGCTAACAGAGGCTGCTAAAAGGGAGAGAACTTTTACCACCAACGGAGACTAGTTGTCTCCAGTTCAGTTGGGTTAGGAGATGGCAGACTGGTCAGACAGGCAGGATGCTACAGAAAAGAAAGATGAAAAAAGACTAAACCAAAGATTTTGAGTCTATCTGGCTACTCAAAATCCCCTAAATCCAGGTCTGCTGGAAAGGACATACCTAAATGGGTTACACCAACACAGTTGGCTGTCCCCACAACCCTGCATTAAAGGTGCCGTACTGGAAATACTGCTGCAATACTCCAACTAACATGCTAGCAAATGAAAACCAAGCAAGGCTACTACAAACAGGTGCCAACCATTTTAGAAAAAAAAAAAAGTTCACCTTAAAGTATTTGTCTTTACACACACACACACACACACACACACACTTACTTTTAAAGGAGGAACACATCTCTTACACATGTGCACAAAACACTGTACTCTTGCCATGACTATTACACAAGACCACAACATGGGACCAACAGATCTGAGAACTGCTGAATTCCATGATATAGAGTTTAATTTTTTTTTTTTAAATAATATAAAATCTTTGAGAGGAGCAAGATGGTGGTGCGAGAAAATAAAACCAAGCAACACCACACGGACAACCTTACAGGTATTTTTGTAGCCTCCTGCTTCTCTGTATTCAAGCATACACACACACCCAAAAAAAAAAAAAAGAGAGAAAAACGTTAAAACTCTTTCAACAACACCTCGTGATCTAATTTCTTATTAATGCTTCAGGGTTCCTCTTCGACTACAAATCCATTATTGCTCATTCCCTATTCACATTCAATCTCCTTGAAGTCCTGTCAATATTCCTTTCCACTGCAACACACCAAAAAGCACTGGCCAGAATCAAGACCCGATTGTGCTAAAACATTAAAGCATATGGACATTTGCCCCCGAGACCTAAACTTGGCCTTAAGAGCCTTAAGTATGGGAAAACAAAATCATCCGTGCACTTGTGGAATATTTTGGGCAGAAAACATTTTTCACTTCAAGTCAACAACCCATTCTTCACTGCTGCCGCACACTGGCAGAGAATTTATCAATACACCCAGGTCTTTCCCCTTCACCATATTAACTGATTCAATGTCATTTAAAATATATTAAATAGTGCAATATAACAGACTTGAACAACTGAATAATTCATGAAGGGAAAAAAAAAAAAAAAGGGTCTATACACAAAGCTAAGGCATTTTACAAACATCACTCATTCCCTTCTTTTTTTTTCCCCCCTCCATGGGAGGATTTTTTTTTAAGCCAATACTGAATTTGGGGCAATTAATGTCTGATACAGTTCTACCTACAGCAAAATAATCTTTAGCAGCTCCTTCACACTACTTGTCTATACCATCCATCACTTAAAAAGAAACAGGCCCAAGACAGGAGTCTATGAATAACTCTGCCTTTTCTCCAGGATTCAATCTAGACTGCTTCTAAATATGTATAATGCCTAGGCTACATTAACACATTAAAGCTTTGCAGATTGCCATCAGTGCTTTTGCAGCTTAATTTCATCTATCCCTCACAATTCAGATCTGCAAGCACTTTCATACTAAAAAAAAAATTATTCCAATTTAAATATAAAACTCCTGGTGCCTGCATAAGCAGATTGTTTAAGAGGATATCTATTTAAAACCCGGCAGCAAAACTTTATTTCCCCACAAAATAGGAGTACTCTCCCAAATTCTATTGCCTCCTAGTTAATAAAAAAAAAAAAAAGGCAAGCATATTCGACACACAGTTAAGTTTGCAAGGGTTTGAGGACTGTGATTAGTTTGACAAATCATTTTTCTTCTGAAAGTCAGAAGCAGACTTAGTAGAGAATTTCAGAAAAAGTGATGATGTTGAGCACTTCGGGGATAGGTACAAAACTGAAAAGGATCTGCTGCCTTCCTTTGCTCGTTAGGAACTGCCGAGGATAGGACAATACGACACAAAATGGATGCTTTTTTTTTTTTAATACAAGTACAGCGACTGCAACTTTGGAAGATATTTGTCTCTCCACTGAAATGTGCTTTGTTGCCATCTTAATTAAGGACTGGAATTATTAAGTCATATACTATTTTCTGTTCATCTCCAAATCCAGAAATAAGATGTTTTAAACTGCCTCTCTCATCTGACAGTCCTGCAGCACAAAGTAATTCAAAATGACAGATCACGTACACCAGTACAGACTGCCAACACGTTAACTTCTCTTCAGGTTTCTGAGACTCAGAAGAAGCTCCTTAAACCAAATCAAACCATGGCATGGAGTTTAATTATAAAAAAAAAAAAAAAAGAAGAAGAAGAAGAGAGAGAGGAAGATTTGATAAAATAGTTAACAACATAAAAAGGGCGCTGTAAGTTACTTTAATCTTCTATGAAAAAATTATTCCTTTAATCAACACAAGACATTTTGAAATGACTTTGTTGGAACAGTAGTTCCAATACTGCTTTTATCTTCCAGCCAGAACATGCCAGAGACATGCACTGGGAATTCAAGACAGGGTTTGCTAGTCTTTAATTTTGGTTTTTCTCCTTTACAATTTGGTTTTCTAAAATTACATGTGGCCAGCAATACCACACACTAATACCAACATGGTTTAAATGCAAATCCCACCAAAAGAAAGCCTTTCAACTTTTCAATGGCATATTAAAAATCCTTACCAAGTCAGGCTTCATTTCTTAAAAAGGTTATGCTAAGAACTATCTAAACATAAAGCCTCTGGGGAAAGCGTATGCAATTTCAAGGCTGCATATTTGTATATCGTTTTTATATTGTCTATCATTTCAATTGTATATAATTTCTATGTTCCCTCTTGCATCGTCTTTCTGATGGGAACCATCACAATCCTTTTTTTCAACCCAACATGCAAGATAATAAAACCAGCGCACAGCCCTGCAAAGAAAACCAAACTGGGGCAGACCTGCCCACGCACAGATCCACTCTCAGACCCAGAACTGAAATGGGTTTCATGCAAACACTCAATTAACACTTGAGCAATTTTGTTCTCCCACTATACCCAGGGCTACTGCTTACCTGATCTCAAGTTTCATCAGCAACACCAAACTCTTACACCTCTAGAGGAAAGACATTACAACGGCTTCTCTCCCTCTCTCCATCCCTCGGTCGTTACTGAGCTTCCAAACCAGATGAAAAAAAATTGCTGATTCGGTTTCATGCATGAGAGACGTTCAACTAATAAGATAAAAACAACCAGCTCATCTCTGCCTGAACACACTATCATCACCCTGGGTTAGTCCCTGTGATAAGCAGCCTGCTTTCATTCCTCTGGGCAAACAGAATCTGGTTATCAACACATGACACCGTCTGCAAATACAGAGCCATATGCCTTTTGCAGCTGGAAGTTACTAAATTGAATGAGCATTAACCATTTAAATGTGGAGGGTTCTCTCCACATTTTAAATGCATTAAAGTCCAACTCTAATTAGAAGTTAAAAAACAAAAACAAAAAACCCCTGCAAAATTAAAGAGAGATGAGCGGAAGACACGATTTCCTTAAAATAACCTTACCTTAATCAAATGAAGGTCTCCAAACTCTAATGCATCTCAGATTTCTAACTTTTCAAATATGGAGTAGGTTAGATGAGGCTAATCTTCCTTCCCAATTTCCTGGGGGAAAAAAAAAGGGGAGAAAATTAAAGTGTTTAAGCACCTGCTGTTGCTTCTAGTTCTTAAATTTTTCTCTCTCCGTTAAAAATCCTCTGCTTGCTCTTAAGGCAGCACTGCTGACGAATTTCAAGGCTCAGTTCTTGACATGCAGAATCACTGAAGGATCAAAAGCATAAATGTCACTTCCTCCAGGCAGCACATCAGCTGCAAAGAAGTCTAATCTGCTATCCCCACCACAATCCTACCTAATTGAAGAGTAAATCCCGACATCTGCCTGGCGGTATCATAAAACGTAGGGCTTTCATTAAACATTTTTGAAGAATTCCACTTTAAACCCCATATTTAAAAGGATTCCGGTTTTAAATAAACCATTATCGAGTTCCAGTTGAGAAGCTGCATAAAAGGAATCGCTGTAACACGAAAAGCTAACAAAAATAGGATAGCGAGTCTAACCTTGAACGAACGCCGACTGTCTGCACTTGGACTGCAAGCATAACCCAAGCCCAGGAATTCTTCACTAAGTTTTGGGACCGAGTCTCAATTAAAGATGCTCCTCTGCAGTGCTTTTTTTTTTTTTTTGTAGTGGCTGTGCTGGTCTCAAAATACTGGCTGAGATTCCTCCCCCCATCTACTTTATTACTTTTGCATATTTGTATTTCAGTCCATCAGACGCAAGGTCAACAGAGCCCAGGGACAAGTGCTTGGAAAAATAATAAATGAGGGAAAAAATGAATATTGTGATGAAAGATTTCAAAATCCAGTGGCCTACACTTCCCTGGACGTTAGACCACTGTGTGCATAATATCAGACATGTGATGTGTGTAAATCAAAGGGGAAAAAAATAGCTATATGAAAAAAAATTAGGAGTGCGATTATTTCAACATTTCAGTTCAAGTTATTTTTAGTGTACTTCAAGCACCGTATCATTAACTCTTAGAGGAGGATTTTAAACAGCCCCAACCCCCACCCCCCAGGTTGCATAACCGCATTCTCCTTTAGCTCCCAGCCTTGCCCGTGTACTCCTAGATTTACAAATTAACAACATGTGTTCTGCTCATACGCTTGCCTACAAGTGTTTTTATTTTAAAGATGTTACCCTTTGCTACAAACAAACCGGCCTCCGTAAAACGAAGTCTCTTTGCTACAGGAAGACAGCAAATGCACCACCTACCACCCACCCGAAACCTGAATTTGCCTTTTCCGAAGCATTTACTGAAGTAGCCCAACAAGGTAAATTTAGTTCCAACACCCGTTAAAACTATGCCCAATACATCCCGAGCCTTGTGCCGTTTCTTCACATAATCTTCTCACTGGAGGCTCAATTTAATAAACAAAGGCAGCTTTAATAATTCAAATCTTACTTTCAAAGACGCGATGTGCCTGTCAGAAGCTTTCTGCAATATAGTCAGTAAATTTCTTCAGTCTCTCCAAGGCTTTGCATACATTTAAGCCTGTGTCTTGCCTTTTGAATACTGATAACTACAGTGTTTCTTTTCTCTCCTTTAAAGGATTAAACACAATCACACAGGCATTTTTATTAGTGCATCATGCACCATCAAACTGTCAGTTTTTTCTTCCAGGATTCTTCCCCTTTTTTTTGAAAAATAATATCTGTGGTATTCAAAAACATCTTTATAACAAAAAACGGGCATTTTCCCAGCATTTCATATTTATAAAATCGAAGCAAACAAAACCAAGGGGTGGCTTATGCAACTCAGCTTGTCTTCCGATGGCCAACAATTTAAAAACCAGGAAAAGAGCCCATACTGGCAACTCTTGAAAGATTATGGTGTGATCAGGTAGCACTCCAGAAAGCCTGGAAGAGTCTCCTTATTGAGTTTTGTACAAACTTTGTCTTCCTTCTCATGGCTCATGCAACATATTCAGGCTTCAGTGGCCAAGATTCCCTGGTTTGGCAGACCCCGCAGAGAGAGAACAGATTTTGGATTTTTTGAACAGATTTTGGATGCGAAACCGCTTCCAGGGACTCTGCTGCAAGCAATCTAGTCTTGAGTCAAGTGAAAAAATCTGACTGCTTTGCCCACCTCGCTCCCGTATCATCATTACACATGAACCAGTATAAGTGATTGGAAACCAGTTAACATTTGTAACACAACAGAAGTTCAGTGCACATAAACCGCTTTAAAAACAGCTTAAACCAATTTCAGATCAACCTGGATGGATGTAGTATCAGACTGAACTGATTTAGGTTAAACTGATGCGTTGAACTTCTGTCCCAGATTCCCGTCCAGATTCAAGTCAACTCACAGTCCCCCAGCATCCCAGGGTGCTTTGCACCTCCCCAGCGAACCCCTCCCCATCCCTTCAGGGTGGGCAGGCTAGCCCTGGCCCAAGCTGTCTGCTCCAGCAGAGCAGGGAGGCATGCTCTAGCACCCCCCGGCTTCTAGCCTGGGCCACTGCAGGCATGTGGCTGCATTTCTGGAATCAAAAGTGGACGTCTGTTCACTTGCTTATTGGTTCAATCTACACAGCTTAGACTAACTTGCAAAGATTGAATTGACTCAGCCTCAGGCTTTTTGACCGTCTGTACTTATCCCGAGAGTTTGAACTAGGAATCACCATGAGACACTGAATGGAAACAAAGCATGCTAATTTCTGTTTATGACTAAAAAAATGCAGGGTATATTTTTTGAAGAAGCAAATGTAGCACAGGTAGGCTTTGCTCTGCCAGCTTCAATAGGGGGAAGAAGGAATAACTCTGGAGCCAGCCAACAACCCTACAATCCACCATGGCCCCTGAGCATATATATAGTTGAGTTGCTGGCCTCTCCAAAGCCCATGCCACTGCATCTTCACTGCGACTGCTACCCATCCTAGTCAGATAAGAGACCCATACAATAATCTTGTTGTGTAGGCCTATCTCAAAAAGAAATCCTGAACCCAGTTACTTTAACAACTGCAATAATACCTTTACTTTAATTTCACAACTGTCCTCAGCTCTGCCCTACAGAGCTGAGCAATCTGGAAAGCCTAAGTGGGTCAGCGACCACCTCTCTCTCACACTTGGCAACTGGTAGGTATAGAAAGCATCCAGACTACAGTAGCAATCTGTCTACTGACCAGAAAAAGGGTTGCTTAAGCCAAGAGATCCAGCCAACGCCTCCATACCGGTGCCGCAGCTCCAGCAAAAACAAAATTTCACAACTGGGTGCTGTTTCACCTACTTCAAAACGTCAATGGCCACGACCCTGAAAGATTTTTTAGATTATTATAGCAAGAATAAACTGAGCCACAGACAGCCCCTTAAACTCCCAGAGGCACAGGAAAATAAAAAATATATACATTTCCCTGCCTTGATAATGTTGGTTTAATATGAGTAAAAAGATCCGTAATGCACCAGTAAAGAATCAACTTGTAGCCTAGCTGAGCGAGTGTAATATGCAGCTAACAAGGCTTCATATGTTGTAGCCACCATCCTAATGAGGCTATTCCAAAGTGGTAAGTTAGAGCAATTGAAAATGTACCTTTCTTGTCTCGAGACACACCATGATGAAGTATATAACATTTGGGACACTGGGTTTTTCTCTATCAAAGAAAATAGGCTGAACACTTTAGCTTGATTTTTAAAGTCAAGTCTCATTCATATAGCACCAAGAAAGCCAGTAAATTTTTATTGCAGTAGAAACCTGCTTTACAGACCTCCCATTCCACAACAGGACAAATGAGGAAATGAGATTATAGAGCACAATTTCCTTTTATGCATTTTAAAGGGACACCTGGCCATGGGGCGGCACGCCGAAATGGTGCGTGACACCAGAATACAATGAAAGGGCTTAGCAAGTTATAGCACAGCATTTGCAAGCAAACTGAAGAGACACACAAAGATGGCTCACAAATAAAATGGGAGTCTTGTTTTCCCTATTTCTACTGTAGTAAGCAGCTCTGTATCTTACAAGGAAGCAAAAGCCCAGGGAAATTACTGTTTTACCATATAACATAGCAACTTATTTTTAGTTTGGTGGGATTTTTTTTTCTTGTAGCACTGCATAAGTTGTATACATGAGAGTCATCTCAAAGCACTGTTTACTGTGTCAGTTAGCATTCAAGCTTTGCAATTCTATACTATCATCATGCTAGAGAACTGGAGACTTCTTTAAAAGCACAATTTTTATTTTTGCGCTTTTCCCTCATAAGATGAAAAGTTGCCAATCTCACTTGACATCCAGGAGGTCTACTGTACTGGAGCTTTAACATTATGTTGATAAAAATCGAAAATGCTGTCATGGTCCTATTTAACCCTGAAAAATCGAGAGAGTCTGTACATAAAGGCACTTCCCTTGAGACACGCGTGTCCTCACTCAGACAGAATTGTGCTTATTCATTACAGTCAGCCAGGGGGGACTGGATAGAAAGGACCCCAGTAACAGATTGGAGATAGAAACGTAAGTTGGCCAATTTTTCCTGATAGACTATCTGGTCCTGGCTTGGAGAAAGAACAGCTGCGGGGCCTGAAACTGAACCCAAGGGACCACACAAGAGGGACCAACAGATGCATTTCTCCGTCTGTCTTTGCAAAACACTTCCAAGGTACATGCTAAACAGACCCCCACGTGGATGAGATTCAGGAGGGAGGTCAGGAAGCTTCTGCACAATTCGCAAAATCAAATGGCCGGAGGGCTATCATTCGGAGGCAACAACTGGCAAGGACCTGCCAACAGAGAGATGGGCTAAGTCTAGGGGCCAAAGAAAGACCTAAGGAAACGCATCGTTACAAGACAGAACCAGAAGCCGCTGGTGTTGAGCTCAGCTCCCTTCACTCGCCTCGCTCCGTTTTTCTCAGGGCAATGCTCATGAAAGCCAACCGCATCTTTATGCTCCAGTGGTCCAGACCTGCTTATTGTTGGAATATTTTCTCTATGTTTACATCAGGCAGGACCCAAAAAAAAGACAGCTGACATCTCCTGCTTCAATGGCAAGGAGATGCTGGACGACGCTGGCTCTCACCTGGGAGAGGCAAGAGGCTCATCCACGGGGGGGAGTCTAGGGATGGGAACTCCCTGGAGCAGGCCCCCTTGATTCATAAAAACTAGGCAGCCAGGGCATTTCCAGTTTGTCCCAGGAAGACGAACCTTGGCCGAATGGCAGGAGAAGGGAACAGCCATGAGCAGGGCAGAAGTAGCAATGGAAGTTGACTTGCAAATCCTTTTAGGCCAGGAGAGAGGCTGCATCTTTTTACAGAGTGAAAAAAATTCAGCCAAGTCCACAAGGACGCTCCGAAAGTTGGTGGATAAAGCGGCAGCAGGTAAGACAGCAGAATTCACAGATGACTGGCCACCTGAATGCCTGTCAACAGGATCCTCAGGGATAGTCTTATTATTCAACGTGAAGAGGAGAGGTGCTTTTCTGAATTTGAAACGACCCCAAATCCACTTTGCCAGCACTGGCACAACATTTCTGCCTTTTCAACAGGCAACTTGCTTCTGAAATTATTGGCGGAGAGGGGGTCGAATCTAAAATTAGCAGTAGCCCATCTCCATTTGTATTCTTCCCTCTTTTGTAAAGCCTTTGGTATCTACAGATGAAACCGTTCCAATAGCCAAGAATTAAAAAAAATACCAAACAAGTTTATGATTCCTTTGCTCCCTGGTACAAGCTATTTTTATTTGTTTTAATCGTTGCCCGCTTCTTTCAGCCCTCTTCACTTCTCTAATTTAGAGATCCTGGACTCTGAGTCGGGCACCATGACTTAATCCCTAATCACCATGAAGAGTTATGGTACTATATAAACATTTTATAATAGAAGCTGACCTTGTTACTCAGAAAGTGGCTGACATTTAGAGCATAAATACAGGGACTTCTAAAGTCCTTGATCAAATAATCCTGTTCAGCGCTTGCCTTTTGTGTGCCTGACAGTTGGGGGTGGGACAGGACGTGGCTAATGCTAGTGTTCCTTCATTCAGCAAGAACTATAGCGCTATCGCTGCAAAAAAATCAACTCGTGTCACGATGGACAACAGCTCCCCCAGATCTGAAAGTCAAATCCATATCCGGTATGAAGTGAGCTTCGAGCACGGCTCACTGGAAAGCACGGCTCACCACTATAAAGAGGAGTTTTGGCATTTATGTGTTTAAAATCCTGAAACCAACACACATAATTATTGCAATATTGCATTATGACACTCCAGGGCATGCTTTAGTAATCCATTAATACATGCCTTGGCTTGCAGTCTTAAGTTTCAGCACATCGAAAGAGGTATTACATTACCAAATCATGCCCTGCTGTGTCTTAATGCTGTATTTTGCAATAAGCTATGAGCAAGTTGCAGAATTATAAACGAAAACCCAAACATGCAGGTTTTAGACAGCCATCTTCCAAATCCTTTATTGAAGCCAGTTAAACATTCAAGAACAGCATTTGAGCATAGATCAGACTTAGCAGGATAGTGCAGAAATGCAATATCCTGATAGGATTCGAACACGCAGAACTCACAGCATTTATGTCTACTGTTTCTAAAGAGATATTTCTGGCATTCGTTTAATCCTTGACAGTGTGCCCTGGGAGATGCAAGTTTAACCTGAGCAACGGCAAGACTGGATGAGGCACAAGATCAACCCCATGTTCTCGCATGGTCTGAAGACCCTCTCTAAAAATCAAAATTTCTCAAAAAGAGGAAAAAAGTCACTGCCCCGTCCTGGGTAAAAACATTAATTTGGACACATGGCAGAGCTGAGCCTGATAAAAGACACAGCAAGTGAAAACACAAATTCAAAGCAAGAACCAACGGCTGAACAAGTTCAGGAGTAAAAAGTTAAGACTGGCTGAAGTAGAGATCAGAGGCGAGTTGTACTCGGATTCAGTAAAGGAGCGAGCTAGAAGAGCCCAGCCTCAGCAGAGAGGGGGCTCTAGACACCCGAACTTGGAGGGGGGGAGCTGCAGTTGGCAAGGAACGAGCTGCAGGTGTCTGGACTTGGCCAGGAGACAAATAAAGAGGAACGTCTCGACAGAAAGAGAGAGAGATAAGAGTTGGCATGGAGTGTGGATATCGAGGCTATAAAAGACAGGGGTTGCAAGCCGTGCCCTTCTGCAGTGATTTGAGGGGGGAGGAGAGGGTCTGTGCACATAATGCATTGCTTAGCATCGTCTGAGCAGTTTTGCTGACTTGGGCCAAAGGCTACGCACACCCACTAGCTACTGTCCAAAAAGACAAAAAACCTTTTCTTGAGCTTGCCACCGAATACAAATTTGAATTGCTCTTTCTGCATGGCACCCCAGCTCCAGGAGGCTGGTTGCCGGCAACTATCTTGGAGAGCCCCCGGCCCAAGCAGCCTGAACCCCAAGAGCGACGGCAGGCAGGAGGACTGGGTGCCGCAAGCACCATCTGAACAGCCTCATGGGCAGCGATTCTCCTCCAGGGTACCATGCAGTGGCAGCCCCGTTAGGGTTATCCACACAATTCTAGTTGAAACCTCTGGGTTTATCTTGTGAAGTCCAGCTGCGGCCTTCCTGAGTTTTTTGCATCAGAAAAACTGCTCGATTATTCCTTTTCTGTAGTCAAAAAGAGTGAAAAATCAACAGCTGGCATTTTCCTAGGGGTAGCACGAATCTATCCAGAGGTGCCCGGGGTCTAAAAAGGCGGGGAGCCACTGTTCCAGGGGACGGAGTAAACTGAGACGGCTCTTAAGATGCCCACACTTTACACTACTATAACATGCTCAGCTAAATCCCAATCAAGGGTTTTTATTAGATTTTTATTGGAAGACTTCAAAAGGAGACTGGACAGACACCTTGCTGGGCCATTCGATCTCCACAGTATTCCTACCCAGAGCAGGGGGGCTGGACTCAATCTTTCAAGGTCCGTTCCAGTCCTGAATTTCTATGATTATCTCGTAAAATGGACATGACCCACACAGACCTGGTTTTACTTCTGACTAGGCTTGCATGGATCTGGAGCGGTCCTTCACTAAACCCTACCAAAAAAAAGAAAAAGCCAAGACGTCACTTAAAAGGACTTCATGTTCTTTAGTTGAAATCTCCCCATCGCTGCCTTGGTGGTATTCCACTCCAAGCCTCCGAACCATAGCTTCTCCACGTATCCTTAGCCTTCACCTGGGAACACTTCTGTCTAATCAAACAAAAGTTGACGTCACTTCCAGTGGCAGCTTCTTGTCCGATTTTAGTCATCTGCAAGTAACCTTTTACCAATGATCCTGGGTCCCGCACACAACTAGAGGGGCTGAAAAATCTACGTCCCTGATTTAGCGGCTCTGCAGAGGGAACACGTGCACGGCTCAGAGCTTTCCCCGCTGCATGGCTTATGCACCTGCCACTTTTTTGAACTAAGGTGGCCC
This sequence comes from Crocodylus porosus, assembly GCF_001723895.1. NCBI lineage: Eukaryota > Metazoa > Chordata > Crocodylia > Crocodylidae > Crocodylus > Crocodylus porosus. The sequence continues at coordinate 39,686,204 of NW_017728911.1, read as the reverse complement.
CAGGTCTGCAATTTGAGTTTTGGGGACCAGATCATATCCTAAAAAGTACTGGCTGTAAACTTCAGGTTAGTTATTTGAAATATAACCAAACCAGACATATAGTCCTCTCTCATGTGACCCCCCTCCCAAGCACCCTGCCCTCATTTCTGTCCGTGCAAATGGGTGGCTTTTCCACTATTCAAAATTGTACTGGCTCCCAGATGTACAGGATGCTATTTTGGTCTGCTCTATTATCAATGGGAAGGCAGGAACTTTGTAATGGAAAACACTTGATCAAAAAGCCTAGCCAAGTAGCACAAAGACTTAAAGGTTAAAGATTACTTATCAGACAGCGGTGGTACGGATGAAGCCAGAAAGCTGCTTTTAGACATGACAGTGGGAACGCGTGGAACTTTATATTGACATTTGTCATTTATTAACAGCACTTTTCAATTTAAATAAGGTGCTTAAGTATAGATGACACCCAATTAACTGCTCCATATCGAGATTGCATTAATATTCATGAAAAATTTCCAAGTAGAAATGGAGTTCTTAATTGCCTGAATCTGCACGTTGCAAAGCTGCACTAATGGTGTCCCATCCAAGAAGAAATTAAGCATTTAAAATCACTGAGTGAAGTTGTTCCCATTCTGGTTTTCATTCATTTTGTGAACACTCAGCAACAGAGCAGTTCCTGGCTCTGCTCATGCAAGCACGAGACATTTTCAGCTCTCACGGAGGGGGTAACAGGCTTAATGCAAAGTAGGCCAAAAACTCCACTAAGGCCCAGGATGAGCAGGAGGAAGAGGGATTTGGAGGCGCCAGCTGTAGCACCCAAGTACATGAGAATATCTAAATAAACAGCTACCATGGGGGTCTTTCAGAGGAGGCTGGACATGCACCTGGCTGAGTCGTCTGACCCCAATGATCTTTCCTGCCCAGGGCAGGGGGTCAAACTCGATGATCTACTGAGGTCCCTTCCAACCCAAACATCTACAAATTTATTAACTCTTCCTCGCTTTTGAGCTTCACAGAGAATTAACATTAATCTTTGCATGGTTATTTTTGAACTGCGGTATAGTGCGAAGTGTTAAAACATGACATCAGGAAGTGGAAATGTCTGTCACATGGAAAGCTTCCTCTCCTTCATGCCAGAGACTTAAAAATGTCACAAGAAATGTGGTCAACAGGCCAAAATATTCAAGCAAGTGTTTTCCTCTTTCTGCATTAAACAGTTCAGGATCTGGTCAAATCCACCCCAGCAGTTCGACAGGTTGGGCTGTCCGAGCTTTTGGGGGTGGATACACAACCCCCCTTGCACAATGGCAGCATTGTAAGTGTGGGGGCTTTGCAGCTGTGTTAGCTTTTTATTAGCATATAGTTATCAGATTCTCTTCAAACTCAGCTGATTTTCTTCCCCTTTTTATGTGAATCAAATCTGTGAAAGGCAGAATAATTACTTACTTCATGCCAAAAGGCTGCCAAAACATGCCGTTTGGAGCATGGTCTTTATCTTCTTTTATGAATATTGAACCTTCAGCTCCAAAAAGCTACTGATACTGGAAAAAGCCATTTTAAAATAAAACTAAAAGGAGCTGCCTGTGAAGAGGAGATGTACTTAGCGGCACTAGCGCATGCATGGATGTAGTCTGACACATGGAAGGGAACGGAAAAGCTATTCCAATTCATTAGCTGGGGTAGCTTAGGCCTTACCAGCTGCCTTTTGGCAGCAGCAAGGGGAATGATGACCAACAGGGATCCTGGTTTTCTTCGACTGAAAACAAAACAAAAAAAAACAAAACATAACCCAATTTTCAGGTTAAAAAAAGTTCGCCACAATACACATTTTTCCATGATTAAATGAAACACTACTACTTATCTATCTATAATAAAAGCCTTTGCCAATCTGTCCATAACCCTCCAGGCCAACTGTACATGCACAGGCATTCATGACAGGCAATTTGCTAGTACATATATATTACTGGCGTTTCATTTTAATCATGGAAAAATGTGAATTTGGGGTTATTTTATTACATCCAAAGATTTGGGATTTTTTTTTTTTTTTAAATCAGAAAAAAACAGGATCTCTGATGATTACGCTTGAGCAAGTCTGACACTGGAGCCAGGAGAGCTCACCAATACACAATGGAAAGACAGTGTGTGACACACAGACACATAGACATACCAGGTTTTATTGGAAATACTAAACATTTCTGTTACCTTTTGTATATTAAGAGCCAAGAAATTTATTAAGTGGTGTAAGATGAGTTATAAGAAGCAGGGTACATATTTAGCAGTAGCATGAGTAGTTATTTAAATGCATTGCTTTAATCTGTTAAGGCACAAATTGGTCTAGTCTGACCAAAGTACCAAGGGTGCTGTTTATGAGAGGAGCAAAGTTCGCACACGGGGCTGCAAGATGAACTCCAGTAAGGCAGCAAGCGTTTCACAATGCCAGAAAACCCTGGTGGAAAATCCTGGAGCCTGAACAACATTTCAGCAACACTAAACCAGGGGTTCTCAGCCTCTTCAGACTTGAACCACCCCTCCAAAAACACCAGCTCATAGTTTTCACTGATCTTTTGACCACAGAAAAAGAAGAGAGCAATTCTTCTGTTGCAAATAACTCAAAACCCACATTAAGTAAGAATGGTTTTAATGCTATATATTTCTGTTTGAAATCCCTGGGGTTACCTGGTGAATCACTGCACAGCCCCCTGCGGCACCCTGGAAAGGATCAAGGCACCCCAAGATGTTATGGCACCCTGCTTGAGAATCACTCCACTCATCACTCTCACACTTCCCCTGCCAAGGACATACGTGGCAGAAGATTCTCCATGGCCCCATAGCCCAGGCTTGAAAAAACAACACTACAGAACCTAAAAAACACTCTCACATGGTTTAAGCATTGAAACATTTGACCATATAGAGTGCTACAGGAGCAACAGTGGCCCCTTTACCACTCTGATATGGTATAGGGTAGTTTGCAATTCAGACCCTCTTCAAACTCAAGCAGATGTCTGCGACTAGTTTCAATTTTTTGTAAAGATCTTGCAGAAACTGCATCACCTAGAGAATCGCTTTTAAAAAGAAGACGAGACTGCAGGATGAGCGATTTCTTTCCACACCCTCTCCCTTTCCCCCCACTCCATATCTAACCCTTTGCCCTTTGTGCGAGTACAGGCTACATTTTGGGAAACAATGTGTAAAACTGCCAGTTGCAATGACGGTAGTTGAACCAAATGACAGAGCACATAGAGAAAGCAAGTCTTAAGTATGTAATCTTTTTCCTTATAAAGCTAGAAATAGTAATGTTAGTCCCATGCTGTAGGTAGTTTCTACAGCAAGCAGGAACAGCAAGGAAAGCTCAGCAGGAAGAGTCCTATAGAAGAGCTGAAATTTCAAACTGTAAAAAGAAAATTAAACTGAAGTTTCAGATAATCATGCATATGGGAAGCTGACAAACAGCTGCATCACGGACCACGAGACCTCACCTCTCATTAAGCTAGCATTTCAGCCAGAAGCAGCACCTGCTGCAGTTTGGTGAAACCCCTCTCACTTTATCAACTTTTTCTGCTGGCTCGCACAATAGCTCAGCCTCTACATAAAAAAAAAAAAAGTGTGAACGATTTCGTCTTACCACCCTTAAAGCACACATTCCTGTTTGTAGCCGAGTAAGCCCAAAGTTACCATTGTTAAACTGGTTACTTTCAAGCAAGTTCTACAGAAAAGGAATTGCCCCATTTCATATAACATGAGGAAGCCAACTCAGGCAAGGACAGTCAGAGCATGCGCCCGTGTTGCTGGTCAAGGCCCAACCAACTCCCGTTAAAGCTGACCTGTTTCAAATGGAAATTACAAATGCTCAAGGCTCAAGCTAGAAAGCATGTGCTCTAGAAAGCATGTGAAGATGCAGCATCCGAATTCTGTTAATACAGTACAGGACTGCTGTCTCCCCTTTTTTTGTTTATGGAACAGGAAAGAAAAGATTGAACACAGGAGATCTTAAGATATTTTGGGCTTCTCTACATGGGGACACCTAGGAAAAAAAAATTAAGCTGGACTAGCTTTCGGAGTGTGCAAGTTAAACAACATTAGTTGCCTTGATCCAGAACAAACGTGACCTTAGTCTGGTGCAGCTTAATTCACCTTGGAAGGGGATTTAACTTTAAAGGGCTCCTTGGGCACGTCTACACAAGACATTTACTGTGCATTAGCCTAATAACAGTGTGCAGTAGCACGGCACAGCACAAACCGTGCTATAAACCTACTACACAGTGTTATTAAACTAATGCACAGTAAGCATCACTAAAATAGTGTGCCAGTGCTACTGCACAGTAACTCTAGGTACTGCACATTTAGTTAGTGCTTTATTAAGAAAGTACTAAACTAAATGCACAGTATCTAATGCATGCTAACATGCAGATGTGCCACTTCTGGATCACTGTGTCAACCCAAGCAGCTAACTTGGTTTAAACAAATGAACTTTACACTTACATATTTCCTTAGTTTGGGATTCACTTTCAGGCACACTTGTCCTCAAAAGCCTATATCCATTTTTCCACAGAAATCCAAATAGCTGGAGCAGCCCTGTGGGGTGTTCCGACATCCTTTTAAAGGTGACACGCAATATTAAAACTATTAGGCATGCAAACACCTACATGACTCAAAAAATAAAGCCAGAAATTATAGAGGAATTAAAACTCTGATCCAACGCATTTTTTCTGAGTTCTTTGCAACAAGAGCATCATTGCTCCAGTATTTTTTCCACAGTCAATAAATGAGTGAAAGCTAAAAGCTGGCATTTTCCAAGGGGTGTCCCGAGACCAACAAGGTTGAGAAAAAGCCTGAGCTAGTAGAGTGCTTTACATTTCCTATATTTAAGCATCTGGTTGCAACGATCCTAACACAGCAGTGCTTGAAGCTTAACAATCACTGGCTGCGTCGACATGAGACACTGACTGCGCAATACCTCATTACTACTGCGCAGTAGTGTCGCGTGGCATGACGCATGATGCAACGCTACTGAGCGGTAATAATAAGCTATCATTACTATGCATCAATATATTGGTTGCCTATCGAATTGGCACCAGTAAAAGGGAAATTTACATTATTGGCTATTTTTGGCCATTGTAGCCAATAATGTTCTCCGATAATTATGCCTTCTGGCCGGGGCCCCCAAATGCCTGGGTTCCCTCTTGCCTGCAGGGCTGGGGTCCCCAAACGCCTGGGTTTCCTCCCGTGAGCCAAGGTGACCCCAGATACACCCCCATCCCCTCACCAGTGGGCCAGGCTGGAGTGGAGCAGCTGCTGCGATGTCCTGGGCGCTAGCGTGGCACAGCATGGACTACAGGCGGGGGCCAGGGCGGGCACTGCAAAAGGTGCCAAATGCCACAGGTGTGACTGGGGCGGGAAGGGGTGGGCAGAGCTGAGCTGCCCGTCCTGATCTGGCCTGGTGCGACTCAACCAGCAGCGTAACCGAACCCACAGAGAATACTGGTTGTCAAATTGGTATCGGCTTATAGGGCTGGTTAATAATCGGCTACTGGTATCGGCCAAGCAAATCTTAAATTGGTACACCCCTAAAGAAAGTGGCATATTAAAAGCTAAAGATGACTTACCCCCTTCCTCTGATATAAGGGGTTTCCAGCAAAAAAAAGGAACTTTAATTGTACATCTGCTCAGCTGAACAAACGCTGCTTTTACACTATGGTAATGGCAGATGGCAGCAAGAATCCACAAGCAGAGTTGAGTCCGCTGTAGCCTTTGATTTTTTTAAACCAAAAAACCCACAAAAATCACATTTGTTTAACAAGTCCCTCCAAACAGCTGCAATGTAACCAGTGTGCTTTGCACTACACCAAGGGTAGGAGTGCACACTCCTATCCTAAGCCTTTTTATCTAGAGATGAAATACACAGTCCAAACATTTACCTAAACTATAAACATGACACAATGACCGACAGTCAAACCTTCGAGGTATGCGCAGGCTTTAAAATAGTTAGAAACAAGGCAGGTTATTGAGAAAGATGACAGGAGGGTTGGCTTTTAAGGCAAAAATGTGAAGAATGGTGAGAGGCTGATCTGCCTCTTTTGATAAATTATTTACCAAGACCTCTGCTCAGAAAATGCAGAAGAATTGTGCACCTGGTTTCTGCGGTGGACCTGCAGGACAGACCACCAACCCCATGTAGGGAAAAGGGAATCAAAGGCAAGAAAAAGCAAAAGCATCTTCAATTATTCCACGTGCTTTGCCTGTTCACTTGAACAGAAAGTCTTTCCAGATACAATAGGTCAGCTTTTAATAAAAGACAGCACAACACCCACATTGTGACACTTGGAGACAAAAACGTATTTCACGAGGTGTCAGAACTAGATAGGAACAACACCTTATGCAAGGATGAAAAACCGCTGTGAAATTTTCTTTTAGTTCTCCTGTGGATGATTCATGAGCTCTCCCCTAAGGCACTATTCTCCAGTTTCTCTCCATTTCCAGAACAGCTGCTCTCCTGCTTTTCCTTTCCCCAAACAGCTAGAAAATTAAATGTAAAGAATGAAAGACTTGAGAATTACATTATTTTAAGTAAAGGTCAGAGCTGGATACGTCCAACCATCCACTGAGAGAGAAGCAAATTTTTGCAAATAGCTAAAAAAACGTTTTGCTATTATGCATTACCATGCCGCTCTGAGTGTCACAGCAGCAAGCTTGCATACTTACTACACTATATGAAGTTTTACAATGCACAAACACTTTTACATACTTACTAAATATTGCTGTCGTGAATTAAGTGGCTTCCCAAATAAACTCGGTCCTGTGGGGAATTCAGAATAAGCACTAGACAGCAAGATACCCACCTCTGCCCATGTTCATTCTCTGCCACTGCCAAATAATCACTAACCTGAGTACAAAAAAAAAAGAAGGTCAAAAGCAAGTTCAAAAACATTTTATGCTCCGAATGTCCAAATATACACGACCATTTTCCTAGCTCTGGAATCGGATTTCCAAAATGCAAAAGAATCTCTAACGGTGGTAAATGATCGGGGCTACATCCAGCAAACTCATGTCACTCCAACTACTGCGCAAGTCGCTTCCTCTCACTTTGCGGAGAACCCCGGGGCCACGGGAAAATTCACACATGGGATCTCTCAGCTGCTGGCAGAATTCATCTGAGTTTTCAAAGTCACTAATCTTTACTGGGCACAAGCCCAGATACACACAGCTCCAATGAGGGTAACACCAGGACTGAAGGACTGAACTGTAAGACTGCGCAAAGCGGCTAGTATTTGCTTTGGATTCAGCCGATTTGGGGGACAGTGATTCGATTCGGTGATTCTAACCACTGCCCCTATTCGATTCGGCCAAATCACCAGGCCAGGCCCATCCCCCGCCCCAAACAATGGCCGCCCTGCCCGCCCCAGCTCCCGGCACTTCAAAAAAAATCCCCAACTCACCGGGTGCTGCTGGGTGGGGGATGATCTCCACCCTGCTCCCCCAGACCTCCGGTGGCTGCCCTGCCCACCCCAGCTCCGGCTCTTTAAGGAAAAAAACCCCAACCAAACAAACCCTGGACTCACCATTCCTGCAGGTGGGGAGCAATCCCTACTGCCCCACACTGCATGGGGGGCCTCTACATGAGCCCCCAAAAGCCCCGAGGGCTGCTACAGGAGCAGTGAGTCGTGGGGTTTTTCCTGTTTTTTTCTTAAAGGGCCGGAGCTGGGGCAGGCGGGGCAGCCATGGTGGGGAGGCAAGCGGAGGTTGGGGGATGGGGCCTGGCAGGGGCCCTCCATAGTCCCCTCCCTCGCCCCCTACTTACCAGCTCCGAGTCCGCATCCAGCTCCCTACTGCAGCTGATGGGGACTGTCCAAATCATCAAAGCTCTCCGAATCTCTTCTGAAGATTTGGAGAGCTTTGAATCGATTTGGACCTTTTTATTGGTCCCCCGATTCCATTTGGATTTGGAGATTCGGCCACTGAATCAGGCCAAATCTCCTCCAAATTGAATCAGCACCCGAAGCCTCGCACAGCCCTACCGAACTACTAAGAAAACTACGCTCTTCAGAACCAGTCTCCTAGAAGCACTTCTGCCGGGACAGCTGAACATGTGCCCCTTTTTATCACTGGCTTCGAGCAGCCTGAAAGCCATCAGAGCGGCTCCTCAGAGGGCAGTGGCAGACTCGTATGCCTTCTATGGAGACAGGAGACATTTATTTTTACATAAGAGTTCTCAAAAGGCAGATTTAACACTCGAAGATATGAAGTTTTATGCATCTCCGGTAACAAAGACAGAATGAAGGAAGCATTTCTGCTGCCTCAGGATTAAGGCAGAACAAAGAGAGACTGAAAATGTTATCTTGGGAAGAAAGTGTGGGACAGGTTTTTAGATCCTCTGAAGTCTGATGAAAGCTAAGACGCCTTTGAAGAAGAGCAGCTCATCCTGGTCCCGCCTCATCTTTCTGTACTGTGCATCCCTGGCAAGGATAGAACAACTTGTCCTTGGGACCAAAATCAACTCAACTGGTGACATGTCACTCCTCAGCAGGACAGAACCTGAACCACTTCTCCGTCTCAAATCCTTTAGCCACAAGAGATCCCATGTAAGCCACAGACAAATCACAGCTTCTGTGAAGGTCTGATAGTTATGAGGGATGTATTTGGGAACTGTGTCGGTCTGAGACGAAAAGAAATGCAAATATCTAGAACTCTTGGTTCAGAGATGATACCTTTTAGTAGACTAAGAAATCGCAAAAAAAAAAAAATCTTTTTCTACAAGCTTTCAAGCTCACATGCCCTTCATCAGACTCAGGAAAAATTAAACAGCGTAAAAAGTTCCTACTTACGGGGACTTTTTACCATCTTTAATTTTCCCTGAGCCTGATGAAGGGCGTGTGTGAGCCTGAAAGCTTGCAGAAAAAGATCATTTTTTTGCGATTTCTTAGTTGGTAGTTATGAAGTATATGTATGCATGCTGGTGAGAACTGGGCTGCCAAATTTGTGCAGCTACTCCAGAAGTAAAAGTCACCTTTAAAAGTGTCCCCCGATGCAGCCTAGGTGCAAAAATGCACTGTTTCCCCAACTTAGTTGGTCTAATAAAAGATATCCCATCTACGCAAAGAACCTAGTCTGCACTCTGAGACACGTGCCAGAAATCAAATAAGATAAAGTTACTTTTACAAACCCTCCCTTTTGTCTTTATTAGAATATTTCCAGAGCCAGTAAATGATCCTACACTACCAGCTTCTCTGCCCAATATCCAATATCCTATGCAAAAACTCTCAAGATATGGGAATACTGCTAAATGGTCCCAACCCCAGCACAAGGAATAAAACAAACAGTGAGGTCCAACTATTCTGGAAGAAGCACCCCAAATAAGCCCCACATCCTCCCCAGGTGCCAGTCAGATCTTCTGCTCTGCCTTCCTGCCCTACCCACCATTGTGCTTCCTCTCCCCTCCCTGAGCGCCCACATGCCACTTGTACCACAGGCTGGCCAACCCCGTCTTACAATATTGATTCCCTCAATTCTTCATATTTCATGCCAAATAAACAGCACTTAAGATTTTTAAATGCCTAACTCTGGAGCAGAAATGCGGCGAACAGCCCCTGGAAGTGCTATATATGCTTTAAAAGAAATTCTGTATCATTAAGCAGCCAAAACATTCAATGTTTGAAAACAAAATTATCCATCTGCCAAGGGCTTTGGAAGCATTACATATCAGAAAGATTTCCCATATTAAAAACATTTAATGTTAAAGAAGACTCTCCAGACGTGCAAAGCGCTAAGCTTTAAATCATCCTTTCTATTTACTATACATCTCCCTTGCAAATAGGCAATACTTGATAGCATAAGCCTGCTCTGTTTACTCAGAAGTACCGATTTTGTTTTGCACGGTATTTCAGTTCTCAGACCAGCACCATCCCTGTGAAACAATGCCACTGAAAAAATAATCATAGCACTTAAAATATCTGACCTACTTTCCTTGGCCACCGAGGCATCCATGTGGCATGTGGGCATTGTACCAATGGTAATGGGAGGGTGTCGCACATGAGACTGGAATTTCACTGCTAGACATTACCAGTAAAAGCAGCAAGTTGCGTTTGCAATCCACTCTGGACACATACTAAATCCTTTACAAGCAAGCACCAGCCATGGAGGAGCTGGATCTCAACATTTCAATGGTCAGCCCTGGCATTCACATTTTCTTCGTGCAAAAGCACTGTTTTTGTTGGGTTTTCTCCTAAATCAACCCAGGGATCAGATACAGATTCTACTTGCATGCAAAGATACTGAAATATAAATACGTTTCAAGACCTATGGAGGATTTCTAAAGCTAAAACTAGCATCTATAAATTTAAGCTTTCTAAACACGTGGTAAGAACATACCACTATTCGGGGTCCATCTTCATCCAACACAGCATCCAGCTTGAAAACAGCAGGCATCCTACTAAGTCTGGAGCCCAGACCTGCTCTCAGTGGTCATCCCAGACATGGGTGCAACTAAGAAGGTCAAGCAATGATGCCTGGCAAACAAGCCAACCTCTTTACCATCTCCAAGTGTCTGCAGGGGTGACTAAATTTGCTAAACCACTATCTCCAAATCCAACCCAAAGTCCTCAGGTTGTGCGTATCTACCTTGCCTTCACACAAAACACAGCTAACTACCCCTATCAGCTGGCGGCCGATTCAGATCCGAGAAGCAGAGTCCCTCCGTGCTGCTGCCGGAAGGCAAGCACCCAAACTGGTGGGTGGCTCTCTGCTACCTTACTACTCCCCACATCCTTTTATTTTTGGTATCTCTCTCACCTCCGTGCACCTGGATGTGATGTCAGGGCCCACAAGTCTCCAAGAACATAAAGGAATCACTGGACTAGGAAGAATTATTTAAACCCTGAAAGTGTTAGCTTATGGCATGTAACTTTGGGTACTTGCTAGCAACCACTGGCACCACGGCAATCCCAAAAAGGCACACCGAGACCCAGGAAGGTCCTTACACGCGTTAAACATTGCAACCATGTTCCCCCCCTTAAAAGCAAACCAGGGGATTTTAGTCACAACAGTGACTAGCAAACCTTTCCTTTCCTTGTTCCAGAAAACAGACAGCCGACTCACCTATCAAAAAGCAAAAAAAAAGTGTTACATGTTTCCCCTGACATTACAAAAAGACGTCCCGATCTTATTGTTGACGTTTATCATTAAGCAGAGAGACATCTGAATGCCTGACAAGGAAGTAAGGCTTCTTAGGGTTTGAAAGAAGCCTACATTAAACAGCAGGGATGCAATCATCGATTAGCCTGACAGACTGAGACACACTGCACTGTTCATGCAAATTTCTGAATGGACTAAAATGCAGCTAGCACCATGCAGTAAGTGGCCCTTCATCCCGAGACAAAACTTTGTAATCAAATATTTATTAACCAAGCACGGATTTTGAAAATGGTGCTGATTGCAAGAAATAAACCACTCCAATGCTGGCTGTGTTTTCCCTTCTGAATACGTGATGTGAAAAACACTTTTTTACAACGTATTCACTTGCTACTACAGGACGATCGTGAAATTCTATTTTTTTAGGAAACTTCTCCCACACCTAGAGGTGGAAATGCAGTTGTAACCTCAACAGGCACAATTAACCACATTTTATACGCAAGTCCCACTGCTTCGAGTAATCGAAGGCTAGCAAGCTACTAACAGGAACAGCACGATGACTTGGAGGCTGCAATACTATGAGCATGCCAGTTCTCCAACCCAGGTTTTCTTCATTTTTAAGAGGGGGTTCTTTTTGCACCGGGAAGTTGTCAGATTTCTATACATACCATGTACCCAAAACACCACCTCCAAAAGATAAATAAATAAAAAATAACCCCACCACCTTACTTGGAAAGCTCACCCCCCCACACTTTCTGAAACGGGATTATTTGGCACGTACTAGAGGAGTCTGAAAGCTACGTTTCAAGTTACCGACAGAATAGCCAAAGTCCTGCTGAAATGGCTCACTACATCTTATGAAAGAAGGAAACAGAGAGAAGGGACAAAAAAAAGAAAAGAAAACGCACTCGTGTTTTGGGGCGCAATCCCAAAGGAAGCCTTCCCGTCGACTTATGAAAAACGGGGCCGGTGAAACTGATTGAAGAGCTCGGCTCTCATTCCAGCACACGAGCAAAGTGACCCAGTTTTTAGCAGGTGCGCGGATGGGTCTCAACACAACACTGTGCCCACAGAAAAGCAGCTGATTGCTGTTCACTTCATTTGCATCCCTATTTAGACATCAAGGTTCATTTCGTTTTTTTAATCTCAGCATAAGAGGGGGAGAATTGTGCAGCCTCTTTAAATATGCCGCATCTCTCCAGAAAGCTTCATGACTTCATCTTTTTTTCAGAGCACTGTTTGCCAACATCTTGCTATTAGCTGTCCCACCCAAAGAGCTCTGAATGACCTGGCTTGGGTATTGGAAGCAGTATAGCCACGTCGGTGCTACACAGGCCACATCCAAGAAGGAGGAAATGAGTGCCTGAGTATAACACTGTGCTCACAAGGCAATACCCTGTCCAGCGCTGAAGCTGGTATCTCGGCTCAGCGCTATCTTACCCGCTGGAGATATACTTGTGGTTGAGATGCAGCTTATTCAGGCAAAGTGATTTAATTTAATATGTAACATTATAGCAAATTTGGACCTCGCAAGGTATAAGATCAGGAAAAAAATTAACATTTCAAAGGTGAAATCTAGATAAAGACTGCAGGGGTTGTCTACACCTGAATATTAAACCAGCAAATCCACTAGAGGAGAGAGCTCATGCCAGTAAGAGTCCTTTGTCTGGTACAGTTTAAACCACTGGTGTAGACAGAGCCTAAAGTCAGAGTGGATTAAAAAAAATAAAATAAAATAAAAAAACCAAAATCCCTTATTAATTATATCCACTCTGGCACATGCATGTGCACACATGTGTATTTTTTTAATATATATCCTAGCTTCCTCTCTCTCTCTCTCTCTCTCTCTCATATACATATAGAGGAAGCAAGGTTAAAGCCTGAGCTTACTGTAATCTATTAAAGTCATTTCAATTTTCCTGTAGTTTAATTCTTTAGAATTAGGGCAGTAAAATATGCAAAGGCAGTTTTCTATGCAACACCTTCCACTGGGCTCAGCAGCTGAGCTTTTAGAGGAGCAAACTTGCACAGGAAATTATTTGTTTCATGCTGGATGGAATCGTTATATGAATCCAGCTCAAAAGGGTGAAACGGGGAGGGGGAAAAAAAGGAACCTAGATACAGATCCACGCACTTCCCCTTGGCCACGCTACAGGAGTTGTGCTGAGAGATGTTATGTTAGCACTCCCATTCTGGGCATGGACTCAACTATGAAAAATGGCCTCTGTCTCTACAGAAGACCTCCCTCACTGGGATGGCTACATGCATTTTTAAGTTAGGTCTTTCAGCCACGTCCACGTGGCACGGACATCTGGCTCCCCAAGGACAACTAGCGGCAACGCATCCCGCTAGTTGTCCCCAGCGAATGCTCACACCATGCACACTCTAGTATGCAGCAAGTTACCCTGGGTGGGCAGGGGGAGGCTGAAGCCAGCACTGTGCTGGCCCTATGCAGCCTTACTTGGGGTCCTGGGGGCCTGCCCGGGGTGCAGAAGCAGCAATTCTGCCATGCAAAGCCTGGCTGGCAGCCGCGGTGCGGTTCCACCTGGGCCGGCTCCAGTTTTCAGCAGCGTGTACTTCCCATGAGCGCATCACCCCGCTTTTGACCAGGGTCAAAAAAACCCTCCGTGCTTCTCCACCGCAGCACGGAGAACATCTGAATATGCAGTACGTGGCATCTGCGGCACCACATACCCCACGGCCGCACTTGTCTGGACACAGCCTTTGGAGAACTGATGGTAAAACATCTGACTGAGCATGGGGACAGAAATCAGGTGCAGCAGGGTCATAAGAACTGCCACTGGCAGGGTCAGACCTAGGTCCATCTTGCCCAGTCTCCTGTGTCACGCCCTGGCAGGGAGCGGATGTGGAAAGGGAGAGCGAGCTGGGTCTAATCAGGGTTCCCCCACCCCACTGTTCCTCTCTCACTTGCAGCCTCCAGCATTGAAGGTCTACAGAAAGGTCTGATTCAGGAGCTGCATCCTCAACTCCTGTGCTCAATACCTAACGATGCCCCTTTCCTCCAAGAATTTGTCCAATCCCTTTCTGAATCTTCGCAACACCTTTCATTGTGAGTGAAGAGGCAGCTTGGTTGCTGAGCACAAAGGGCAGGAAAAGAGATGACGTGACCTCCAGAGTGAAAGGGTATAAAGAAACCCAGCCTTTTCAAGCCTGATAAGGTAGCAGAAGCTTGGCAATTATCTGACAAGGCAGCTCTCATGTTCCAGGATGCAACCCTGTTGGACTCCCCGTGCAGATCTTAGTAGAGCAAAAGAAGCTTTAACAGTGGACGAAGACATTTCTTCCCCTTATTCTCCAAGTAATGGATTTCCACGAAGAACACACCAGGACACTTCCCTTATTGAGTTTACTGCTTAAACCTAAGAGCAACTCGCAAATGTAAAATGGAATCTGCAGGGAAAAAGATCTAATTCTCTGTACTCTACATTATAATTTTACAAGCAAAAAAATGCAAGGATAAAAAAAAAAACAGACCCAAAAAAAGGACCCCTGAGCTTCAACTTCATTTTTATTTTCTGTGTCAAGCCATCTCAGAAAATGAAATCCTTCAGTCTGAATCTCCTGTTTTATAATAAAGCTCATGAGTAAACAAAGCTATATCTATGCATGCCGCAATATGGTACTTACTGGTTTCATACACCCTTAAGTCAAGCTTATTTGCGCTGGAGGAATAAGAAAAGCAGGCCCAATTCACCCGTGCGCTGCACCTTGTCCTTTCCATCCTTCTAGCTCTTGCTCACATTTTCATTTACACCAAATACAGCACGATGGTGGTACTCTGATCTAGACCCTTTTACAGTCCTCTTACCCTCCATCTGTCCACTGGTGGTACAGTGTGGCAGTAGAATTTGGCCTTATTTATTCAGAGATGTGAATAAATCTCACCAGTATTTTACTTCTTGGTGAACACCTAGCAGTGTCACCTGTGCATGCAGGTATGCATCTCCAAAATAAATTTAAAAATTATTTTAAAATTACACACACACCCTATATATCTATATCCATTATCACTCAATCTTATCTTTAGTTAAACATGGACATTTTGCACAACTGTAAAGCAATTTAAACCTTTTGGGTTCAAACAAAAAATCTTATTTTTATGGAATGAAAGGAAGGCAATATCTAACCCAGCAGAAGCCAGGAATAAGAAAAGGCTTGACTGACAGTGTGGACTTTTCTTAGGACTTCAACAGAAAAATCCATTACATGGAAATATAGCCACATTTCTCTGCAATTTCATCTGTCCACTGAGGTTCAAAGAGCATGCCTTGCAGTCAGCCTTACATTACGCCTAGTTATGGAAAGCACTTTCCTAATACAAAAGAAATATTCTCTTTAGGGTAGGACTTGACATTTTAAGAACTGTTCTGCTAATATTTTACTTCTAAGCTGGATTTAACCACAACACAAGAGAAATCGCAGCGTGCCAAAGAAGTCTGACTTAACTGCCAACTTTCATAACAGTATGAAAATAACCTGATGAATTCTCGCCTCGGTAGTTTCTTGCAGAGAAGAAAGTTACCCTCAACCTCAGAGCAAATATTCAAGAGCAAAAATCATAAGAGTCTTCTGACATTTGTAAAGCTTTTTTCCTTTTCTTTCTTTCTTTCTTAATTTCCCCCCATTCCCAAAGGGACACAGAGCTGGTCAAAATCAGCACCTTAATTAAACCAACTGTAAATGATTTGAGATTACACACCCATTGTCTCGACTAAATTTGAGAACTGAATGTCATTAGTCCCCTTCCTCCCCAACCCAACAGCATGATGGCAATATTCATTTGAACATTAATGAGTAGAAGCTGAATTGCCCCAAATCATGGCATGGTTGCATTAGACCCCTGTTGCAGCCATGATGATCCAGGGAACGTGCAAGAGGCAGGGCTTATTCAGCTATATCGCTGCAGTTAGGAGAGATGTTAGACAAGCTTTCAGACACGACATGCCTTTCCGCAGACCTGAGAAAGAGAGAGAAGGGGCTGTTTGAAAGCTTGTCTAACATCTCTCCCAACCACAAAGTTGATCCAATAAAAGATATTTGAAAACAAATCCTGCCTCTCACGTGAAGCCTGCTGAGTAAAGAAGAAAGAGGCTCCATTCAATTTAAGTATTCAAAGTGCACATTTTAAAGTATTAAAGTATCTTAAGTGTTAGGATAACTAGTTAACTGCTATACAATACAGAAAGCAACCTATCTCTCTCTTACCATTCAAGTTCACCGACACATTTTTATTCTAACGCAGTAATTTAAAGCCTGCATCTTTAATACAATGGATATGCTGCTCTAAAAAGTGACTGATACCATGTCAAAGTCTTTTTATTTAAAGACTAAGTACAGCATGTGTAACAACCATTCAAGCACTTTCCATGCTGCCTTAAATATAGATCTTCATTTTGACGTGAAAGCTGCAGTGAGCTCTAACATATAGTAGTTTTGCTAATGGGCTGAACAATGGATTTGTATAGGACGTTTTGGACAGGGATGATCCTGCATCAGGCAGGGGGTTGGACTAGATGACCTCTGGAAGTCCATTCCAACCCAACTTTTCTATGATTTCAACAAAAATATACCTGGAAAAATTAAATCTGTAGCCTACACATGAGAGCAAGTAGTCTCTAAAAACTAGATTGGGTCACTAATACCAGCCAAGTTAACCCCCAACTCAGAAAGCTCCAGCTTATCTTTTAACTCTAATGGTAGTAATAGCGCTATGCAATCAAGAAGGACTACACCCAAGGTGGGGCACTCAAGATAGAGACACCGATTAAAACCCGTTTCCCCTGGAATCAGAAGCAAGCCACCTTCAGAGGAATCTAGTTACCAGCATTTTCATCTCTGATGCTTCCAATCTTTCTACTTCACTTCTGTTAAATCATGGCTTAAAAGTTAGGCAAAACACTGAAGGAAAGTTGAATAAGATTTCATCTCAAAAGTACAATATTAAAGACTGATGTCAAAAGAATTTATATGTTGTTTTCCAGAAACTAGAGAAACTCTGGACATGTGTTCTGCCTTCCAAAATTACAATTAAATTATAGCACAAACTCCTGAAGTCAAACTCCTCCAAGACAGTTTTAGGCCGGACATACAAAAAAAACTGTTTCAATGTTCGAGTCCCCAAGACCTGGAATAGACTCCCTCCAGAAGTGGTGCAGGCACTTATTCAAGAAACGTTTGGACGTTTATCCTGCTGGGAACCTTCGACCCTACCTGACTTCTTGCCCCTGGGGCAAGGGGCTGGACCTGATGATCTTCGAGGTCCCTTCCAGCCCCAATTGCCTATGAAATTTATAAGAAGATAGCCAAGTCCAGGTGGTAGGGGAAAAGAGAGACTATGTTTAAGACAAGGACCATAGGCCACTATGTAAGAAAACATTATTTAGTCTGTTCCAGTGCCTCTGTCAACAGCTTATGACATGTTCTTCATTGGACATTCAAGAGCAAGGCTAGGCTGGGCTGGGCTGGGCAGGGACTAGACTAGATCACCTCCCAAGATCCCTCAGAGCCTTATTTTTCTACGGTTCTATAGTACAATACATCGTATATCTTTAACGAGAGAATGAGGAGGAAGCACGAGAAGAGAAAGTCTGCAACACAAGAGGAAAAAGTCAGGACGAACAAAAATTCAAAGCTAAAGAACCAGGCTTGAGAGGGGAAGATGAAGGAAGGAGGACTCCGTGTTCGGGAAAAAAGATGTCACCCTGGGTGCAGAAGCAGTCTGAAACCAGGTAGAAAGCAGGAGCAACAAAGCTAGAGAAAGTGGAGTGCTGGAGGCAGGGAAGGCCGTGAGATCAGAGGCAGGCAGGTGTGCAACATCTTACATGAGGATGAGAAGGTTGAATGATGCAGCAAAAGCCCAGAAAACAGTTTGGTGAGCTGGGAAAGTAGGCAAGAGTAAGAGGTGGCGAAATCCTCCCCCGATGCATTAGATGTTGATCCAGGGAAGGCAGTCGAGTTACTGCAGACATACCACTGCAAACGGAGCATGAGTTATACCATCACTTTTATTCAGATGCATAAAAACGTTAGCCTGAACAGTTTTTCACTAAGCAGCAACACAGCTATAGTCAGGAGCGAATGGTGCCACCACCAGAAATCCTGACACTTGTCACGCGTGCAAGGCACAAGGCTCTCCTGACTTGAGAGTCTGCTGAGACGGCCTGCTCTGAAGGTCTGGGGAAATCAAAGGCAGGCAAGGTTCTTTGGGTAGATGCGATCTCTTTTATTAGACCAACTAAATAGTTGGGGAAAAATTCTTTGCAAGCATTCGGGGGCAATCATGCTTCTTCAGGCATTGGGAGACTCTGTTGCTGTTCTCAAATCAAAATCATGAAGTGCTTTAGAACGGTGCTACGATGTGGACTGAAAACCCCTTACCCAAAACTAGCCAGAGAAGACCCGGCATGTCACTCAGATAATGCTCTTCACCAACTACAGACTAGATCACCTGCAAGAATGATTTCTTTTCCTGTGGAAACAGCCATAAGGATCAGCATTGTAAACAGAAGTTCTATTGTCAACGAATCAATCAATTGAATAATAAAGGAGCTAAGGACACTTGTCTTACAAAAAAAATTACCTCCAAACGCTGCCAAACCCAGTTTTTCTTTTTTTCTGGGCCACTAGCCAGATACTAATCATTTTAGGACCTTACTAATTTTTAGCGGCGTAACATAATGCTCAATAGCACAGACTGTGCTTTAGGATACTCTCCTGAACTTTATCTCCTGTTTTATCCAACATTTTGCTACTGTTTGGCACACAGAAAATAGTATCCATCCTACTTGAAAAGAGCTAAAGAGCTTCACAAGACATCTCTTTAAGAAGTTACATGCGTTTTTCTTAAAGCGAATGCCTTTTACCTTGCTTTTAAGTCATTTTTCATGCATGAGAACATGATGGCCGGGCGTGTTCCACTTCCTCTTGCAACGCAAACTCTGCGAGCGAACGTGACTTTGGTTAATACTAAGCTCACCAAACTAGTTCATCGTGGAGGACTATTCTTGCCCCAAGCAAAAAGAAAATAGTGCAAGTTTTGACAATGTGGATATCTGAAACCTGCAAAAACAGACTTCAGTTGCAACTTCTATTCAGATATGCAATTCTTTTCAAGTGGAGCAGGATTCAGAGAACAGTGAACGAGGATTCATTTTAGAATTAAGCTTGGTCTCATTTATATACATCCATCATTGGGGTACCTGACAGTCAAACATGTTTACTGCAAGGTACTTTAAGCAAACATCTATTGCAATATTTGACACAGATACACAATGCTTACAGTGCCAACGAGCATATTTGCAGAGCAAGATACGGCCACAGAAAATTTGAAATATTATCAAAGCACGTTACAACCAGCCAAGTTCAAAAGTGCATAATGTCCTTACAATCCTTCCTGCTTGGCTAGCACTGACTGAAGAATTATTAATAAAACTGGCAACTCTTAAATCTATAAGGCTGCCGGCCATATTGCTCAAGCTCATAGTCGCCTTAAAGAGACTGCTCATAATGAGGGTTTTTTGTGCTTGGCACACACCACTCCCTTTCAGTCGAGAAGGCATCAGGTATAAGACTGTGGAGGGACTGGCCTTCTACATAAATCTGCCTGGCTACTGGGAGGCAATGGGATATACTGGTCTGAATCCTCTCAGCTTGCCCCTTGAAACTTGAGCATGACACTAGTGAGATGACACGTACGTTCACAGATGTGCAATGGTTTAAAAGCAAGGGCAATGTCTGACTTACAGTTGTCGGCATATTCCCATCTTTCTGTAAACAATTCCAAAGCTGTTAGGTAAAGGGTAATTTTCATATCACTTTTTTTTTTTTTTTTTTAATAAAATTAGCAGAAGATGACAGAATGAATTATCCTTCTTGTTACCTAACCTTCTGTTTGCCGACACAAAGCTTCCCAATTCCCAGGGGGTTCAACTATGCCTGGAGTGATTTTAAATTATTCTCCTGCAGGAGAAAGATTGTTTGCATCATGTATCCTTTGCAGCGAGTTTGCTCTGTCCTCTTCAGATTATTCAATGGTCATTATTTCCTGAAGGCACAATGAGGTGCCAGTGTAGACTTTGCCCATTTGAATTAAATTCACAATTAAACTGGATAGATATTCTTGCACTAATTCATTTCCAGCATGAAAATGCTTAGCTATTACTTATTAGCATTTTTGTAATATAACAAAGCTTCAGTTTATTAGATCTAGTGTAGGATCAGCATGTAGTAAATGAAGATCCTTGACACAGATACCATATACAAGTAGACCTTTTCAGTCATTGTCATGTATTCCCATATATCGATCCTGTAATCTTTTAGATGAGTCTTGAGGACCGATCCAGTACCCTCAACTTCAGTCCAGTGGAAACGGGAAGAGAAGGCTCTCCACTGTGCTGAAACGGGTTACTCTACTGTAAGATACTAGAGAGAATAAGCAATTACCAACACAGAAACCGTACTACTGTCAGCAATGGAAAAGAGTTCAGAGACAACTGAACAGATGCTTCTAGGAAGCCAATCAGAGAATCAACATGTAGTCAGCTTCCCAGCCATAAAGATACCCTTTGGCGTTGGATTTCCTTGTGGCAAGCCTACAATTCTTTATATTGCAAAGGATTTTCAGTTAAAATCATAGCCAAGACAGCAAAAACAGGCCAAAAAAATATTGTGGGGCAATTCAAACTAAACCATAAGCCAAATAAACTCCCAAGCTGAAGCATGGGAAGGAAGTACATTCCTTGCTCAAAACCTGAAGCCCACATTTATAAACCTTGGCCTTCTGACCTCAAACAGGTTGGGGGGTTTTTCCTCCCACTGAACGAGCAATGGGAAAAGCTTTCCAAAGCCCTCTCCCTTGTCTCAGCCAACAAAACTGGCTGTAAAAGATTACAGACAGAGGGAGCCTTACAGCTTGATGCCATAAGTTTATCTGAGATAAAGCAGCAGCACAACACAACAGGCAGTCGGTCCTTCCGAAGACTGCTGCTGAATATCACAGGTGTGTTGTTTGGCAGCTGCCAGAGCCGCACAGGTAAGGCGTGTTGCTGTCCAGCTACGGGTCATTTATTTTAAATTGCTTTTTTCTTTTTTTTAAATCCCAAATACCTCAGAAGCTTTGCCCAAGCAATTCTTCCACCATATGGATTAGAGAAAGCATTAGGAAAGAGAACACGTGGGACTCTTCGTTGCTATTTAGTATGCGCAGAATTAATTGTAGCCTTTCACGGGCTAACACTATGATGGATCTTTACGCAGCACTTTTCAACAACGGATGTGAAGAACTGACAGGTGTGCAAGTAGCAATATTCCCCTCTCTCAGACAGAAAAACCTAATCGCTGGTCTGTGGCCACACAGGGGCTGATGGTATATGTTCATTTTCATCACTATCTGGGTGCTTCTTCCATCCCTTTACAGTTACACGTGGCCCACTCCATGCTAAAATCTAAATGAGAAATACCAAACTGAGGCAAGGAGAGTTTTTTTGGTATTATTATTTATTTCTTTATTCCCCCCGCCCTTCTTCCCCAACTACAAAATGAATAAAGGCCCATCCCTTCGAGATGGGCAGAAGAGAAAAAGAGCCTTGAATGAGCAGGACAGAGAGAGTATGATTTAAACCCCCCCACCTCCTTTTCTACTCTCTTCCTTGCACACCATCCCTTCAGCTGCCTTTACTATCTTGCTCCCTCTATTACTATCCATAGATTAATTACACGGAAGAACAGTGCTCTCTCTGCACTGAGGCTATAAGCATATCAAGAGAGCCGGCCCTTGGATTCTGCATTTTAATATGCTTACTATAACCCTCATTCAACACCTTGGGATTGTTTGAAAGGAAACCAGCATTTTTGCCACATCACGACATGCCAGATGCACGTGTTCGGTCGCCGAGCCCCAGCAAACCTAGGAGTAAGCTACAAATGCACTGGAATTGCTCTGCCTGTTTTACAAACAGAAGAGCAAGGCGGAGGTGGGAATAAACGTCCTGGCGATTTCACGCCATTTAACAAAGAGCTTGAAAAGACCCCAAACGTGCAGCGAGGCTTTTTCGCCGGGCATCCAGTTATCCTTGACGAGCACCGATACCTCTACAAAGGACACGCCAAGGAGCAAGATATAAACCGGGAACGTTGCACTGAGACAGCAACAGGACACTGCTGTAGCGAGGGAAGGGCAACTCCTCGACAGCAACAGTTCTGTGCGGCTGATTTTCACTGCACAGATGCGAGCTGCAATCGGGTCAGAGGCCGGCAGAGCGCTCCTCAACTTCGTCTTTGTCTAACGTGAGTCTAAAGTGGTGACTCTCGACCGTTTTAGACACGAGGCGCCCCCCAAATAATACCACCTTTCGGTTCTCACCCCCTGCTTCCCTCCCCACCCACCACTACAGAACAATAACAGAGCAGTTCCTCTGCTGCAAAGAACCTGGAAAGACCCCAGCTTGCAGGCTCTCTCCAAAACCTCCACGTGTCTCCTGCGCGTTTGCACACTGCATGCTGCTGGCACTGCCTAGCACGCCGCGGCACCCTCGAAAGGCTCCCAAGGCCCCCAGGGAATGGCGCACCCCTGCACGAGCGCATCGAACCTCTCTCAACAAACGGGGCAGGTCACGCCTGCAGCAGTCACGCTTGTATCAAGAGCCACCATGCCATGCTCGTAACCCAGCACCACGCTAGCCACTGTTAACATGCTCGCACCGCACTAGCGCTCTATCGCCACGTTCGCACCACGCTCACGTGATGCTAATGCGCTCAACACCACGCTCGTACCCTACCACTGTGCCTGCACGGCACCACCTTGATGCTAACACGCCAGCACCCGGCTTGCACAACGCTAACAGGCTCGCACCCTAGCACTGTGCTTGCACCACGCTTGCAAGACACTAACATGCTCGCATCACGCTCACACCCTAGCATTGTGCTTGCACCACGCTTGCATGACACTAACATGCTCGCATCACGCTCACACCCTAGCACTGTGCTTGCACCACGCTTGCAAGACACTAACATGCTCGCATCACGCTCACACCCTAGCACTGTGCTTGCCCCGTACTAGCATGACGCTAAGGCGCGCTGCACCGCACTCACACTGTGCTAACATGCTCGCACCACATCTGTGCCAGGCTAGCATGGCGCTAACATGCTCGCACCACGCTCACACCACAGTAACACCCTAGCACCGCGTTCGTACCACGCTCGCACCGTGTTTGCGCCGCGCTGGCACGATGCTAACACGCTCACACCCTCGCGCTGCGCTGGCACGGCACTAGCACGATGCTCGCACCCTTGCGCCACACTCGCACGGTGCTGACACACTCGCCCCCCGCCAGCAGCGCGGC
>NW_017728911.1:39643329-39662587 GCF_001723895.1 Crocodylus porosus | reverse complement strand
CGCGGCGCGCCGGGGCGGGGCCGGCCAATCGGGCCGAGGGGGGAAACCCCGCCCCCACTTCCCGCGAGAACCCCGCGCGGGGCCCCGCCCAATCACGGCGGAGGGGGCGGGGCGAGGGGAGCGCCCAATCGGCGCGCGGGGCCGGGGTCGGTTCTGGCCCGCGGTGGCGTCCGGCTGAGAGGCCGCGGCGGTGGGGGAGGGGGTGGGCGCCCCGCCCTGCCCCGCCCCCTGCCTTCTCTTCTCTTCTCTTCTCTTCCCTTCCCTTCGCAGGTCAGGCCCAGCGAGCCCCAGGGCGGCTGCTCCGCGCGCCGGGCCTGGTTTAGGGGCAACCGTAGTGAAAACAGGGGCGGGAGAGCCTGCCGGCCCCACAGCGAGCCCCAGGAACTGCCCAGGCCGCGCGTCCGGGGCCGCCGCCGCCTCCTCGGGAAACGCCGGTGGCCGAAGCCCTCCATCTGCCCCCCGCTGCCTCGACTCGGAAGAGGAAGAGCCGGTGGCAGCGCCCCGCGAGCCTCCTGCCTCCCCTGCGTCCACATCCCGCACCTGGCTTCCCACCGACCCGGAGTTTCACTCCCTGACCTGACTGGTTTCCGCTCCGGCCGACCGGAGCCGGCTCGCCCGCCGACCTCCGGCTCCGCTCGTCGCTCTGGATGTCCGCTTTGGTTTCCCAAGCACGTGGACTGCCTTCTGGCTACGCTTGGGTTGGCACGCTGCCCTTGGATCTCGGCTGCTTCTCCTGACTCAGGGTTGACCCCCAGACCTGGATGCCTGGGGCCCAGCCTGGCCGGAGCCAGTGGACGCTGCCCAGTGAAACGGTGCCCAGGGGCATGGAGGGATAAGGGATGGGAAGATGGCCCCACCGTCACTGGGGGTCTTCCAGCCAAGAGCCTCCTTGGTCAAGTCTATGGCCACTTTGCAAGGACCAGGAGGAGGTTGAGCAGGTGGTCCCAGGACTTGGTGTGGCCACATATGGGGAGAACATTAATGAAAAGATGCGGGGAGAAATGCACCCAGAACATCAGTAAAAGGGTCTGGAGGAGGCATTGAAGGAGCTTCAACCAGGCTATGACAGGACGTGCTAAGCTCATGGGGGAACAGGCCTTGCTACTGTCCTGGCATAAGGGGTGCCTGTGTTTCTCCCAGAACAGTGAAGTCCTGGGATGGGTGTGTACACGCGCTGCCCTTCCGAGTGGGACTGCGTGAGCACTTTTCTCATGTTGATTCAGCGATGCAATCCCAGGATAACCAAGTGCCTGTTGCCGTGTCCCAGCACAAACTGTTCGCAAGTCTTACCCCATGAACCCATTTAGGCTTTATCCCAGGACAACAGACAGGAACTTGTGAATGGCTGCGCTTTGTCCCAGCATAATGTAGTTTATCCCAGGACAAATCTGACATCTGTTTGTAGCCCTAGGGAAGTGAAGCATAGGGCAGTCTCCCCAGCATTTACTGTGCAGGCCCTAAAGCCCAGCATCCTCAAACCAGTCAGCATCTCCAGAGGTTCAGGCACCTTGGAAAGAAAACCTGGGCCTGTGTCAGCTTAATGTAAATGAGTTTAGTGCAACCTCTGCAGAATGATTGCCTCCAGACCAGCTCTTGTTGGGAGAAGCTATACAAAGTGGTTGTATGGATGTAGCTCCTTTGTAGCTCAGCGTTTCACAGGGCAGCTCGAACTCTGCAGCAGCAAAGCTAATTATGAGAGGGCAGGAAAAAAAAGTGGCCTGACATTCATTTCTCCCCACTGCACCCACAGACCAATTTGTGACCCTGGTAGTTGGTGGGTAACCACGCTAGCCAAAAATGTCTTGACATCTTTGAGTCATTGTGCATTTTATCTCCACATTATTGCTGGGAGGATGCTTAGCAAGTCACCCGTTAGGCCAAGAAAGTACACACTGCGCTAAATTCATCTAATCTCACCAACACTGATTGCATATCTCACGTAGAATCTCCAATTTTTAAAGTATGAAAATTAAACCTTGAGGTGCTTCAGTTTTTCCTTCTCTCTTCTGCTTCTGGGAAGAATTCAGTTCTGTGTAATGTGGGGTTTTTTTTAAGCCTGATCAACCTGCCCTCTACATTTAAAATCGTGGAAGTTAAAGAGCCTGCATAATTCTTCTACAAGGTAGCACTTTACAAATGCCAGGAACAAGGCCCTCAATTAGTGTGCGTTTGTGTGGCTCTGTTGAAGTTAACCATTCAGTCCGTGCCTCCTAAAGATCTCTCCCTGTGTATTCATCTGAAACACTACTGTTCTAGCGAATAATCTAACGTGTCTCTGATTGAGCAGGTATCTTTTTATCAGTACGTTAAAGCTGCAGAACTTCTTGATCATAGCCGCAGGAGCCATCATCATGAGTTTCTGCACACCTTGTACATCTTTTTTTATATATATATATATATTTTTTTTTTTTTTATATAAAGAGGGAAAATATATCCAGAATTGCATATGCTGAAATTTATCAGCACCTTTTTTTCCCTCCTTTATCTTAAAAAGGAAAAGGGGAAAAAATAGAAACCAAATCTGAGATCTTTCTCTGTATTTCAGTCATGCTTTTCTCTCTCTGATTCTTGGCTTGCACTATGTTAAAAGTACAGGGGAAAAAATGCTGTCTATCATTTTCCACTACAAATCTCAGTTTAGCTCTGGGATGCTTCATGACGTGAGATTTAAATTAGGTGCAGCTTCTTCAGACTTCTTGTCCTTCCTTTCCAGGCACGTTCCTGGGACACTCCCAGCAGGAGTGGTGCAGTCACCATCATGAACGACGCATGCCCCCAGAGGCTGGGGGGGCACGCCGACCTCCCACAGATGGCAGTAGCAGCGGCGGGGGCATGGTGGTGGTGAGCTCCCACAGGCAGCCACAGCAGTGTTGGCGGCGGAGGAGGTGGCAAGCACTGACCAGCGGTCAGCAACCACCTGCAGACATGACCGGCAGTGTCAGCAGCGGCCAGCGATGATCAGTGACTGCCTGCAGACGTCTCTGGTGGTGTCAGTGGCGACGGGGGGTGGTGGTGAGCGGTGACTGCCCACAGGCACTGCCGTCAGTATCAGCAGAGCTTCTTTCAGGGGTGCACTGCCAATCTCGGGGGTGCACGTGCACCCGCACCCGTGTGCACACCCTACGCATCGCCAGTGGTCACCATCGTTGGAGGTGGTTCAAGATGAGGCTGGACAAGTACCTTCTTGAGCTTGTCTGAGCCCAATAATCTTCTGCCCGTTAACAGGACTGGGTTCTCAGTTCTTCTTGGCCAAATTCTTGGGGGCTGATTCTCAGGGTCCAGCTTCGGCTTAAACTGCAAAATAGGGCAGTGCACATCAATCTTGGTTTAAGCCCCAAATTCCCGATTAGGCCAGTTGTAACATCCCAATAGACTCCTGTGATTCAGAACACCATATACCCGAGCCACACCCTGGGCCTGTTGGTACATGGTATATGGTATAAAATGAGTGAAGTTACCCCAGGTGGTGGAGAAGAATGAGCCCCTTTACCTTTAACCCCGCCCAATCCATGTACTACGGGCCAGGAATTCTTTCAGTTTGACTGTGAGCTTCCAAAGCCTGAGCTTCAGGAACTTGGGGAAGAATGACCTCTCTCACTGATTTCAAATTAACCAAGTGAGAAAACACTCAGCACATGCCTTAACTAAAGCATTATCTTAATTACTCATTATTAGCCTAGCTGTAAAAGACAGGAAAGTATTTATCATAGGCAGGAACTCAGCATCATCACAAACCTCACAGCGTTGCATTTCTTTGACCTTGTCTTCTGTAATGCAAATACATGGTAACATGTCTACTAATAAAGCCCAAAGCAAAAAGCAACAAAAATAACCCAAGCACCCTACCTAAGCAAAGCAATTTGCTGCACACATTTCTGCCTCCCTGGGGACAGGAGTAGAGAACAAATAGCATGTGACTGATTTAAGTAATGTCACTTAATACACTAGAAGGTATTAGTAATGCATTGGAAGGTATTAAGACATTGGAAGAACCTATACAGAACCGCATAGAATAGAACTGACTATTGTACTTCATCGTTACTATACACAAAACGGTACTGAAGTATCGGTACAACTGATGGGTCTTAAATTTTATGAGTCTGGTAGCTTTTCAGAATGTGCACGCTGCTAACAAAATTATTTTCCAAGCTTGTCCCACAGATTGTTTCCATGGTGACATACACACACATCATTCCTTTGTCTAAATTATTCTTTAGTCTTTTTTGTCACACATTGTGAAAACAAAATCATAGGGTAAAACACAAAGAGATTTCAGGATAATGAACGGTGATTGCTTTTGCTTTCTCTTTCTTTTCTTTTCTTTTTTTTCCTAAGCACAAAGGGTACTTACAACCTGAGCCATCACAGCAAGTCACTCTCAGAAATTTCAATTGCAAATGAATTCAAAATCATACCCATGCTTTCCCATTACTTTGCCAGATGTAATAGGTCATATACAATACACGCTTTATATTTAGCACCCTCCATAGAAGAATTTCTTAAAAGTGCTGTACAGGAAGTATCATTAAATTAAAAATGGCAGTTTCTGACATTAAAATGCAACAATAAAAAATAAGACTTCCATTTCAGGTTTAAAGGCCCAATTCCACCATCCTTGGGCTCAGTGAATAGTAACTAATTCCACAAGTGCTTCTTAATGTGAGAGTAGAAAAACACAGTGTAATGGGGCTAATGAGATGTTGCCTCCAAAATGGCAGTGGACAGAAAGCAAATGCCTGTCTTGTAAAGAACTTGGGCTCATCGTACTGCTCAGAGGGCCAGAATCCCAGATTCAGTCCCGTACAGCGTGCAGGAGGGGAACGAAGAACTGTATATAATGCAACAGTTTTGCTTCTCAAACTGTTTGTAGATTAAACAGTTTTTCATAAAGCTTTGACAAGTTTGTAGTGACAAAAGTTACCATATTTTCTCACGCACGTTGCACCCTGGAATAAGATACACACCTTGTTTTGGAAAGGCAGGATGAAGGGAAAAAAGATCTTTTCTTGTAGTGAATAATTGAGGAGCAGCAGCGAGGCAGCCGAGCCGTCTCGTTGTTCTTCTCCCTGAGGTTCAGAGGCATCTTGGCAGAAGCTTAGGCAGCAGAAACAGCTGTTACTGTACTTCCTTACTTATAATGCACAACCCCATTTTCAGCAGCTGGCTTTTTAGGGACAGAAAGTGTGTGATATGTGAGAAAATATGTCACTTCACAATAGTTTTAACCCCTAGCCTTTACAGTGACACTCAAGAGGTAGAAACAAGAGCCCAAAAGAGCTCTTGAGCTGGCTGCCATGTGCAAACAGTCCAGCAGTGCCCGTCGGGTACACAGCTCAAATGTGCCCGTCGTCCTGTGGCTTCCTTCCAAGAGGTCTCTGAGATTTTGAACATACATCCTTCACTGAGAGCCAGTTTTTGTAGTTATTTCTGAGGGCAGTTGTTTAGTGCTTTAGTGCTCCTTCCAATTAACATCAGTTGGAAGGAGCTTCCAGGGCCGAGTCAGTCCCTCTGCATGGGCAGGCAATTATGAACACCACGCATCTTCATCAGCCTAGAGGCTTTCTTTGGTGCTAGCTTCCAACAGCTTCAAGACAATGCACAATCACTTGAGTGCCCTCACAAGGGTAGTACACAGATAAGGCTCTTTGGTGCATGTGATATCTTTTATTAGACCAACTAAATAGTTGCAAACATGGTAAGGGTGTCTGCCAAAACGATCACCCTTGCAGCCTTCTTTGGAAAAAGAACTACAAATCCAGGCCTCTCTGAGTGGTTGGAGCAGGTTAAAGCGATGTGGACATTGCAGAGTGGCTGTGAACCACACCCCAAGGATGACTAAATTGCAGTGCTCCATCAACTCCATAGCTGAGAAACAGCAGGTCTCCCCAGGAGTAATGGAGTAAAACAAACCCTCCCCATCAGACATCCTGCCATGTACAACAGGGCCTCGGTATTCAATCGCAGTTGTGCCTTTGGGCCACAGGCGTTCTGTGCTGATGACGCCAAAGCATACCATGAATAAGCAAGAAATAAAGCAGAAGAAAGAGTCGGGTTCTTGAACTTCCACATCTCACTGAGCTTTAATTCAGAACAAAAACACATTGCTCTTTTTCTATGCTAGCTTCTTTAAAGACGAGCCGTGATTGCTGCTGTTTCACTTTAAGGTGCTGACCTAGTATCCTATTGGATAGTAATTAGGTGTACTTAAAAATGAGAACTGTAAACTCAGAGTTTCTATGCTCATGGTTCAGCAAAGCAAAAAAAGGTTTTCCAGTAGAGCCCTAATCACTGTAATACATTTAAACAGCCTTTAAAAGATGTATGTGATCCCAAAGCTAGGGTGAACATTTACATTGCAATTATTATCTTGTTACAGATTATCTGCTGTGCTTTATTTGTAAAATCCTTTATTTCAGACAGCCCAAATATCAAGTTCAGTTATTTTCCTCTCAGTCTTTTCCTGAGTTGGATTCCCAGCTGATGATTCATGTATTAATATGTGGTTATTAGCTGACTCCTCTACCTCCACTGCTGCTATCTGTCTTTGGCAATGGAAGGAGGAAATGAATTCTTAAAATCTCAGGAACAAATGAAACATGCATAGAGATCAATCCTCCTCATTGACGTCAATGGAAAAATTTCCATTGACTTCAGTAGGAACAGAATTAGGCCCATATATCATATATTAGTGTGATTTATAACCATGAGAATATCCATATATTTGGAGGGGAAAATCAGTATCTGGTAAAGAAAAGTCATAGGAATTAAGTGATTGTCAATGATACTGAAATAGGGAAAAAGCCAATATGAGAGGTGTCAGTTATAACCACTGGGTTATCTACTATACGGTAGCTAGAAGCGCAGCCAATGTTTGTCCCTGTTGTGCTCGCACGTGATGAGATGCTCCGTGCCCTACAGACATTCAATTGGGCCCCAGTTCAGGACAAAACTCCACTAGCTGCTATACTTCATGCATGTGTTTCAGTGCTGCCCTAAGTAGGGATGAGTTACTAGTGTACTGTCCAAGAGACAAAGCATAGGTTTTTTCCCCCTTTTTCTACTGAGGGAAATGGCAGAGAGAGAAAGAGAAAGGGTCAGACTTTCTGAGTCTCTGCAGTGCTCACTGCCTGCATTGGACATTGAAAGTCCATGCAACCTCCAAAATCAGCCCTGATTTTTCCAGGTTCCACAGAGTCCAAATCTTCCGAGCTTCAGCCCGGTGCCTTTCTCACAAAGCTGTTCTTCTGCAGGAAGCATTGTGTCTGTGCCCCTCGGTCCCATACACTTCCTTTCTGCCCTTCCACCAGAGGAAAACCTTCTGAGAAGACATTTTCATGGCAAGGGAGACTTCTGCCCCTCGTGTGAAACGTGACAGATCCCTTCGTGAGGCATGCAGATAACATGCTAACATTGGCTGACATGCTCAATCCAGCTGCAAAATCAAAGTGACCCTAGTTCAACAGGTTACAGACAGAATGATGATGCTAGTTTCAGGCCTTCAACAGCCTCATGAAGGAGCTTTTACAGGCTGTGACCTGCTAACTTGTTAACCTTTACCGCCCAACACAGCAACCAGGGAAGCCAGTTAGGCTGCTGGCTGGCAAGGACAGCGCATCATACATGGACAGCCAAAGGAAAGAAGTATCACAGGATAAGCTATAATTAGGAACACCAACGGTGTGTCTACATGTGCATTTAAGTGCATCTAAATTTAATGTACATTAGCTTAATGTGCATTAAGTGGTTTACACACACGTCTACCCATGAAGGTGTTAAAGTGCATTAATGCAGTGTGTGTGGACTGACTTGGGAATAAAGTTAGTCCCAAGTCAGTCCACACACACCACGTTAATGTGCTTTAACACATCTATATGTTTGTTAATGCATTTTAACTATCTGAGCCTAAATTTGATACCTGCATTTGAGCCTAAATTTGATGTCTGCATAATATCAAATTTAGGCGTGATTAGCCACAAATAGCCATTTTTAAAACGCATTATGGGTACACACATGTAGACACATGCCCTAATGCACCTTAAATTTAGGCTAAAGCACCTTAAAGAGTCTCATGTAGCTGTGCCCTGATAGTTGGAAACATCAGAATTACTAAGAACAACTAGTTTTTGAAAGATTATCTAACTCTATGCTAACTGCTGTGTTGGTCCAATAAAAGAGATCGCCCCGAAAAATCCTTGCCTCTTGCATAATTCCTGGACCATCATGGCTACAATATCACTGTAACACCCCCACTAAGAACAACTCCTCATAGTCACCCTACTGAAATTCATGTGGAGGACCTAGTAGCTTCCCATCCATTTGTTCTGGAAGTAAATAGTGCCAAAAATGAGACTTAAGGAGTTATTACTTGTTAATTAACTTATCTCCCACATTTGTATGGCATTGAATTTTACTTTCCAAGTCGCCGCTGGAGTGACCGAGCTGCTGTTGAGAAGAGCCCAGAACTGGAAGCAGGGGCATGCTTGCTGCCCCGTGGAGCATTCGAACGGTGTATCAGACAAGCTCGGCTGCTGGATCGTTGCCCACAGGGCCAGCAGCTTTTGATGTCTGCTAGCAGAAAAAAGGCAAACATGAAGCACAGTCAGTCATGCTGTTCACAGAAGGTAATTATCTGATGGAGTTCAATTAGATTACTTGGAATGATAATGAAAAAATCATACATCATGGTAATACAAGTTCCTTATAAACATTTCGAGTTGTTGACTAAGCTCATTGAAATAAAGCACATGCCCTTCTCCCCTCCTCCCCCCCCACCTCCCTACCTCTTATTGTAGATCATTTGTGTGGTAAAACAGAAGCAGCAGTCTTAATGCTCAATATAAGCTTTGTACCCTGTCAAATAAATGATGAATGAAGAACAGAGATAATGTGAAACCTACTGCTTTTGCTGAAGTCTGTTTGATCACTGGCCATTGGTATTCAGCCAGAGTTTCTAATTGTCACTTTGTGATGTGTAGCAGTACTGTGGTTAAATGCGCTGGGTCCTGTATCTGTTATTAACCTTTATGTTGTGCCTCCAGCAAGTAGGGCCGAGTGAGATTGGAATTCTGATCTAGTTATATTTAATGCACTGTTTCTCTTGCTTGACTAACAACCCAGTATTTTAGTTTAAAAATTGAAAAACAAGATTACAGGGGGGGGAAATGTATGTATTGATGACTCGGCTATGGTAATGTCCCCAATTTACATACCTTGTGTTCCTGTTACTCGGGACAGTCTCCCAGCCATTAAATAAGCACTCTGCCATTTTGCAGGTAGCATATCAGTAAATCACCATCTTTCAACACATTTTTACTGCACCATTGCCTGAAAATAAGGATTTTATTTCATTCTGAATTTATTACTGTGACTATACCACTATTTATCTAAATGGCTACTGTGTGCATTATTAATGGACTACTTTATTGTTGTGCTACCCAATGGGAGTCATACAACCAAGCTCTTCTTACATTCATTGCAGAATCTCACTTTTAAATTCAGGTCCAGAAGTGCCACAATCGGATGGTTTGGGGAAGCGTTCGGTGATACGGCACCTAGAAAACAACCACTATGGGGGAAAAAAGAGCAAAATGAAAGGCCATCCCATTTTAAAGGCAAACAGTGTGATTTATCCCAGTACTTGGAAGACTTCTGCAGGAGTTGGCTGTTTGCACCCATCTGTAGAAGAGGCCAATTTATGCTGAGAATCAGACCCGGCGCGGCGTTGTCACCTGCTAGCCCTGCTTCGGGTTCGGTGCAGGCAGGCACATGACTGCTTTACCTTCCCGAGCATGTCACTCTCTGTCTTTTTCCTCTGTCGGGCCTTTTATCAGGGAAACCAGCCACTGACACAGCCGCGGAGGATTAGTGATCAATGCAGGTCAGCGCAGGAGATTAAAAGTAGCAGCCGGGGAAGGCGATGGACTGACCGCCGCACAAAGAAGTTACGAATTGTTCAACACATATGGAGGCATGTGCACCTCTGGATGACTCCTCTAGGCTATGACACCAGCCAAGGACTAGCAGGGCACCCCTGAAGTCAGTGCAGACCCAGCAGCATGGAGCAGTCAGGCTCTGCAATGGCACACCCGGGTGAAATGCCCTTGTGCTGGGCCCTGACCCCAGGTTGTGGAGGTGCTGGGAGGGAAGCTGTGGGCCTGCCGGTAATGCAGTCCCCTCTCAGCTGCACAGCAAGCCAAAGGTCACTGCAAGTTATTTTTGCATCAACAACTCACAAAGGAAAAAAAAAGCAACAATCCCCTGTTGTGTCATTAGGGCAGCTCTTGAGAGCAAGGGTTTTGATTCAGTTCAATGGATGCTGTGCTCCACTTTTCCTGCAGATAACAGCTGCTGGAAATAGCAGCTGAGCACAGCATCTGATGTCAGGGACTTTTTGTACCCTTGACACCGAGGGGGGCACCCACTCTCAGCTGTGAGGAGCAATCTGCATCTTCTAGCAGTAGCTCAGATTTACTGGTATCTGGTGCCTCCATCCTCCTGCTGGTACTTGGGTAAAGCTCCCCCAAATCACTAGGGACAGAAGTTATGCATAAACCGGTTTAAGTGATCCAAATCTGGTTTAAACCTGCAACAGAACAGAAGTTCAGTGCACCTAAACCAGTTTCAACATGGCTGAAACCGGTTTGGGATCAACCTGGTTGTATGTAGGATTAGACTTAACTGATTGAGCTCAAACCAGTTTACGCAATTTCTGTCCCAGCCCGGTGTCCAGTGCTCAGGTGGCTCCCCAAATTGTGAGAGGCTGCAAGCATCCTGGCACTCATCTCTACATTTTGGGCATAGTTTAGAGTAGACCTGGCAGTGGAGGGATCCCCTCTATCTCTGCAAAGGCCAGTCGAGTAGCGGCTATGCACTGTTCCTCTCCAGAGTAGACCAAGAGAGGCCATGCTCCCTGTGCCACTCCATGGCAGCCCCCAATGTGGGGGTGGGTGAATCCTCTTCCCGTGACTCCTTTGGGATTCTCTCTCACTGTGACCCTGTTTAGCAGCCCCTCTAGCTTGCAGACTGGAAAAGGGTGAGACTGAAAGTGGGACAGTGTAGTATAGTGCCCAAGGGATGTGCATGTGGGGTGGGGGTCTCAGTTTCAAAATACCAGCTAGCCTCCTTGTACAAAGGATTGTGAGTTAGGGCCGACAGGGTCTGTAGTGACCACAGGGTTCAATAAAGATAGTCAGGCAGGGACAAAAAGAACTAAAAAGTTGTTATTGTGGAGCACTAGGCAAGCCTCTGCAGACCCTTTGTCTGTCTGTCCATCTTTGTCTCTGACTAAGGGACCATCTTCCAATTCCTAACTTTTTCAGTCTTCTAAATTAGGGAAGATCTCTAAATTATACTTTCTGTCCCTGCGGAGGCCATCCCTCTCCTGCACCACGGACCCAAAGTCTTCTTGCCAGTATGTGAGCCCTGCGCCCACTCAAAACCGAGCTCCCTGCAACACACACTACCCTTCTTCCACCCAGGGACCTTTTTCCATAGCACAGATGTTCACCATTATACATTTGTAATGAAAAACTATTGTTGCAGATGCAAGCTCTAGCTATAGCATGGGGCCATGCCATGAACCCGATCTGCCTGCTAGCAGCTCCTGTTACCTATTTTCCATAGTCTGTGCCCAGAGTGATGCTTCAGCCACTAACATGCACCAGCAAAACCAGCATATAAAGGACCAGGCCTGGAGCTCACACTTAGATGAACTCCCTGATCCCTAATCCCACACAGCATTGAAGCCCAGAGAGCATGACTGGGATCTGCCTCTTGTGGCTAATGAGAAGGCAGGGAGTGGGGGAGACAGGTGCCCAGACCTACTGGATGCTAACACTGGGCAACCAGCCCCTGAGACACTGCCAGCACTCTTACAGTGCACTTGCAGCATCCCAGCGTGAGCCGCATACTGCAGGAGTAGCACGCCGGGCTCCCGGCTACAGCTCTGCAAAGGAGCACGAAGGAGGGCAGAGATCAACCCCACCTGAGCCCTGTTACTCACCAGAGCAGCACACTGGGAGTGAAGCTGCCCTGACTGCTGCAAGGGAGAGGCATCATGCAGTGAACAAGGGCTCACCTGGCAGTGCTGCCTGCAGCTGGAATGAGATGCATCCTTTCATGCCACCACCTTTCTGTAGCGGGACAGCTGGGAGCGAGTACTGAGCTGAGAGCGGCCCTAGCTGGTCGTTAACGGCTTGCCCTGTTGTCTGGGGTGCAGGGAGAGAAGAGAGCTTCAGGGATAGCCCCAAGGACCCAGGAAGAGTTTGGGCACCAGTTCCCACCGACTTCCAGCTGCAACTTGGTGACCAACAGCTTCGAGTGCCTCCTTCGCCCCGAGTCCGCCAACCCCTCGTGCAGTCAGTCTAAAGGGGGCCTGTGAGGGCCCAAGCGACCCCGACAGAGACCTGCAGCGTGAGATCCCCTTTAGGAAGGACCCGGAGAACACGCCGGGCTGCACCAGGCCAGGATGCCGGCTAACGGGCTGCACAAGGTGACCTCCACGCCCCCACACCCGTTCTAGGGGCAGAGGCTGAAGCGTCCATCTGTCAGCAGCTCGGGGAGCGGGCAATGCAGGGAAGGAGCCAATCATCCACCCCAAACCCCTCCCCGCAGGCATCCTCCGTCACCGAGAAACCAAACAGGGCCTGATCCAGCCCCCAGCCCCGATTTCTCTTGGCGCTCATTGTCTTCGGGTAGGGAGGTCTCATTCGGGGAGGAATCTCATCCCCAGCCTCCCTCTCGCTCTTCTGGAGAGTTAAGGCACGACCAGGGGGAGGGGGCACTACCGTATTTCCCCGCCTGGTCTGCAGCCCTTGCCCGGGGCCACGTAAAACACACGTATCTGCCCCAGACCTACCGTCTGTTACCGGCAGCGGGGGGACGCACCCAGACAGACAGAATACAAGATGAGGAACGATTTCACAAGAGACGAGGAAGGAATCTGGGCCATGTCACGGCATTCGGCGGCAGTCGCGGCCTGCTTTAGCACCCGGCCGTTTGCTGTTTGGAAGAGGCTGCGGGTGGGCTCGGACGTCTTCCCCGCGCGTCGGCGACCGCAGCTGCGAAGGCAACCTCCGGGCCGTCGAGGGCTGGAATTGGGGTGCCAGCGGGGACGGAGCAAACGCGCTGACCGACTGCAAAGGCAAGGGGAGGTGGAGGCCGGCCCGGGGCTGCCCGTGGACAAAGCCGGCCAAGCCAGGGTTGAGTGGCATTGGCTCTCCAGGCGGTTGGAAGAGCAGGAGCAGGAGGCTCCGCGTCCCAGCTGCCGAGCCGGGAGGAGGCGTCGAGTTTCCAAGGGAGTCGGTTCCCTGCTCTCCCAGCCAAAAGGTAAAAGGCCCCGACAGCAGCTGCTCGACGAGGCAGGGCGAACGGGTGAGCAAGCCAGAGACTCGCTCTCGCTTCGGGGCCCAGAAGTGAGCAGCGCCGGCTGCGCGTTTGCCAGCCTGCTCTCAGGCACACAATGCCAGAGAAAGAATGGCTCCTTGGAGGAAAATAATACACGTGTCCTGCAAAGAGAGTCATGTTTCCCCGCTCCGAACGCCGCGCCGGGAAGTTATTGTAGGGAGCGGATCGTGCGAGGAATTCGCCTCCACCTTTAAAACATCACACTGATAAGCGACAAAGCGGCAGCTCGGCAGGCGCACAACCCGGCTCCGGCTGCGCCGCGGAGCTGCTCTTTCTGGGTAGAAAGTCACTAATTGATTATGTTGACACAAAGAGCTCCTGCCTCCCCATTGATTGTGGTGACAAAGAGCTCCTGCCTTCAGGACCTGGCAATAGAGAAATAATACAGCACTTGATATTTCATTCCTGCAGTGCATACAGAGCCGCGACCTGACAAGTGCCCTACTCGCCGGCCCACCCCCTCGCCCCGACCAGCCCCACGCCTGAGACAGGGCCAGGCGTTGCCGATGCCTGGCGCTGGTTATCCTTCCAGGGTGACAGGGTGCTGTGGCTCAAAATCAAACACAAACGCAAAAGTAGGGTAACTCGGTAAAGGCTTGACTCATCCCTGAGGTGTTGCCCAGAGGTCTCTGGCCAGCAATCGCTTTGCCTCGTTCTTGCCCGTGGTCCATCACGTATAAGAGAATTTGCACAGCGATGTCCTAGAAGCACGGACAACGAGGGCTGGAGGGGACCTCGGGAGGTCACATCCAGTCCAACCCCCTGCTCAGAGCAGGACCAGCCCCAACTACATCATCCCAGCCAGGGCTTTGTCTATCCGGGTCTTCAAAACCTCCAAGGATGGAGACTCCACCACCTCTCTGGGGAACCTGCTCCAGTGCTTCATCACCCTCCTCATTAGAGAGTTTTTCCTAATATGCAACCTCAACTTCCCTTGCTGCAGCTTGAGCCCATTGCTCCTTGTCCTGTCATCTGCCCCCACTGAGACCAGTCCAGCTCCAGCCTCTTTGCAACCTCCTGCAGGGAGGTGAAGGCTGCTAGTCAATCCCCCTCGGTCTTCTCTTCTGCAGACTCAATCGGCCCAGTCCCCTCAGCCTGTCTTCACAAGTCATGTTCCCCAGCCCCCAACCATTTTCATTGCCTTTTGTGGACTGTCTCCAAAATCCTTTCTGCAGTGAGGGGCCCACAGCTGGACACAGGACTCCAGATGTGGCCTCCCCAGTGCTGAATAGAGGGGAAGAATCACTGCCCTTGATTTGCTGGTAGCACTCCTACTGATGCAGCCCAGGATGCTGGTCGCCTTCTCCACAACACGGGCACACTGCTGGCTCCTGTCCAGCTTATTGTGCCGCTGTCACCCCCAGGTCCTTTCCTGCAGAGCTGCTGCCCAGCCCGTCACCCCCACCCCCCCGGTGCAGAGGATTGCTCCCACCTCAGTGCAGGACTCTGCACCTGTCCTTGTTGAACCTCACGAGATTTCTTTTGGTCTAATCCTCCAGTTTGTCTTGCTCTCTTCTGTTCTGACTGGAGGTAAAAGCTCTTTGGTTGCTAGTTAGCTAGAAGAGGCTGCATTACTATAAGCGCTGCCAGCAGATCGAGGGCAGTGATGCTTCCCCTCTGTTCAGCACTGGGGAGGCCACATCTGGAGTCCTGTGTCCAGCTGTGGGCCCCCCACTGCAGAAAGGACCTGGACAAGTTGGAGAGAGTCCAGTAGAAGGCAAAAAAAATAGTTCAGGGGCTGGGGGACAGGACTGGTGAGGAGAGGCTCAGGGAACTGGGCTGATTGGGTCTGGAGAAGAGAAGACCGAGGGGGGGATTGAATAGCAGCCTTCACCTCCCTGCAGGGGGGCTGCAAAGAGGATGGAGCTGGACTGGTCTCAGTGGGGGCAGGTGGCAGGAGAAGGAGCAATGGGCTCCAGCTGCAGCAAGGAAAGTTGAGGTTGGATATCAGGAAAAACTTTCTGAAGAGGAGGGTGGTGAAGCACTGGGGCAGGTTTCCCAGAGAGGTGGTCTGCGAGTCTGAAATCATCACAGAACACCTACTGCAGGCGACAGGAGTGCAATCCCAGCGCTACGCCGGTGAAGCCTTTTGTCTTGTGCTAGGGTGCCATGAGCTCCTGGGACTGTGGGGACGGCCTCCTGGACAGCCAGTCACCCCTCTGATGGTCCTCACAGGTTTGCCGCTTGTGCAAAAAAATAGCAAGGGATGACGGACCCTCATGGGTGTGTGCTGGTGAGGGGATGGAGGTGGAGGTAGAACTGGAGCTGTACAGGCAATTTTCATTCTGGGTGCTCCTAACAGCATGGCTGGCTTGGCAATCTGCAAAGCACTCTCCTAACACAGGCCAGGGTGCACATGGGAACCCGAAGCCCGTCGGACAAGGAAACCAAAAAAGACCAGCTCCATTCGGAGACACCGTATTGACACCCACCTGGGCCCCCGAGACCCCTGAGGCCTCTACTACCGGAGTCACTGATAGTAAGAGGAGGTTATCCTCGATATCGGGTTTGCAAAAGAACAAGTCTCCAAAATCTCCATCTATGCAGAGCGACGCGTCTCTCTTTCTGGTTGCTTCTGCACCTCACCAGCTTTTCACAGGCACTTACCAAAGCAAATCAGCCTGCTGTGGACACCAGGCAGAAAAACTTCTACCCAAATTCCATTTATTAGAACAACTAAATAGCTGGAAAAGTTGGTCTTTGCAAGTTTTTGGGCACAAACACCCTTCGCTTGTGCCCAAAAGCTTGCAAAGAACAGTTTTATTTAGTTGGTGTACTAAAAGATATCACATCTACCCAAAGAACCTTGCCTGCCTCTATCCTTAGACCAACACGGCTACAACAAACAACCCTAAAGCCCAAATGACTCACATTGGGCAAGGTCCTGAGCCACTGGAAAAGGAGGTTTTATAAGGGGAGGTGTGCCCAAAATACAACTTGCAAAGATCCAGCC
The DNA here is from genome assembly GCF_001723895.1 of Crocodylus porosus. Taxonomy (NCBI): domain Eukaryota; kingdom Metazoa; phylum Chordata; order Crocodylia; family Crocodylidae; genus Crocodylus; species Crocodylus porosus. Next base: position 39,646,230 of record NW_017728911.1, on the reverse strand, counting down.
ACCTTCATGCTGGTGCCTGTATGTGGATTAAAACATGTAGCTTGGGCCCTCGCTTCGGAGTATGTCCGTCTTAACCCTCTGTGTGCCTCCACTGGGGCACCTCTGCAGCGCAAGGCATAATATGGAGCCCCGTCGCAGAGGTTTAATGCAGCTGGCTGAATGCTTCGCAAGTCCTCTGAGATCCGGGATGAAAGGTGCGATAGCGCGGCACAGAACGAGTTCCCTGCTCGCTTTAAAGAGCATACCTAAGAGCGAGAGGCGGCGCATACACCCAGCTCATCACAAAGCAGGCAGCTCCAGAGCCTTTAAACAGCCTGTGTTGTGTTTGATGCTTTCTGTCACAACCTGACAGAGATCTTTGGCTGCAAAGTGACATGTAAGCAAAGCAGACAGGCTCTGAATTATTGATGGCCTGGAAAGCAGTTGCCTGAGTGCCGCACATTGCCGGGGCAGGAGCTTTAGCAGCTCTCTTAATCAAAACAATAAAGAGACTGCAATTCTTATGCTCGGATCCATCCCCAATATAGTCCAGCCTTGTGAGCATGATACACACACAAAGGAGTCCGTAGGAAAGTTTGTCTCGTGACAGCATCACAACGTCCCGTGCGAGGCACTCTCTCTCGTGGGCACGCTTCCGAAGTGGCTCGAAACCCTCGGACGGTAGGAGACGTTGCGCCACCCCCACACGCACACCTTCACGAGCTCATTGTTCATTCTGACAGCCCTTTCCTCCAGTCATCCCAGCCGGTCCGGACATAAAAAGTTAAGTATCTTCTTTGCAGAAAACGCCTATGAATAATGACTTCGAATGAACCCGCTGCAACTGCCATAAAATTGACAGGAGCGGAGATTTGCAGTGCAAAATGACTGGCCACGCACGGGCGCGCGGGATGACGGCAAAGCCGCCTCGCTGAAGCACGGCTGCAGGAATGGAGCAGAAAAGTCCCCCCCAATTAGTCGTGCCAGCTGGTTCAGCTGGTGCCCGCGGCCACCTGCCCTCACTCGGTCATCTGGGCAAGCGTGGTCTCACGCGCCGGCCTTCCCAGAGAAGGCAGGATGTCACCGATACCCACGTGAGCAAACATCTGGGAGACGAGGGTGACTGGAAGCCCCCCTGCAGCGGGCTGGGGACTTGGAAGACAGGTTGGGAGAGGGAATAACATCAACACGATAATGAGCTGCCGCAGCGAGAGGACAACCCTAGCAGTGGATCCAGTATCAGTGTTGCCATGAGAGAGAAGAGAGGCCTGGAGCCTCTCTGATGTACCAAGGATGCACATCACTCCCCAGCTACGTGCCAGGTCTCAAGGGGGTTTCTGCCCTTGGGACCCCCTAAGAAGGTGGCATCAAGCAAGGGCAGGGGAGATGCTGTTAGGCACCTCTTCTCCGATGGACGCTGATTCAGGCGGCTGCTGAAGGGATGTCCTGCTGGGGGCCCTGCCCTGTCCCTCTGGCCAAGACGGGGCAGGGTCACGCAGCAGCTGGTGCTGCACACATGGCACCCAGGGGCGTGAGGACACATCCTCCTGCCTCCTCCCATGCAAGTGGGTCAGGCAAGCTTTGCACATACTCAAACAGCCAGTACCTCCCCAGTCCCGATCTGGAGCAGCCCGAGCTGTTCTGAAATGAATGCAAGCACCTGTGACTTATGTGGCGGCAGACAGCCCCAGGCTTTCCCAGTCGGAAGCGGGCCAGCTCCAGTCTGTTCGTCCCAAACTGGGCTCTCAGCATCGGGCTGAGAGTCTCCAAACAGCAGTACCTGGGACCAGCCATGTTCCACACCAGGCAAGGCATGTCCTGCCCCGGCACCCGTCTGCAGAGCACCGGAGCATGCAGAAGGGCACCGGAGCAGCAAAGGTCCCAAGACGCTCCCGGCACCAGCCCCCTCCGGCGCAGCGAGGCCCCATGGGCTTGTGAGTCAGGGTGCTTGTCTCCTCTCACTACCCCTCCCGCCAGGAGTGCGGCCCTGGGAGGGGGCTGCAGGGAGAGATGCTGATGGCCCGTGCACGGTGCGGAGCCAGAGTCTCGCTAGGGGAACGCACGTGGGGCATTTGCAGTGGGATTGAGCAGATGCCCTCGCATGCTTAAGCGTTTGGAGAGGCAGCCTTTGGGAGACGGAGGCCGTAGCAGGGAGCAGGGGCTGAGAGTAAGCACCAGGCTAGCTGCAGCAGGGCTGGCGCACATGGCAGGTGCTGGGCCCAGGGACCCCCCTGCCATGCACGCTGGGTGCGCCTTTCCTCCCCACACCGGGCTCCCGTGTTTTATTCCTGGCCTCCTACGACGCTGCCAGCAAGCGGGACTGTCCTCGTGAAGGGCCCCTCTGCCATCCTCTTGCTGGCCCAGCCGGGGAGCTGGCCCGGGCACCCGGAGCAAGCAGCTCTGCCCCGTGGTGTTCGCAGCTGGAGAGCAAGCCGGCACACGCGTGGCCCCGGGAAGGGCCAAGAAAGGGCAGGTCGGCTGCCGGGCACGGCTCGACACGGCCTCCCGTGCATGCACGGACCAGGGCGCTCTGGGCCGCCACGCCGGGCCCTCGAGCTGCTCCAGCCTCTCCTCCCCCTGCACATCCCCGGGTCTCCTCCGCCTCCTGGAGACGACTCCATCCCCACCTCTGCAGCGAGTCCAGTCTCACCTTGGACACCGAGCCTGTCGCCGGTGAAGCCCCGTCTGCTCTGCCGGCAGAGCGGGCTGGAGCGAAGGCCGGGCGTGGGTTTCCCACCGCCTTCTGCCACGGACCGGGCGATGAGGGCGGCATCTGCGCTGACACCCCGCTACACAAGCCAGTGACTTGGGCCACTTTCTAAGGAGAGAGGTGGCTGGTAGGAGAAGGGCAAGAGGTGATAAAGAGCCAAATAACACCGCTGGAGGTACAGCTCTCCTGTCCTCCCCTGAGGTACGCGTGTG
>NW_017728911.1:39629166-39642124 GCF_001723895.1 Crocodylus porosus | reverse complement strand
TGGAAGACAGGTTGGGAGAGGGAATAACATCAACACGATAATGAGCTGCCGCAGCGAGAGGACAACCCTAGCAGTGGATCCAGTATCAGTGTTGCCATGAGAGAGAAGAGAGGCCTGGAGCCTCTCTGATGTACCAAGGATGCACATCACTCCCCAGCTACGTGCCAGGTCTCAAGGGGGTTTCTGCCCTTGGGACCCCCTAAGAAGGTGGCATCAAGCAAGGGCAGGGGAGATGCTGTTAGGCACCTCTTCTCCGATGGACGCTGATTCAGGCGGCTGCTGAAGGGATGTCCTGCTGGGGGCCCTGCCCTGTCCCTCTGGCCAAGACGGGGCAGGGTCACGCAGCAGCTGGTGCTGCACACATGGCACCCAGGGGCGTGAGGACACATCCTCCTGCCTCCTCCCATGCAAGTGGGTCAGGCAAGCTTTGCACATACTCAAACAGCCAGTACCTCCCCAGTCCCGATCTGGAGCAGCCCGAGCTGTTCTGAAATGAATGCAAGCACCTGTGACTTATGTGGCGGCAGACAGCCTCAGGCTTTCCCAGTCGGAAGCGGGCCAGCTCCAGTCTGTTCGTCCCAAACTGGGCTCTCAGCATCGGGCTGAGAGTCTCCAAACAGCAGTACCTGGGACCAGCCATGTTCCACACCAGGCAAGGCATGTCCTGCCCCGGCACCCGTCTGCAGAGCACCGGAGCATGCAGAAGGGCACCGGAGCAGCAAAGGTCCCAAGACGCTCCCGGCACCAGCCCCCTCCGGCGCAGCGAGGCCCCATGGGCTTGTGAGTCAGGGTGCTTGTCTCCTCTCACTACCCCTCCCGCCAGGAGTGCGGCCCTGGGAGGGGGCTGCAGGGAGAGATGCTGATGGCCCGTGCACGGTGCGGAGCCAGAGTCTCGCTAGGGGAACGCACGTGGGGCATTTGCAGTGGGATTGAGCAGATGCCCTCGCATGCTTAAGCGTTTGGAGAGGCAGCCTTTGGGAGACGGAGGCCGTAGCAGGGAGCAGGGGCTGAGAGTAAGCACCAGGCTAGCTGCAGCAGGGCTGGCGCACATGGCAGGTGCTGGGCCCAGGGACCCCCCTGCCATGCACGCTGGGTGCGCCTTTCCTCCCCACACCGGGCTCCCGTGTTTTATTCCTGGCCTCCTACGACGCTGCCAGCAAGCGGGACTGTCCTCGTGAAGGGCCCCTCTGCCATCCTCTTGCTGGCCCAGCCGGGGAGCTGGCCCGGGCACCCGGAGCAAGCAGCTCTGCCCCGTGGTGTTCGCAGCTGGAGAGCAAGCCGGCACACGCGTGGCCCCGGGAAGGGCCAAGAAAGGGCAGGTCGGCTGCCGGGCACGGCTCGACACGGCCTCCCGTGCATGCACGGACCAGGGCGCTCTGGGCCGCCACGCCGGGCCCTCGAGCTGCTCCAGCCTCTCCTCCCCCTGCACATCCCCGGGTCTCCTCCGCCTCCTGGAGACGACTCCATCCCCACCTCTGCAGCGAGTCCAGTCTCACCTTGGACACCGAGCCTGTCGCCGGTGAAGCCCCGTCTGCTCTGCCGGCAGAGCGGGCTGGAGCGAAGGCCGGGCGTGGGTTTCCCACCGCCTTCTGCCACGGACCGGGCGATGAGGGCGGCATCTGCGCTGACACCCCGCTACACAAGCCAGTGACTTGGGCCACTTTCTAAGGAGAGAGGTGGCTGGTAGGAGAAGGGCAAGAGGTGATAAAGAGCCAAATAACACCGCTGGAGGTACAGCTCTCCTGTCCTCCCCTGAGGTACGCGTGTGCGGACAAGACAGCCCGCTCCTTGCCCGCTTACATACATGTGCGCGCGCACACACACAAACCATCTGCTTTTTTCTTCCCCTTCAGCGTGCCTAAATGTCTCGCGTGCACGCCGAGGGCCAGGGCTCGGTGGGAAGCACCGCTCACCCCCAGAGCAGCCCCTGGCCTCGGCGCGTGGCTCGGGCAGCCGGGCTTGCGAAATAAAGTTTGTCTGCGGCTCTCCCCTGCACCCAGGTAGGTCGGTACCGGGCTTCCACTTCCTGCACGGCATTTGCCTTGTCCTCCATCGGCCACGAGCCGGCTCCCGCGGGCCGGCAAAGGGCCGGCTCATCCGGATGCAGTGCGTGCCCCATGCTGGGGCAAGGGGACAGACTGGCAGGCCTGGAAACAGGCTCCTCGCTCCCCTGAAGACGAGCGGGAGGCCGGGCTGGCAGCCAGCGAGGCTGCCAAGCATGGTGGGGGAAGAGCTGTGCACGGACACGTGCTCGCCGAGAGCGAGACGGGAGCCCTCGGACCACGTCCGCGCCAGGCACGGAGCAGCTGGCGTTCGGTAATCGTCTCCGGGCACCGCTCTGCTGCGCCAGCCTGGAGCCGGTGATTCAGAGACGACGGGGTCTGCAGCCCCATCTCAGTTGCTCGAGACAGGGCAGGTCTGCCCGAGCCAGCTCTGATGAGCTTCTTGCCAAGGCTAATTACTGCGGAGGAAGCACCTCCCCAGAGCTAGAGCAAGCGCTGCATCAGGCCCTGCAGACCCGTGGGCCAGGCTCGCGGCCACTGCCGACAGCAGAGAGGCTCCTGTGAATTCCCAGCTTAGGGATTTCAGGTCCCTGCCGATGACACCTGCGACGCCAAATAAATGGAGCGATGCATTTAAGTGACAGCCACAGCCAAGCCTATCCCCTGATTTAATGTAAAGCAAACTGTGGCTCTACAAAATCTGAGGAAGACGCTAAGGAGCATGGCCTCTTTGGAGCGAGGACGTGCTACCAAGCGGCATGCTGCACAGCACTGCGTTATTTGTCCATTGACACCCACGTAAGGGAAGGCTTGAATGCTGAAGCCCACCCGGGCTGTGGAGCACTGCCTTGTGCACGGTTTTATTACCCGGTAGGCAGCTACTGTTGTTAAGCGCACCAGGAACTAGGTTGCCCAAGACAGTCTCCGTAAACCACTCTCCTTGGATGGCAATGGTCTCCCTGGCCTGCTCCAGCTTCAGAGCTCATCCGGCAGTGACACGCCAGGTCCCTGATTTCACTGACAACACAGAGACCCCCCCTGCAGACACGTTCATCCTTCCTGGTGACCGTGGGATCTGCATCACTGAGATCCTGCTTTCCACCTTTCCTTTCCAGGCGCAGGACACCCAACACGCGGCAGCATCGTTTCTCTGTCTGCAACCCCCCCTCCGGCCTAGTTTGTAAGGGGCGCTGTGATGGGGAGAGCATCCACATACATGTGCAATTAGCTTCCCTTCTGTATGCTCTTTGGGGCAGGGGCTCTCTATCGTCTGTTTGCACGGGACCCCAACCCTGCTTAGGGCCTGTGTGCATTACTGCAATTACTGCATTACTGCAATGTGAATATTAAAGAAAGAAACAGTCTGACCGAGCGCTGGTATCAGCCGTGACGTACCACCGTGCCCGATCAAAAACAAAAGCCCATAACGTAAATGTGGAGGGTAGCTGGATGGAGCAAAAAGCTCCGGCCAGCGCCGCGGCTGCCCCGCGTGGGCTGTCTTGCACAGTCGAAGGCTCTCCTGAGATCTCTCTTTCTAGCACGTAGGAAGCCGGACCAGCGGACACATGAAAGCCGATGTACTCCAAGCGCAAGAAAGCATTAGCCGGTCTACCGGACGCTTTTCAATTCTAGCCTGGGGAAGGTAGGCAAACTCAGCACGTGCCCAGCTGGTCTTCATTAAGGCCCGTTCGATGTTGCTCAAGCTAGCTGGTAGGATCTACTACAGTATGTTTAAACCCCGGCTGAGACGAGGGTCTGGGTCGTGTCTATCAGAGAACAGTGCGGCAGGCTGAGGTTATAAAGGAAGAAGGATGAGACAGACCCCACGGGCTCGTCCCGCTGTGTGACACCCCAATGTGGCAGGGCCGGGGCTTGAATGCTGCACGCTACGCAACAAGCTGACCGGTGCTCAAACCACCCAGTCCAGTGCTCGGGCAAGGTGTCGCCCTCCTGTACAGAGCGTGCGGGCCTTCCCACGGGGCGGAGGAGAGCTATTCAGCTGCACAAGCCCCGAATCAGAGAACCGGGCCGCCCAGCGGTGCCTTCCCTGATGAGATGAAAGGCAGGACAGGTCTGCGCGTGACACGGGAGCCTGAGCCCTTTGCACCAGAGCCAGCACAGATGATAAAGGCAGCATCTGACATCACTCCTGATTCACTGAATCGCAGAAATGAGGGTGGGAAGGGAGCTCAGGAGTCCAACCCCTGCTCCGAGCAGGACCAGCCCCAGCTACCTCATCCCAGCCAGGGCTTTGTCCAGCTGGGCCTTAAAAACCTCAAGGATGGAGACTGCACCACCCCTCTGAGGAGCCCGTTCCAGTGCTTCATCACCCTCCTGGTGAAAGAGTTTTTCCTACTATCCAACCTCAACTTCCCTTGCTGCAGCTTGAGCCCATTGCTCCTTCTGTCATCTGCCCCCACTGAGACCAGCCCAGCTCCATCCTCATTGCAGCCCCCCTGCAGGGAGCTGAAGGCTGCTATTCAATCCCCCTCGGTCTCCTCTTCTGCAGACTAAGAGATTGATCGCGCCGAGCCGATGCCATTCCCTAGAAATCCCCGGCGCTTCCACCAAGCAGCCTGTCTCCTGCCGTGGGAGAGTGTGTCAGCCGCTCATTAATTCCTCTGCTCGCTCTTGAATAATTTACCCTCGCAGATGCCACACCAAGTGCTTCAACATAAACAGTGACTCACGCCGCTCCCAGCCCGAGCTGCGCACAGCGATTGCTGCCGGCCTCTGCCCTAAGCCCACGGCCAGCGCCTACGCTTTAAAGTCCTGGAGATCAACCTTTGCAAAGCAGGCAGTGTGCACGGAGCCACCACAGCAGCGATGATCCCTGGTCATTTTGTAGGACAGACTCATTAGCTGGCAACAGTGCCTGCAAATACCTGAGGCCTAAGCAATTCAGAGAAGCCCCTGGGTAACAGGTGTTTACTATTATACATTCATCCTCTGAGCTATAACACAGCAAATTTGGTGATTATTACAGCTAGCAGGTAAAAAACTAGAGGGAAAAGAGCAATGGCAACAACATATTAAAATATATCCGTGCATGCATGCAGGATGGATGGATGGATATTTCTTTCTATCCATGTCACGCAGGTGGGGAACGGGCGGCTTTTGAAAGACTTGGGGTCAGGTCCTCTGCCCAGGAGAGTCCTTCACAACTTCCTCCTCCAAAAAAAAGGTCTGAGTTAGATGCCCCCAAGCCCAGCGTCCGGCCAGAATAACTCCACTCGCACAGCAGAGAGACACGACCGAGCCGTGGCTCCCAGCCGGACGGCGACCCTCTGTTACTCCAACCGGTGCTAGATCAGAGAGGGCGGCCCCCACTTGTTCTGCAGGACCCGTGCCCCCCCCCGAAAGCAACCCCATACCAGAGGGACACAGCCAAAGCCATGCTGCCTCGCTGCAAGGAAGAAGAGATGCCCGTTCACTTCGCCACTGGTTTCACCTGCAAGGATGGGGATAAGGGAGACATCTCTGACCCCATTTAATCACTGGTGGGAGGTGGCATTTACCCCCTCCCCGGGGGTCCCAAAGTTGCCGATGCAGTTTCATGGGATGGGAAATCCTGGATGCCCCGTCTCGGGAAGATGGAGAAGTCGGCCACTCAACTGGAGAGACTCTTGTTGTCCCTCTGTCCCAGTGCACCTTTTGGCTGCCAGGCAGGAGCGTGGCCCTGGGGGCAAGGAGCCCTGCTGCTCTCCTGGAGAGGCCGGTGGCCTGGTGCTGTCTGAGGAGGAAGGGGCTACGAGGCTGAGCACCCCAGCCTGAACCTGGCCTCTCGGCCTGCGCCACGCAGCACAGCGATGACGTGCCGGCTGCCGGCTGACCACGCAGCCAGAAGGAAGGAGTCTGAAAGAAAAGCAGGGGGTGAACCCCTGTCTCCCGAATCCCAGCCCAGTGCTTCCTCTCCATCACGGCTCTTGGTGCAATGAATGCAGCTGCTGCGGCCTGCATCCAGCTGCCCCCACCCAGCCCAGCCTCTGTCGGAGCCTGGTTTCCAAACCCGGCCCCCGATACTACCCGGGGGCATCGGTACCCCCAGCACAGAGCCCCGAGGCTGTTCCTGGCCACGTGGCTCAACACAGGCTTGGAGGAGAGCATGCAAAGAAGTGGGCTTCCAGGGATATCTCCCCACGTGAGCAGGCCAGAGCAAGGTGGCAATATTCTTCTTCATCCCAGGTGATGCTCCTCAGTCCCCAAGGAGGCTTCAATGATGCAGCAGGGTGCCTGGACGTCACCACGTCAACCCCTGGGGAGGAGCGCTGGGCCCCCGGGACCGCCTGGCAACTTCCAGCCTTGCATTTCCACGGGCCCATCTGCTCGCACGCTCTCTGCCCCCCAACCCCCTTCCTGAAGAGAGGAAACCACCAGCCTCATTAGAGGTCACCTGCAGTCTTTGTTTCACTAATTTGAAGCCACCAACTAATTAGATGTCACCCAAGCAAAATATTAGGAGTCACATAATAATTATATCAATGAAATCAACAACACTTTAACAGCAAAGGTTAATTACACTGATATAAAAATCTGATAGGGAAAAAAAATGATGTTCAAACAGTTGGGCAGACTAATTGAAAGCTAATGTTGCCTCTAAATTGAATTTCAAATGAATTCTACATCCATAGTTCATTTTGCTAATTCCGTTCTCTGTATCCTGTAATTTGTTGCCAGTGATTGATTACTTAAGTGAATAATATGTATGTACCAGGACCACTTAGTAATAGAACATGCCAAGTATGATCATACTGTTAATAAATACAGTTTATTTAAAAATTCATTCCATCCTTGGATTTCCGAAGGACAATAGCATGGCGCGGGTAAAGCAGCAAATACCTCTCTGAGTTTGTTTTTGACAATAGGTTGGAAAGGCATTTCTGTTGAGATGGCAGCTGCCTACTCCAGCATTTCCAGCAGCCGTTTGATATATCGCATCATTTCAGCCGCTCTCAAGTCCTCGTTTCTATTTGTCAAAGGGCAGAAATTTATATTGACAGTTGGTCGTGAAATATTCTGCACAAACGCGCCCAGTGTTTGCACGTGACTTCCAACTTAGCCGTACTTTTAGGGCCAGATCTCGCGCGCGCTGGGGACAAGAGTCATCGCTCCAGCGATTTCGGGGGGTTTTGGATGGGGCCCGGCGAGGAGCAATTTCTGTTCCATTTCCCTTTCTAATGGGCAGAGTTTGAAGCGGATCCAAAACGCCTCCAATCTTTGCCCCCTCCTTCTCCCCCCTTAATGATGGGATGAGCAATAATCAGCTCTGCAGCCAAGTTTTATGGCTTCAGACTGTCTCCACTAAGGCAATTAGAGACGGTTTAGATCCAGCTGCAAACTGCAGCAGCAAGGAAAGGTTTTCTACCCAGCCTTTAGGATCTGTGACACAGGAAACCCCGGCATCCAGGTTGTAGAAGACAAAGCAACCAGGGCTTGTGGTAGAGGTGATATCTTTTATTAGGCCAACAAGGTTTTTGCAAAACAAATAAAAGTATTGCATTGCAAGCTTTCAGGCACAAACTCCCTTCATTGGGCATCAGAGGAAAGACGGTAAAAGTTCTCCTGGGGAGAAATGAAAGTTCATATTTCAAAGGATGTCACAGAGGAGTCAACAGACGGAAAACTCCTGGTTTTCCAAAGAGCAGGCAAGGTGCAGTGTTTTTTTGGGAAATAAAAAATAAAATAAAAAAAGTAAAATAAAATACCGTAGAGGATCAGCCCAGCACCTGTGGGCATCCGTAGACATTTGGACGCTCCTGCGCGGCACGAGGTTAATCTGGGAACCCTCCTTCCTCTCTTCCAGGCTCTGAGGACTAGAAAAAATTGTGCCCGGTGAAGCGCTTTGCTTCTGGGTCCCTTCGCGCTACTCCAGACTCCACTGATGCTTGCAGAGGAAGGCAGGGAAGCCCACTGGTGCACCACTCCCCGGATAGCTGGCTTTGTTTGAATGCCAGCATTAATTTGGTTACCAAGAGAAAGCAAGTTTCCAGCACTTCTGGTTGCAAAGAAAAGCTGGGGAAAATACAGCAGATGCACCCCGAAAGCAGCACGCATGTTTGCCTCTTCTTAAGGAAAAAGCTCCCAGTTTCAAGCCAACTCAGGGGTCTTTTCGGGGGCTGGAGCATGAGGCTTGAAGTTGGGGGTTGGCTTTATGGTGCACCACAGCGGGATGCAGAGAGCACCCCCGGGAGACGGGACAAGGACGGGCAGGCGCCGCGAACACCAGGGGAGACTCGCTGCTGCAAGGGGTTCCTCGAAGGTGACCCCGGGCCGGTGAGGCCAAGGGGAATAGCTCCCAGCTGGCCGCGCGGTCCCTCCTCTCCACTCACCGTGTCCATCCCCGTCTTCACAGCATCTCCAGCCACTGCTGCTTGGACAGCGCTCCCTCCCCCTCCACCCCCTGAGCTGTCCCGTTAGGCGGGCCACCCCCTTGGCTCTGAGTGATTCCTGCTGCCACAACGGTTCCAGCTCTGGAAGTCCCCCGACGGGACACGCAGGGCACACACAAGCTGCCCGGGAGGTGTAGCCCTCCAGATCCAGGGGGGGCAGCTGGAGCGGGTTTACTATAGCGCCCCGCGCGGTCTCGGCAAGCAGCAAGGGCCAGCAGAAAGGGAGACCGTGCACCGGAGCTGGGTGCCTGCCAACAGCTGGCTCCAAAGCCTGGGCTCCCCGTTAACTCGGATGGAGGGGACAGGTGAATCTGCAGTGGAGGAAACCAGGCATTGGGCTCCACGCACCAATGGAAGTCAAGGAGCGAAGTGTGTCTGAACAGAGAGAAAAAGCAGGTCAAAACGGGGCCTGAAGAGCCAGTCCTGCCACGGGGGAGGCTCAGGGTCCCTGAGTGACGACCACTGCGGTTGGGACCTGGGACGAGCCCCTAGAAGAGAGACGATTCACAGACCCAGAATTAACCCTTGGCCAAACAGCAAGCGTCCGCCAAGCAAAGCGAGTCACCCGGCACAGACCATAGCTTGAAGGGCCGGCCTGGTGCTCGGCGGCTCTTGCGCCCACAACACGAGCCCTGGGGCAGAAGGACGGAGTCTGCAAAAGCCCTGCGCCCAGAACTGCCCCTCTCCCTCCTCGGTGCAAACCGTGCAAGCCCAGCCAATGCCCCGTGTCTGGGAGAAAGGGCAGGAGCTGCAAAAAGGCAATGCTGCAACAGGCTCCCCAGAGCGGTGGTGCAGTCTCCATCCTTGGAGGTTTTTAAGTCCTGGGTAGACAAAGCCGTGGCTGGGATGCTGTAGCTGGGGCTGGTCCTGCTCCGAGCAGGGGGTTGGACTAGATGCGACCTCCTGAGCTCCCTTCCAGCCTCCTTCTCTACTGATAACGTCATTTTGCAAGTGCAGCCGAGCACAGAGAAGGCCATCGCAGGGGCAGCAGATGACACCACGGCAGCCGACAGAGCCTGAGGTGCAAACAAGGCATTTCTGAACGTGACACCTTGCCCCTCCACCATGGGGAACAGTGGTGGGGGCCAGCAGCACCCTTGCAAGGGGTCGTCCCCTCCTGCTGCCAGGCTGTCCCCAGGAGGGGTGCGATGGCAGGAAAATTCAGGGACCCCCTCCCAAATCCTAAAAGAGAGCGGGATGAAAGCACCAACACAGCTCTTTCATCCAAGAAGGTCCCAACCAGGCATCAACCACGGCACGACAGAGCCCCAACGCCCAACACAAGATAGACGGGCACCTCCTCCCCATGTCTTTGCTTTCTGCAGACATCTGGGCTATTAAAACTGGATTTGTGCAATGTCTGGGGGCAAGGGCATTTGCAAGGACTCGGCCCCTACAGCCTGGACCCGTCGGCAGAGTCAGCGTCACCGAAGCTGGGAGCCGAAACCGTGCCGGGTACCAGGCCAGAAAAGACCTCTGGTGCACCTCCAACGTGGGGTATTACAGAGCGGGGCAGAGTAAATTAAACGTGCAGAAACGACGGGGTTGGATAACGGCGACAGCAGGTTGGAGGGGAACGCACGCGCAACCTGCTTGTAGCTATTCCCAACAGAAGAGCTGAAATCTATAAAATAATGTCTATGAAATCTAATCCCTTCTCTAATGTCTCTGCTGTGATTTATTTACCCAGCTCGAGTTACAATAAGGAGAAACTCAGCCCAGAGAAGCTGGCAGGAGGGCTGGGAAGGGGAGCACCCACCCGCCGTGCGAGCTAGACGCACGCTCCCCATGATTCTCCTTTTTTCTCCAGAAACATCTACCCTGCGAGAGGGGCTCTGCAGAGCCTGCTCCCCTTCAAGTCCCAGCCGCAGAGCAGCGGCCCACGGTGAAGAACGACCAGAAAAAAAAGACGCAAGAAGCCACTTCTCTGCTTTCTGCCTCGTTGGAGCCTCCGCGGCTCCAGGATGAACACAATTAAATCTCAATAAAATTTTAATACGGGGAATTATGCACTTTGCAACGAACCAACAATTAGCTGTTGCTATGCTACAGCCAGAATGTAATCACAATAATGAAGCCAGCCAGGGGAAGCCATTAATCAGAGAGGAAGCAGGGCTTCCATTAGCCAGCATCGCCCCGCGCTTTCTGAAGCGCCGGGCCGGGGAGGCCTGTCGCTTTAACCCCAAAAGAGGCCTCTGATCCAGTTCTTGGGCCGAGGCAAGCCCGCGCGAGGAGCCACGCGTACTCCCCCAGTGCCGGGCTGGCCCGCTTGGGCCGTCTGGCAGGCTGGGACGAAGCCAAGTGCATCTCCCCGGTCTTGCACAGGGGCCAGGTCCTGCCTGGACCTCATGGGCATGCATGGGGTGGAACGAGCCTGCTCCTACCCCCTTTTCCATCCATGCTCCCCCACATGCCTGCCCCAGCATCTCAGAGGTATGTGGGGCACGCGGCTCCTTCCTGCATGCCAGCCCATGCAGCAAGAGGACCCCGCCGGGCAGCGCAGGGTCTCTCCGCGTGGCTAGGAGCACCCCGGCACATTCGGGGTGACCCCCGGGACTGAGGAGCCTTGCACTTGAGCATCCTGTCTCAGGCCCGAGTGGCTAAGAGCGGGTCGGTTAGCCACGGGGACCGGCCTCCCAAGACCCTCAGCAGCCCCCAGCCAAACCCGGCATATATTATCAACCCTGGATCATCCTGTTAATTAAACCCTGGCCTGCGGGCGGAAATGCTCTGCTAATTAAATCTGCCATGGTAGCAGGTCCTTGCAGGTAGCCCGAGTACCCGGGACGCTTTTGCAAGCGCACGCGTTCATAAACAGCTTGCCCGCCGCATTAGGAAGACACGCGGCTGGGCTGGCCGCCTGTCCATCTCAGCCGTCCCGCGCCCAGCTCCGCTCACCCAGACGGTCCGGCCGCGCGCGTGCCTTGCTCCGGCCTGGCTCTGCTTTCACCTTAAAGGACGCCCGGCTCAGAGAGACGCGGGTATTTATTTAATATTGAGAGCAGCCGCGATTCCGCTCAACGACTCTGGGAGCGGAAAAAAAATCTTTTAATCATTTATTCCTTAGCTCCAAAGGAAACATCTGATGAGCCAGAGATACGGAGAAAATGGCAGCTGATTGAGCTTCTGGAGATGGAGAGGAAGAAATTCATTAATTTTTCATTGCCACGGCTGGGACGTGAGCAGCTTAGTATTCATCATGTCAGCAGTGACCTTGATGCTGCCTACATTCCCCCTCGGAGAGCTCTTTCCCACCATCTGTTTAGAATTAGCCTATTTGTGATGCTCACCTTCGTGTCGGGATGAAAGGAAGGCGCGCCGGCCGGGCAGGGACGGGGCCCTGCCTCGCGCAGGCCACGCGCCGCGCGGATTCGAGCCCAGAAACGACTTCCCAAGCCACCAGGACTGTGCAGCTTTCCAGCCGAGACCTTTAAAACCCTCGTTCGCCATCCGCAAGTGCCCGGGGCCCTCCTAGGAGGAGGAAGGCACGAGTGCTCGGAGGCCCGACGCTCCCGCGGGCCCTCAATGAGGACGCGGTGTTCGTAGCGCAGGCGGGTGCAAAGCCACCTGCCGTGGCACCCAGCACCGCTACCCCGCGTCCCGCTGCTCGCGTCCGACGGCTGCTCGGCGGAGGGGGGGTGTTTGCATTGCAACCAAATTCACTCTGACAAACATATGTCAAGCCGCAAACAGCCTGCACGCTCGCTGGCAGGATCGCCGCCGGCTCGCCCGCACGCCACGGCCACGCACGTCCCCGCTGCTCTCGTGGGGCAGGGGGAGAAGTTGCACGCCATGAAAACCATGGAGGTGCTAGGAGACAGGTTCGAAACGGCGTACCAGGCCCGCGTCGTGCTTATGTTCGGCACCCGGGGAGCAGAGGCCACGCAAGGCACCTGCCTCATGCAGGAAGGGAGAATTTCGGCTAAGAAACCCCACTCCGGCAACGACGGCTGAAGGGGCAGTTGAGTCCCCAGCGGCCTGGCAGGGCCTTTAATTTTAGGGTCGCTTCCGAAGGTCATCCCACCGCAAGTGCAATGGGAGCGGGGAAACTGAGGCACGGGGAAGCTTCCTGCTTTGAAGTGTGGGAGCAGGGAGGATGGGGGCATGGCGAGAGCGGGGTGCTCGGGCAAGCCGGGCTCAGCCCAAGAGCAGACCTTGAAGTCTTCACTGCTCAGAATGGCCTCGGCAGCGGTGCTCGCGTTGTACAGACCCTTCCTGGTGCAGACGCACAGGCCTGGGCCGACCAGCTCACACGGCCCTGGCTCGGCCACGCGTTCCTACCCACCTCTCGCTGCGGGGCAAAAACCAGGGAGCTAACCCCAGGATCTTACCCCGAACCCTCCTTCCTCCCTGAAGCACCGCGCTCAGGAACGTGCTGGTGCATCCAGGTCGCCTCTCATGTGCGGGGCTGTAAATCAGAGGCCTCTCCCTGGCCGCGGCGGGGACAAGGCCGTATAACACAGGAGTGAGAGCAGGCGCCGGCCTTGGGCTGCGTATTTATGGCTCTTTCTGGGCAGAGCCCGGGAACTTCTTGCTTCAGATCAGCCTGCGACTCCGGGCAGGTCT
>NW_017728911.1:39621846-39629155 GCF_001723895.1 Crocodylus porosus | reverse complement strand
GACTGACTTGCCAGCTTTACGGCGGATGGTGAAGGTGATCAGCTCGTGGTCGCTGTCACCCAGCTTCCCATCGATCACTAGGTCACCAATTAGGTCGTCCCCCGCAGCCAGTACCAGGTGGAGCAGCGCTTTGCCTCTCGTCAGCCCATGGGCTTCTGGAGTCAGGTAGAGGTCATCCACGCACGAGAGAAAGCTTTGGGCCCACTTCTCACCAGCCACTGAGCAACACAGGGACAGCACAGCAGATACCTTGATCAGACAAGAATTAGACCTGGGTCTACTAAAAGTGGAAGAAGCATCTGAATGCTGCTGAAAACACAGGTATTTGGGGTTATTTCAGTGCATTTGGCACCACTGGCTGGGCCAGTCGGTGCCTCCGGCTACGAGGTGGGTGTGCACCTCCGCATCCGTGATGAACACGGGCTAAGGAAAGGTGTTGCTCTGCCCAGGTCCGTTACATTTAGCCAGCCAGCACCTGCACAGCACCACTCCATCACCAGCATTTGCTCAGCTGATGCTGCCATCCTTACTCTGCTCTCCTCAGCTCAGGTGCGTTCGTGGCCTGCGTTTCTCGGCCGTTGTACTGAGA
The DNA here is from genome assembly GCF_001723895.1 of Crocodylus porosus. NCBI lineage: Eukaryota > Metazoa > Chordata > Crocodylia > Crocodylidae > Crocodylus > Crocodylus porosus. The sequence continues at coordinate 39,628,566 of NW_017728911.1, read as the reverse complement.
TTGAAGCCTAGTGTCCATGCCTTTCTGCATGCTTTAGAGAAGCCTGGACTCTGCCCAGGTGTGTTTTCTGCACATAAGAGTGGCACAAACGGGCCTAGGAGGAACTGCTTCCGAGCACACGTAGATACACGCCTGATTAGCATCCATGCTGTCGGCATCTCTGTTGCATTGCAAGGGATGGTGCAGCCAGAAGATGCTCGGAGATGCACTCTTTGTCCCATGCTCTCAGAGCCTGAGGCCCCTTTTGAACCTCATCTTACTCCTGGGGCAGCAAGCTCCAGAGGTAAAGTCTGTTTTGGGGAAAACAATGGATACTCATCTCTCCGAGGTTCAGACCCGGAGTGCTTTGCGGCAAGCCGGGCTGGGCCCCAGCAGAGCAGACGCCCGGGGAGTTGTGAACTCTCCGTCGCTGGAGGTGTTGAAGCGGAGGCTGGACAAGCGTTGGTCTGGGGTGACCTAGGAGGATCTGGGCCGATGCTCTACAGTGGGTATTTCCCAGGCTTCTGGGTTTTTCCGACTGCTCCATGGGTCTGGGAGGGAACTTTTTCCCTTCTTATTGCTATGTGCATCGGGGCAGGGGTTTGCCTGCCTCAGAAGCACTGACTGCTGGCTGCAGCCCAGGCTGGGGACTTAGACGAGGGTCTACAATGCCCCTAGAAAGTCTTGCCCCTGCACTCAACGCCATGGCGGGGCAGGAAGGAATTTTAACCCATGCTGGTCAGACTGGTATGGACCAGGGGGGCATCTTCCTCTGTAATCCTCTTCCTGGGATCTCTTGCACATATTGTAACAAGGCTTTGAGCAGCCAGACGTTGGCTGCTGTGGTCCCCCTGGGGCAGGTTACGGCGCTATGCCTTGTGGCTGTGTCTGGCCTGACTGTGTAGAGGTCAGACAACGGGTTTGTCTTGGATGCTTTGGACAGGGCTGATCCTGCCTCAGGCAGGGGCCAGACTAGATGTGAGCTCCGGCTGTCCCTTCCAGCCCCGCTGCTTCAGGAGTCAATGATTCAACATTGTCAATGCAGGGGCAACGGCGCCTCTTTTATGTCCCCTGTGGATTAGCATGGACCAGCCTTGTTGACAGCAATGCTTTTAGGATTGTTACCCCACTCTTGACCTCTCCTCTGTTGCCTCCTGTCTCATACACTGCAAGATCTTTTGGGGCCAGAGCCGCGGGGCAGGGATTTGCGCTGCAGGTTGTATGGGACCAGGTACCGCAGGGACTTATCTGCCAGACTGAGGCAATATTGCAATATAACTAACTGACTGTGTCCATCAGTGCTTTAGTCCCATTTAACCTCCGAGTGCAATCAAACAACACACAACAGCCAAATTCTTCATTCCTCCCCTCCAAGAAATCATGCACTCGCTTTGACAAGATCTGAGCAGGGGCCACTGGCCTCAGCCTGAAATAAAACCCCTGAGCAGAAAACAGCGTCCCTAAAATCAAGCTCTAATTACACCCATCTGACACCAGTGAAGTCAGGCTGGTTTCAGGGCAGAGTCATAAGCAGGGCAAGTGATGTCGGGGCACAAAACACCACTCGAGCTCCAGTAAGTTGATGAGGATGCTGTAGCACGCGCTTGCTTGGAAGCAGACATTCAGGCAAACGATACTGTCTTCACCAAGTCATACGAGAAGATAGGACTGACACTTAACATTCAGAAGACTAAGGTCCTCCATCAACAAGCTCTTATGAGCAGACCCCAGCTCCATAATTGAAATGCACAGTGAGACTCTGGAGAACACTGAGTATTTCCCATACCTTGGAAGGCTGACATGGATGAAAAAGTCCAACATCACCTCGAATGTGCAAGTGCAGCCTTCAGACACCCGAGGAGACGGGGGTTTGAAGATCACGACATCAGATCCAAAATCAAGCTCATGGTTTATCAGGCGGTCGGGATCCCCACCTTACCGTGCAGAGCCGAGACGTGGCCAACGTACAGGACACCGAGTCACTGGAGAAGTACCATCCACGCTGCCGGTGGAAGACCCTTCGAATCCAGTGGGAAGACAGATGCACCAACATTAGCGTCCTCTCGCGAGCAGACACCACGAGCATCCCTCATCTGACGTCAACTTTGCTGTGCTGGCCACGTCATGTGGCTATCTGACTCCTGAAGCAGGATCTATTATTCCCAGTTCAGCCCAGGCGTACGTTCAAGAGGAGGGGAGAGAAAGCGCTTCAAGGACGCCCTCAAGGCCAACTTGAAAAGATGCAGCATTGACATCAACTCACGAGAGAAGATTCCCCAGAACTGCCCCAAATGGGGGAAGATCCTGCTGCAGGGATCTCGGTACTCTGAAACCTCAGAACAACAACAGGAGATGGGAAAGCAGGAGTGGCAGAAACGGTGTGTCACAGATCGAATCAAGAATCCGGAGCCACCCACCCCGCATGGAAACACATGCCCAAGCAACAGAGCCTGTCAATCCAGATTGCCCTCATCAGCCACCTTCAGATCCACAGATAAAGCAACCACGAAAGACGATCATCCTTGACTGCGAGGAATCGCTGATGATGACAACGATGGTGACGTGCTGGGGTGCAAAACTCTAGCTCAGGGGCAGGCAATTATTTCGGGTGGAGGGCTGCTTACCGAGTTTTGGCAAGCTGTCGAGGGCCACATTTCCCTCTCTGGCGCAGGGAAGCAGGAACAGCCACGCGGTCCCAGGCCAGAAGTCTCTGCTAGGCAGGGGCTTCTGGGTGGTGGGCGCGGGGCTGGGTGGGCCTTGCTGCTGGTTCCTGCCGCCAGCTTCGCCTGGGCACTACTGCCCTGGCTCCTGTCATCTTTGACAGGCAGCCAGCAGCAAATAAATATTAATTTTCTAAGTTGTTTAGGGGCCCCGCGGGCCGGATAGAATGGCCTGGTAGGCCGGATCTGGCCCCGGGGCTGTATTTTGCCCACCCCTGCTCTAGCTCACGGCCATGCTGGACATCATGAAGTCCAGGCCTCCCTTCCCCTCTTGCCTCAACAATTTCCCAAGAAAGCAGAATTTTTTCTTTAGGTGTTTAAAGCTTTGGAGCGTTTGAATTCTGCACTCCAGTGCCCAGCAATTTAGCAGGGATACTAAATGAAAATGATTATCAGCACATGCATAATGATTCATTCCGTTTATAATTGCTTCAATACATAAAGAAAATAGGGAGATGTAATTAACTCTTCTTTTTTTTTTTTTTAATGATGGAGATGAGTGTGTTTTTCAGCGCCACGTGATCCATCAGCCTGCCACACACAGCAGCATCTTCCCGGGCCTTTGCAAATGCTTGTATTATACACCTATTCGCACATGAATGGAGTAAATCAGTGAAATTAAACCGAAACTTCCTCGTCAGACCATGGCTCCACATGTGAGTTCGTTGTGCTCAAAGCCCAGGAAGCTGCAGCTGTCCTAATTTGCACTTGGGCCGTGCAAGCAGATGCCTGGATCATCCTCCTTTCATCAGCTCACTGCAGTCGCAGAGAGGAGTCACTGCTGGAAAATAATAACTTTGAACAGGGCTCCAAACGCCACGGCTGAGGTTTGGCACCATGAGGCGAGACACGGCCACTTGCAGAGGCTGAATGGGGTTGGAAAAGAAGCATCCGCAAAGACCAGTCTGGACCGACATTTTGGGGCATGGAGCCGTCTCCAAGATCCGGGTTCAGGAAAACATCCCTGCTCAGGCTAGGTTAGCTTTATGGCTGGCAAACTGTGAGCGACACATTGGAGACACATTGCACGAAGACCCTTCAAACCAGGCTCATAAATCAAAGTGTTCTTTCCTTTATGGGGTCACCGACAGCTTTGATTTTCTCTTGTCCATAATTTGGAGGACGGGATATGGGGTGGCAGGGGAATAAATATGTCCCATGTAATGTCCAGCAAAGTGCAGATGATAATATTTGTACAGCAAAACGCAGTGTGATCGTAGCCAGTCCCAGGAAAGTGGTGAAATGAAGAGAAAACTGGAATTACTTTCCAAGGCTAATGCTATGGGAAGGGTTCAATTAAATGGACTATATTACATTTCTCTCTCTCTGTTAATCGAGCAGGCAGGAAAACTACATTAGCCGAGGTGAAGAAAAATTGACATTTGTCTTTGGGTTCCTCACCTTGTGCCATGTACTGGCATAGATCTCAGAGCTCGCCGCAGCTTCTTCATCAATCATGCATCACTCCCGGACATAGCCCAATCTGGATCATTAGCCGATCCGTTTATCATTCTGTCCAAATCCGATTCAGACAGAGCTTATGTCACGCTCTCGTGCCAAATGATTTTGCTCCCGGGGTCCAAGTTTCACCGCGTAGCTGGAGCCAGTTGTGCAAAACCTGAGAAACCGAGCTCAATTCACTTAGGGGTCGGTGACTCGGGAACTGCGCCCGGGTCCAATGTGGCAATGGAGCCACGGGGGGAAGGCCGCCGGACCGAGCGAAAGCACGACACGTGTTCTCAGGGAGCCCAAAGCCCATTCACACGCGTGTGCACCGCTCTGCATAATGGATATAAATAAAAATCAATGTTTACTTCTAAAAATAAACCACGTAGGCGTCAGCCTGGACTAGAGGAACTGCATCACTTCCCAGCAGGCTGGGCCAGACCCGGTGCTGCTGCGGCATGGCTGCTAATGAACAGTGAAGGGGAGCGCTTGATTTGAGAACGGCGTGTACCCAAATCCCTGTGGGCATGCCTGCCTGTCTGCAGGGCCCGTGGCTGCAGCAAGACAACCCAACAGACGAGGCTCATTTTCCAAAACTTGCCCAGTTTCCTGCCATTCCTACAGATAGGCCGGACCTCTTGCTTGCAGCACAGTAGATCCACATTTCGTGAGAGATGAGCTCAATCTGCTTTTCCAGGGGTGTCACAGAAGGATCCCTGAGCTAATCTCAGAGTCCAGCCCCGATGCCTGCAGAAGACATTTATGCCCCTGGTTCCAGGATCGTTTTAGTACCTTGCCCATGGCTGGGCGGAAAATAAATGATGATGCTGAATGAATCACGTGATGCAGTTTCCAAGGCAGTCCTCCACTCCAAATGCTCTTGAATCCGCAGGAATAGGGCACCTCTCTGCCCCGATTTGCCCATAACCTAATTTGCAGGGGTAAAGCCAACCAGGCCGGATCAAGCCGTCCAGGCAATCTATTATTAGCTCGGTTGTTGGGAGTTATTAATAAAACATGACACGGCAAGTGGCAATGCATTTGTGTGGGGGCTGAGAGTGCATCAAGCCTATTTCTTAAGGGGACACTGCTGCAAAACTGGCTAATTGAAGGTACTCTGCTGCTGGCGGTGAGCCACGCAAGGCCCCTCATCCTGCAGGCTAATGCATGCCCTGCTCTTGCTAAGAGGTGAACCGAAAAGCTTTTTCCCGTCAGCCCAGGCCCGGATTCAGAAATCTCTGCTTCTCCTGCACCAGCTGCCAACACATCAATCGTTGCAGGAGAGACGGAGGGCTCTGAACTTGGTCCTGGCCAGGAAAAAGCATTTCAGTCCTTGTTAAAACATGACAGCCTCGCAGCTGAAAGCATCTCTCCTAGGCTGCCAACAGCAGACGCCTTAAATATTTGTCCTTTTTCTTTGAAGAGGTTGAGATTTCCCTGTCTCCTCCTTTTCAGAGCTGGGAGAGAAAAAGTGGAAGATACCCTGCTCCTGGCCTTTCATGACCTGACTGCAAGCACCGAAGGCTCAATAACACCCCCCATTTCCACTTTTATTTTTATTGCTATACAATGGGCATGTGACTCTTTGGTGAAGAGGATTTAACCACAAAAGTAGTAGGATAACACTGCACAAAGTCCGAAGCTCTGCCAATGAAGGGAACAAACCCCCCAGGCTGGAGACGTCGGAAGAGGGCTCTCCAGCTGTTTCTATAACCTCGTTCCTGCTCCTCCAGCGTCTCAGCCGGACTCTTTTTTGCAACCTGTGCACTCAGTGCAGCAAGAGTAATTTCTCAGCACAATCAGAAGTGGGGTGGCAATAAGCTGCGAGTATTAAGAGGGGCTTAGCTGGCTTCAAAATACCCGAGGTCACCCCACACCGTGTCCAGCTTGGTCAGAGCCCCGTGGGGCAGGTGGCTGGTATCTCCTCCGGGTGCTCATCCCGGAGGCACCACCTGAGGGGTGCAGGAAGTCCCACTTCCTGGGCTGACCTCACTGTGTGACCCGCACCGTGGACTCGACAACGTTACTCCAGGTGTATCGTTTCCAGGGGCAGGACAGCACGGACGGCAATGGGACTCGGATGTCACAGGAGCACACCGTGCATAAAGTTGCATCCCAGCCAGACCCTCTGCTGCGCGGGAGACCTTCAAGGAGCGGCCCGGAGAGCTCAGTACACCCCGGCTGAAGACAGGTGACCTGGGGAAGGGAGGGAGCTGGCACCTGTGTGCTCAGACTCTGTCAGCGGGTGACATGAAGGCTCCAGAAGAAGACAGACCATCGAGGCGGCCAAGGCCTCTTCCCACCAGCCTGAGATTGTGAGTCAGGGGACAGGCGTCAAGATTTGGAAGAACTTAGGGGGCATATTGGACGTGTCGCCACTCAACCCTGCCTTCCCCGTGGCTTCTGCCACATTGCCTTCCCATAATTCTCTCTGGCATCATCACATACTTCAACGAAGGGCTCGTTTTGACTGACCCAGGAATGCAGATCAAAGCCTAACACCCAGCGAGCCTCCAGCTCCCGCTGGTTACCCTGGCAGGAGTGAGGAAGATGAAGGAGAAGAGTGAAACGCGCC
>NW_017728911.1:39618252-39621521 GCF_001723895.1 Crocodylus porosus | reverse complement strand
GTGGGATGGTGTCCATATCTGCCCACCTTTGACTTCCCACCCCCATGACCAGGTGCCCGTTGACATCCAGGTCAACGCGTAGCAAGATGCCCTAACTTTTCTCCTGCTGTGAGGACATCCACAGGCTTTAAGGAGGGCCTCATCCCTTACAATGGCAATTCCTCTCCACAAGCACATCCTGATGGTGATTTGATGCAGGGTATCATGTATTTTAATGCATGACCCTCCGTTAATCCGGGAAAGGTCTGAGATGCAAGAACTTGTAGAAATGACTAAACAAAAAAAACCCTAAGCTAATTAAAAGTCAAGGTGAAGTTCGCGGCTGGTGAGATGTCCACTGTTAATGCAGCTTTCAAGCTTTTGGCTCGTTGACTCCTGCGTCTCCCTGCCAGCATTTACTGAGCCTTTGATGTCCTCAGATGAGGGGTTTCTTGCTTCTCTGCTCGTGCAGACGGTGATGAGCTACCTGAGGAGGGAGCATGGTGGCAGGACAGCAGGTGCAAGCACCTTTCTCTCTAACCGAGCTGTCACCTGGCCTGAGCGTGTCTGGGAGGAAACACTGCAAAATCATCAGTGCTCATTTTTTATTTGATGGAAGACGTGGAAGAAAGAGGGCAGGACCAGGGGAAATAAAAGTCTCTGCTGCCGGGATTTGTGGATGCTCGGAAGGGCCCAGCAAGGAGACCGCAGCTAGCCCACATCGGGGAAGAGCACGAGGACGTGGGCTCACAGAGCCAGCAGCGCCTGTGTGGTGCAGGGCAGGCAACGCCAATGGTGGTGAGAGCTGCAGCGTAGTGCAGCGTGAGCACAGGCGCTTTCATCCCACCCAGCCTCGTAGCTACTGGAAACACCAGCCCACAACGATTTGTCCCAAGCAGCCAACTCCTCCCTGGTTTCCTCAGAGGAGGAAAGACACCGTCAAAGAGGGAAGAGGGGAAAAGGCGGTCCCCTCGACGGCATCTTATTCCCCGTGAGTAAGAGAGAGCGGGGAAAAGCTGCTCTGAAAATGCTCCTGCGTGGTGTATTAATAGAAGCAGCCCGCGTGCAACAACCACGCAAAGCAATGGATAACTGCATACGTGCCTTCCCTGGGGTCCCTCTCAGCATCTCCCGGAGGCAATTCCCTTCTCCCAGGCAGCAGGGCAGACTCAGCGCGGCCTCTCCCTCCTGAAGGCTACTAGTGCGTTTGGCTTGGTCTGCGCTGCAACCCGCCGTGTCGTGGCATCGTGCGTGGACACACCCAGGACAGCTGTCACCCGCAGAGTTCAGCTCCTACAGCAGCAACCCCAGACTCCTGGCGAACTTCGCAGCGCGCTCCCATGGGTGCTCAGATTACCGCTAGCTTGGGTACGCCTGCCTGAGCATCAGCGCACCGCTAACCACAGCACAGGCATTGCCGTGGGTAGCCAGCATGCAGGCCTGGCAGATCCACGGGTGAACCCTACATGTACCCCAAAGGGATGCTTGAGGATGTCCCAGCTGGGTGCTGCCACTGCCCTGGGATGCTTGGGCTCTGAGGGAGCAAAGATACAGGGTAAAACTCACCCTGCGCTGAGAGCTGAGCTGGAAACCAGCTGGGCGCAGCCACAGGAGTCCATTCATTATTTACCCGATTTTCTTGTCTACAACACAGCCCCTCCCACGAAGCAGCTGCTGGAAACTGGAGTGCGCCTTATATGCAAGGAATATGGTAAGAGCGGTTTCGGCTGCTTCCCTGGTAAAACCAATAGTAAAACCTGGCTCAGCTCCCTCGCTGCTTCTCAGATCTTACTACAAGGAAAGATTTTTCTTTTTCGTTCTGCCCTTCAAAAACAAGGCGTGCATTTCTGGGCATGTTGCGTGCTAGACAGTACGGTAACACACGCCAGCCATAAGGCACTTGGGATGAGGACAGCTCAGGTGCTTGAAGGCTGAAGCATCTCCCCGCTCCACGATTTCCAAGCCAGAGCAATCCCCCGCACTGTCCACTCACCCCACTAGACAAAGCCTGCAGACTCCCCCACAAGCGCTCAGTGTCCTCCCCTGGCCTCTTAATGCTGTCAACAGAGCAGGAAGCTTCCTGGCAACTGAGGCCCTTAAGTGGTTTTCTGCTGCATGTGTTTCCCCCACACTTGAATTATTCATCAGCCTATCGGCAGGACTGTATGTTGTTAAGCCAGAGCTACCTTGAATTATTTCCCTTCTCTTCCCTGGAACGATGAAGATAATTAGTTAAGACTAAACGGATGGTGGCAAGATAGATGAGACCCAGGCACTAGGAAGAGCAGGGAGCCCCGGGGGACACCACCCGAATGGGATGCCTTCCGAGTTATGGGTTTCCAGCTGGTGGCCCACTACGTTGCTCACTGCGTGGAGCGGGCAGAAGTATTTTCACCTACCAACAGAACTGAAGGACACTTTCCTCCAGGTCCCAAGACCGGAAAACTAAAAAGACAAAGAACGCCTCACTCCACGGGCCGTTACACGGTCATGTGCGGTGGCTCAGGGAGCTCTTAGCCCCTGGATGGTCCACACGGGCAGCACAGACACAAGTTACAGAAGATGCTGTTTTGACACATCTTCATCTGACCCCTCGTGCAATGTGGGGTCCGAATTTCACCCAGTCAGACATTTGTGAAGCTGTCTGCTGTTTGTGAAGCTATCCTTGTGTTTGGTCACGGCTATAAACTGCTTTCTGTGGCCAGACCAGGCGAAAACGGTTACTTCTGTCTGCGCCCATTAAGACTAAAATCCAGTTTTAAGCACCCTTTAGGCATCCTAAAGTGACGTCACTCCAGGATAGGTTTCTCTCTGATCCGTGGCCACTCCCCAGGGAGAAGCTGCCCAAGCTTTGGTCCTCCAACATCCCAGGATGCAGTGCCCTATCCCCAAGGCTCCTGTTCTGTGTGGACAGACTTTCCACTGTGCTTTGAACTCTACTGCCCAGGAGGTGGTACTGGCAGCAAACCAATTCCCCCTCCTTGTCCGGGAGTTACCCGGACTAGGGGACCCCGGGAGGCTCCTTCGGCCCGGGCACAGGGGGTGGAGCAACTACTTACCCGCTCCAGGTACCCAGATGAGGCGGGAAGGTTAAAAGAGAGCCCGGGATCAGACCCGGAGTGGCGAGCAGCTGGACCAGAAGTGTCGGGGCAGATCCACTCCGCCCAGCGCGGAGCAGCGGAGCCCGAGCTGCCGGTGTGGACCCCAGCCGCCGGCAAGGGAGCAGAGGAGCGGATACGCGCTGCCCAGCGGGGAGCCCGGACGTTCTGGCGCAGCAAGCAGGGACACCC
>NW_017728911.1:39592724-39617752 GCF_001723895.1 Crocodylus porosus | reverse complement strand
CTTTCAAATTTCTTTTGAATTTGTTTCACTTCTTTTTATTTTATCCTGTCGTGGCTTCAGCGGCCAGCTGCCTTCATTTCACCCCCTCACCCCCCAGCTGCCATCCCTCCCATTGCTTCTCCACCCCCCACGTGCCTACCCTGTCCCCATCCTTAAACTCTTCCCCACTTCCAGCCTCATGCTTTCACCCCCAGCACCCCATCTCTCCCACCCACCCCCAGCGAGAGCAGGGAGAGCGGCCTGTCCCAGGTCCTCAGCCCTGCGGGGCAAGTCACGGCTGTGCGGGACAGGGGCAGCATGAAAAGGTTTTTATCCTGAACGTGCAACTGGAACTAGCTCCAACACCTGCCAACATTTGAGAAGCTGTAGGTGTCACAAAGCCCTAAAGACAGTTTCTGCACTTCTCCCAGGGCAAACCTTTTTACTCTAGGATCCTACGGCAGTGCAAGCCCACCCTAAGTACCTCTGAGAGACCTGGGAAGAATTCATGTTTCCTTCCCAAATAACTTGGGTTAATTCAAGTTAATTGCCATTCATGCCGTGCCCTGCCTGTTTTGATGGACGTTGGAGCCCTGGACAATCACCACCGAGATAAACCAGTCCCTTGTTGTCTGTGTAAAGGTGCTGAGTGCATTGCAGTCCTCTCTGCCGGGGAGCTCAGTACCTGGCAGGATTGCAGCTCTTCAGATAAAATCTGGGAAAACAGAATCGGGCTGCCTTGTGGGGTGGGTGTGGGCACTGCAGACATGCCCGAAGGGTGGAGGGGTCTAAACCCAGAAGGTGCGAGGGGGACACAGCCAAAGACCTCGTGTATTGCTGGAAGAGTCCCATTTGGCAGATTTGAAAACGTACAAGCCACTTCCCAGAGCCAGTAACATTTTGAGAGAGAGATTGGGAGAGAGCGTGTTGGGTTTCCTCCATGCCCTGCAAGGGACAAACACTTAAAACTTCAGCTCTGGGCACTAGAAACCTGCTTGCAGCAATCTCTCGAGCAGATCCACCCACACGACCCATGGGGATACAGGCTGGCAGCGCCTGCTCGGATCCCTGCGCAGAGGCACGTGGTTCACAGCTTTCCCCAACACCTTTTGCAGGCAGAGGAAGACCCCGACACATGCTGACCTGGAGTGGACCAGGCTGCAGCCTCCCTCCACCTCTGCTTGAGGTCTGGTGGCCCCTCGCTGCCTGTTTCCTTTGGTCTTGTACTTCCAACGCCAGCATTTTGGGGCAGGGGCTGTCTGTGCTGCATGCGTGCGCTGCTACCGGGGGGCTGTCAGCCGTCGTGCAGGCCGTTGTAGCAACGCTCATGTTGCTCCAAGCGCCCCTACTCGTCCATGCTGCCCTCTCCCATCTGAGCTGCCTGCCACCAGGAGCCCAATGCCTGGACACTGGGAGCAGCGTGGTCATCACATCCGGGCAGCGTGAAATGGAGCACCAGCTTGGCGGTCTACCTGGGGGCAGCTTGGGGTGGCAGGGAGGTCAGGAAACCAGGTTTGAGACATACAGATGTCAGTACGAACAGCAGCAGGACAAGGAGGCTGCACCGAGCTGGCCCAGGTGACCAGCGTCCCTTCCCCCAGCCCGTCGCCAGGCACAGAGGCATGGCTGCAAAGCCAGGAACGGGAACGACGCATCCCCGCACTGCGACGGCAAGATGCTGCTCGCGCGGCAGCTCCAGCGGGGTTGGGGTGTTTGTAGGGCGGGTGAGACGTCCCCCCAAGTGACCATCGCTCAGGCCTACATGCTGCAGCAGGGAAAAGCTGCCCCGCAACAACCCCTCTCCGACCTGCCGCCTCCTCCAAAGGCTCACCGGAGCCGTTCGGGGTGACCGCCAGCTCAAGCCCTGTTAAAGCTTCTTTATGCGCTGGCCACGCTCACCTCTCCGAGCACAGATCAGTCCTCGATAACACAATCATAGCATGGCCCATGCGGGGCTAACTCAGTCCTAGGGTCTCCTCCCAAGCCCTGAGACGGTGACTCCAGCTCCCTGCTGCTCTCTCAGCACCATCGCCTTCCTCCTCTCTGGTGTGGGCTCCCCAGGGTGCTGCTGCCTCCAGCCCCTGAGTCTCTTCCCAGGCCCCCTGACTCCCCTTACAGACTCCTCTTTCTACCTGTCTATCTCCTATTCCTAGCAGACCTTTAGCTTCCTATAGGCCAGCTAATTATCCTCTGCAGCTGATCCACTTCTCCCCGGCTGCCTGCAATGAGTGCCACCGTGCAGCTCCTGCAGCCGCTCACCCAGGTCGCAGCTCCCCTCAGCAACTGTGGGTGCTCTCGGAGGCAGGTGGCAAGCAGCCTTTTGCTCTCTCCTGGCTCCCGCCGTGCCCAGAAACACTCTGCAAAGGCCTCGCCCCGGCAGCCAGAAGGGGAGGAAGAACCACCGACTCTACCCAAGGCAGCTGCAACCAGACGGCAAGAAAAATGCCATGAGACCCGCTGTCAGCTCTTCAGGTGCTGCAATTAGCTGCAGCGTGCAGAAGGTACCTGGAGGAGATGCCTCCAAGCCCAGCACCTTGTGCTCAGATGGATGTGAGGCCAGTGAGCCCATTGAGCTCAGGTGCAGCTGGTCCCCCAGCCTTTGCCAGGCTGTTTTCTGGGTCTGAAAGGGCTTGGTTTGGGAAATCAATTTTTTTGCAACATGCTCATATGATGACTGTGCTCAGGTCTTCCTTGGTGGAGACTGTGCATCATAGGGGATGAAGTTTGGCCTCCTCTAAGCCTCACCCTCCTCTCTCTTCCAGATTTACAAAGTGAAGATATTCATGGGGACTTCCAGGGGCCAGCACTGTCTCTCACCTGCTCCAAAGCAGATGGAGTGCAAAGCCAACCATAAAACCACGGGGGAAGTTACCTGGTAAGGCTGTGGGGTCCCCCCCGAACAGGCGGTGGTTTAAGAGCAGCGCATCCTGCGACTCTGCCAGGGCTGAACGAGGTGACTGTCACGGTCGGACTCTGATCCTGGACCCGCATTGAGCTCTCGGACGTCTGGGAGGCGCCGCTACATATCGTGCATTTTAGTTTTCACGGGAATGCAGCTCAGTGCAAAGCAATAGTCTCACTGGTTCCCAGACCGTTGTGACCCCTGGCAGGAGGGTCTCACGCCTTCCTTGCAGGGCGATGGCTACGCAGGGAGCGCGGGCAATGCTGCGCGGGTGTAACAGATGCCCGGGAGAGGTCCGGGCATCCAGAGGAGAGGCAGGCACATTCCCGATGCCCTGGCTTGTCGGAGCGGATATCTGCAGAGGGGCCGGGATGGGTTTAGTGACGGACTGTGCGGCCTGGCTGCCCTGGCTGCTGCACTGAAGCTTCCCCGAGCCAGCAGCATCCTGAGGGCTTGTAAGGGGGGTTAACCAGATAGGGACCTTCCCCCGGGGAGTTAGGTTTGCCCCCAGGAGCATGATCCCGGGCCCCTGCGCACTGCACTGGAAAGGCAGCACTGAGGTCCTCCTGGGGGGCTCCCCCCCTCTACAGACAGCAGGAAGGAGAGGAGGGTAGGCCCAGATCAACCTCCTAGTCCACACTGGTAGGGAGTGGGCACAGGGCCCTGCGAGGCAAGGGCTGGCACAGGCAGCAGCCCAGAGAGGCAAAGTGACTGGCCCAGGGTCACACAACAGGCCAGTGGCAGGGCGAGACCTGGTGTGGGCGGCAGTCAGGGCTCTGCCCCCGGCCTGCCCCTGCCCACATGAGCCGGTGTCTGCTGGGGAAGCACCCAGGCATAAAACGGCCCCTGAGGAACGGCCCCAGGGGCCACAAGGCTGGGCCTGGCTCGGGGGCCGTGCTCTATCTGCGCAGCCTTTCGGCAGCCGGATCAGTGCTCATCCCCTACACATCGCCGACGCGGCGCGGCCTCCAGCTGCTTCCAGCTGCCGGAGCGACAGCGCGGTCCCCGCGGAGGAGCCTGCCAGGACGCCCCCCGGCCGCAGCTGCTGGAGGGGCCACGTCAGGCCTTCCTGGGGCTGCGTTCAAAAGGCTCCACTTAGAAGAGGAGAAGCTAAAATGGCTGCCCCCCCTTGCACCCACATCCGCCCCCCGGAGCTGGCAGCCTTCCCGGGTGCTCACGCAGCTCAGATTACCGCTAACCCGGCCCCACGCTGGGCCCTCAGGCCTGGACCATGCACCCGTTCCCGCTTGCAGATCCACCCTGACAAGTGTGTGAAGCAAGCGCAGGATGGGCGATGCCGGGGGTGGCTGCCACCGAGCGAGCACCGAGTCCGCGTGCAGCGCCGAGCACGCCGGTGACGCTCTGACGGCGGCTTCCTTTCCTGCAGCCCTTTCAGGCGCTGGCTCCCTCTCCATCCACCCAGCGAGAGAAGACGGGCAGATCCCAAGCACCCCTGGTTTCTCAAAGCAAAAGGCAGGGCCCAACGTCAGCCGCGCCAGCTGAAACCCAGCCTGCTCTGCCTCCGGTTTCCAGCCGGGGCTGGACCTGACCCGGGCTGCGCTGAGCTTTGCCCTCGAAGCACCCCGGCCCTTTGCTCGCCGCCCCGTTCCAGGGCGCCCGCTTGCTTCCACAAGCAAAGTTCGCAGCCACCAGCCCCGCTCCTCCCTCCCGCGACGGCAGGTATTCAGATGGGCCTGTGCTTTGCTTGCAGTCCCCGGGTAGCCTTGCTGGCTGCAGTGAAGGGGTCCCTTTGCTGGGTGCTCCTTTGAGCGGCCTCGTCCAGGACAGCGGCCACAGCGGCGCTGCTCTCCTCTCTTCCTTTGCAGCCTGGAGGCACAAGCCCATTTTGAAGGCAAGGAAATGCAAGTGCTGCCTGGGTCTGACCTGTTGGTGACACGGGCCCAAAGCCCCTGGGGTCGTTGGACTGGGACTAGCACCGCTGCTTCTTCCACAGGGAGGCACGACCTCCACCCCTGGATGCACCCAGCTCCTCATGGGGTGGGAAGACCCCCAAGCCAGGATTCAGTACAAGCCCCACCATCCTGGCTGTGCTTTGCCGGGAAATGGCTCATTCCCTGGGCGATGGGCCGCGGCGGGTGCCTTTGCGCTCAAGGCCAGCGAGCCCGATCCCTCCCAGCCCTTTGCAGCCTCCTGTTTTCGGTGTCTCGGTTGGCTTCCCCGGTGGACAGTTTCCCCATAAAATAAATGTCTCATCTGAATGAATCTTATTTTTTAAAACGGAAGCGTCAGCATATTGCGCAGGCAGCTCATAAAGCGACACATAAATCTGCCAGGAAATGCAGCTTAATACCTGTGTTTGTTTAGAGCAGCAATTGCTCCCCGGGGAGCCCTGGATAATAAAGAGAACATCCACCGGACAGTAAAAGGCGCCTGCCTGCCCTTAACTAAAGGCACGGCCTGATTGCATTCATCGTTACCAGAGGCGCCCGTTCTTGTACGGAGGGAGCGGGCGGAGACAGGACCCCAGGGCACTGAGATATCCCGCTGCCCAGCCTTGGGGTGCCAAATCTCCGAGCTCCCCATAGCCAGGAGAGGCAGCTGCACCAGCACATCCCCGGGAGAGCGGCGTGGGGAGACTCCTCCGTCTCTGGCACAACCTGCCCGGGTGGGGGGTCTGAAACACGGCTCCCCGGGGAGTGCAGCTCAATGCGTCGACGCCGGGCGGACCACCCTGATTCACGTGTCCCGTAAGGGCTAGCCCCGGGAAGTGCTGGGGGGCTGCGCTGCTCACACGCCCTGCACCCCTCTCCCACGCAAGTGCATTAGGAACTCGTGGGCGGAAGGGATGTTGAGAAGTCAAGGTGAGCTGTCTCCACCAGGCCAGCCAGGAGGATGCAGCGGGGATCAGGGCAGCCAGCACTGCAGAAACTCATCACGAGAGAAGCCAGTGCCCAAGACCGCGCGACCACGGCGGAGGGGCCTGTCCCGGAGCTGCGAGGAGCCAGCAAGGTGCAAGGGACAAGCTGGCCCCTGCAGCACTGGGCCTGGCTGCTATTCCCGCGCGCTGGGGCTGGGTGCGTGCGAGGCCGGGTGCGGATGGCCTGCCTCCCCCTCCCTCCCCGCTCGCGGGCCCAGGGAGCCGTGTTTGCAAGGGCTGCAGTGCACTCTTGTGGCCAAACGATTCAGCGGCGTGGACGTGGACGTGGCCTTGGCCCCCGCTTTGCAGAGAGGGGTCAGGGCGGCGCTGGCTCAGAGGCACAGGAGATCCACTGCCCCACCGGGCTTGGAGCTGCTGGGTTTCTTGGCATTTTTTCCACCCTCGAGGGCAGGTAAAAGATACCTTCCTGCCCTTTGTGGGTGCAGATGCAGTGACGGCCAGATTCACCGCGGGACCGGACAGGAGCTTGGAGGAAAGGGGCATCTGTAGCTAGGGAGCACGGCCTCTGCGTCAGAGCGTCCTGGACCTTCACTGCTGGAGGCTGCAAGGGACAGAGGAGCAGGGGGAAACCCTGGTCAGACGCAGGAATCAGACCTCGTGGTAGAGGTGAGACCAACTGGGTTTTTGCAAAAAACTGTCTTTACTGGTCCGACTCAGCTCACTCTGCTTCCAGCCTCCGCTGTCTGCGAGGCGACCGTCTGACCCGGTACGTGGCAGCTCACAGGCCACTGCCGACACTGGCAGATGCTCCGAACCAGCTGCTTCTCAGAGGCGCGTGCTGGGGAACATCGCCTCTGCCCTCGGCTTTCCCCCTCCCTGGGGATGAGCTATGGCCCCCCAAGTGCAGCTCCAGCTTGGAGGGCCCGTGACAGAGACCTGGAGACGCACGCGGCAAGCGGCACCAGCCGCGTGACAGACACCCACTGGCCCAACTTCAAGTGTGGGAGTCATCCCCAGTCGCGTTGCTCATGCAGAGCCAGATGCTTGTGCACCTATTCGATGTCGGAGCGGATTTTGGACACCCGAAGTGCAACTGTTCCACCCTGCTCAAGTCCGTGAAAATCTGCCAGTGCATCCACCTCATCTTGCCCTGAGACTGGGGCACAAAAAGCATCCAGGAGCAAGAGGACCCCCCCACACACACATTGCTTGCACTAGCTGTTTTTCAGGGATTTGAACAGGGTGGACTAGAATTGCACTTGGACGTCTAAGTCCAGTTATGCGCCTAAGAAGTGGAACAGGCTCTGGACTAGTTAATTGTAACCAGAAAGAGTCGTACCTCTCGTTACTGCGGGGTTGGGTCGTTGGGCTTCTTGTTGTTTTAGGTTTGCAGTAAAACCACAGAAAACATCCATGGAAAATTTTCATCCAGAAAGTTGTGCTGATACTTTTCTGGGAAGGGAGAATAATTTCCCAGCCACCTCGAGGGAGCCCAGAGCTGGCCCCGTTGGCCGCAGCCAGACCTGCGACGCTGGGGTCCGGATGGAGCCTAGCCCTTAGCAGAACCAGGGGCAGCTTCCCCAGCCAACCCCCCCGCCCACATTACAGGAGGTGACCTGGTCTTAGAGAAAGCCATTCTTAAACTGGAAACCCAGCGCGTGGCCCGCCTGCTCTGTGACACCCATGGGGGAACCTCAGGTTTGGTATCGCTCACTTCCCAAAAAGTGCAGCGACACAACCAGACGCACCCCCCGCTGCCAAAGCCCGCCTGCGTCTGCGTGCAACTTGCCGTGCACGGGGCGGAGTGCGTGGAGTAGACCCGAAGCAAAGCAGCCCCGTGCTGTGCTGACAGAGAGCCGGAAACCTCAATGGCACAGCTCTGCGGGGATGCAGCGGAGATCCCTCGCTGTGCTCGGGGTGGAAGCGTGCACCTGGCAGGGATGACTAACAGGACCTACCACCTCAAAGCCACGGGCAAAAGCCCTCAGGTGCTAAGCTGAGGCCTGGCCGGGCTTTGGGCTGCGTGCAAGACCCCCCAGTTCATGCTTTGGTGCAAGTTCGACACAGAGGAGCAGGGTTATTCACGCCAAACGGTGCTGAACTGACCCCTTCAGAGGCAGCCCCTGCAACCAGCCAGTCCTAGAAATGATAGAGAAGAGGGGCTGGGAGGGAGCTGCAGGGATCACGTCTAGTCCAACCCATGCCTGAGGCAGCATCAGGCCTGGGCAAACCAGCCCAGACGAACCCGTTGAGCAAAACCACCATCGGCCCTGACACCACACAAAACGTCACACCCTGGGGCCGTGGCAGCCAACATCCTGCATCTGTAAAAGGTTGTTAATATATGCTCAAGAGATCCTGGATAGAGGCCATGCCCCCGCTACAGAGGAAGGCAGCCCCCCCTCACCCCTCCCAGTCCGTACCAATCTGACCACAGGGTAAAATTCCTTCCTGACCCCAAATATGGTGACCCCGAGTGCAGGGGCAAGACCCTCTCGCCAGGACCCTCTGGCTTGGGTCCCAGCAGGAGCACTGGCACAGCCCAGTCCCCATCCCCAGCCCCCGAGGAAGCCTCAAAACCCCCCGACCCATGTAGCAGAAAGTGGGGAGGGGGCACCAGCAGAGCCCAGGGCCTGAGAAATCCCAATGGTAGAGCACAGGCAATGCTCTGCCTAGATCACCCCCCACCTGTGGCTGTCCACCCTCCCCTCACACACCTCCAGGGATGGAGAGTCCACCCCTTCTCTGGTGTCTATCCCATGGCCTCTCTGCTCCGACGGTGAAGAAGTGTTTCCCGAGATCCAGCCCAGAAACCCACTTTGCTGCAACTTCAGGCCACTGGTCCATGTCCTACCCTGTGCAGCAAGAGGCATGTCCAGGCGATGCCAGGTGTTCGCTGGGTGGGAAGGAGCCGTGCCGTCCCCTGCTCTCCATTCACATATGTTAGAGCTGCCTCCCTGCAAACCTACCTTGTAACCAGGCCCAGACGGTGCATCAGACTCCCGGCGGCCACCTGTCTACACTAGCGAACAACGGCAGTGGATGCAGCTCTCTGCAATATCAGCCGGATGATGGTATTTAGCAGAGACCAACCACCCCGGCCCAGAGATACCTGGACTTTGGAGATGTCCAAACCCCAGGAAGGATCTGGATTTTGGTCTGGGCCAGATCGAACCCTGGAGTGGAGCATCCCCAAGGTCAGGACCAGCTTCGTGTCCTGCACCTATCTCCCATGCAAACTGCCATCTTCCTCGTTGGTCCCAAGTTGCTCCATGAACTCTCATGTGCCGGCAGGTGTTTTGATTTCACAGACCCCAGTGCCAGGAGCCAAACCCAGCAGCCTAGTTTAGCCCACGGGTGCTAAGCATGGCAGAGCATCAGGGAGCAGCTCTAACCAAGTGGGGTCAGGAAGGAATTTACCTGGGGACGGGTGATACCGTAGCTGTGCTGCTCGTGCTTTCTCTAAGGTCCTGGATGCTGCCCGGGGCAAGACAACTCAGCACGGGGAGTTGATCCGGTGTGACAACATCAGTGTCCCATCCTGCCACCTATTTCTGCAGCTTCTCAAGGGCAGGAAGCTCCTATAATTGGGACCAGTTGGAAGTGCTGCCTCCACCTTCCCTGATCTTACCCCAACCAGGGAGCTCACCCGTATCCATCGGGCCTTCGTAGCACACAAGCGATGCCCGTGTGACTATCTTCGATGACAGTGGGACTGAGCAGGTCTGGCCAGCATCAGGTTCAGCATAGCACAAGTGCACTTTATTGGCAAAGGACTTGGAGAGCGTGCTCTGTGCAGACACAAAACTGTTCCCATTGCTTGAGGCGAGAGGACGGCAGGCACGATGCAGACAGGCAGCAAACACAGACATAGCACATCACCTACCACAGCAAGCTCCCACACGCGGCGCTGTCGCTGGCAGACGACACCAGAGAGGGTTAGAAATTTTCTTTGAAAAACCGGAAGCTGAACTGCTCGCAATGAGCTTTGACGACCTTAGCCAGAGCAGGAGACCCGCAGAAGAAGACTTGGACTTTCCCTTTGTTCTCCTCGGCAATCTTCTGAAAGACCTGCCAGAGAGGAAGGGCAGAGAGGGGAGGGGAAAGGAGAGCTCAAGGTCAGATTTTACAGCCAGCGCAGGCATCCTTAATGAACCGTCGGTTCCCTCGGTCTCTTCCAGCGTGAAGCATCGCCACGGGGTGCCGATCAGCGCAGCACCGCATGGACGGGAGCACCCGAGGCTCCTTCGCTTGCAGCCCCCCGTGTCAGACACGCCACCACCTCTGCTGCCTGCGCTGCACGGACGGAGCGGTCTCTACGTGACGGGAGGAACGACCGCCGCTCTGATGCCAGAACCACGCGCAAGCCTGGGGCAGACACGTCACCCTCCCTGGTCACGCATCACTGGCCTCAGGGTGGCTGTGCTCAGACAGCAAACTTTTAAACACCGATTTGAATGGGAACAGGAAATCACCCGTAGACTGAATAAGTTTGGTTTAAACAGGGACTGCACTATCCGGGTTAGCTTTCACGACCCCTTTTCTCCTATGGGTTTATTGTTTGCTTGTTTGTCTCTTCTAGCGCTGCCCTGCTCCTCTCTTCTCCCTCCCCGCCCCACTCCCCTCTCCTACGTGTTCAGGTTTCTTTCCCTTTATACACTGCTCTGTGCATGTCCTGTCACGGCATCTGATGCAGTGAGCTAGAGCCCACAAAAGATTTTGCTGAGTGGATGGATGGACAGATGGACAGATAATCTACTTGGGTTAGTCTATATGGTGTAGGTAGATAATCTATTTGGGTTAGTCTATACAGTGTGGATGGATGGATGGATGCTCGACTTGGGTTAGTCTGTATGGTGTAGGTAGATAGATAAATCGATAGATAATCTATTTGGGTTAGTCTATACAGTGTGGATGGATGGATGGATGGATGGAAGATCTACTTGGGTTAGTCTCTACGGTGCAAATCTGCCCTGGCTTCTACTTGACTTCGCACTAACACAGCAAACAATGTCTCTCTAGTCTATAAGTGCAACTCTACCCTGCTTGCTATTGAGCAAACCTCCCACCTGCTACTGCGGAAACTCTTAGGTAAGGACACAGACACCAGGCTTGTGTGCTCGATTCTCCCCATACAGCTCCTTGCTGGCTGCTCCGGCTTGTCTCCTGTGCCCTGGGGCTCAGCCTGTCCAGCAAGTATCGCTCCAGACAGCGAAGAGTATCGTTGAGTTGGCTTCCTGCCCCGTTACCTTGCTCCAGTTGGGGCGGCCTGGCTGGGTTCTGGTCCTCAGCCCCGTGATGGAGTCCTTCTTTTCTTTCTTCGCCAGGAGGTCCAAAGCCATCTGCAAGCCGATGGCCTTCATGTCGTTCTTGCCCAGGGCGGACGTCATGTACATGTGCATCTCTAGGAAGCGGCCTAGGCACGTGAGGGAATCAGCGCAACAGCTGAGTGTCTGGACCTCGGCTTGTGCGGACAGGATGACTAACCCACGAGGCCTCCACCCCAGAGGACCACCCAACCCTACTATCTCTCAGCACGGGAGGATGCCTCCCGGGGGGGGCAGCCGCAACCACATGCCGCCAGCAGTCACGGCTCCCGGTGCTGAGAGAACAGGACAGGAGCTGGTCACCAAAAGAGCAGCACCCACCCCGATAGCACAGGGTGGTGCAGCAGATAGGATCCTATTTGCTGGCAGGACCCAGAGGAAGTTGTCGGCAGGACCCTCAAGGGGTCATAGCTAGTCCAGGCCCTGCTCCAGGCAGGATCAACCCTGGCTAAACCATCCCAGCCAAAGGTCTGTCCAACCTGCTCTTGAGCATTTCCAAGGGTAGAGATCCCACAGCCTCCCCACCCTCATCTCCTCTCATCTCCACCCTCAGTTTCCCCTGCTGCAGCTTAAAGCCATTGCTCCTAGCTTTGCCTTCTACAGCCTTGGAGAAAATTCCCATCTCCATCCTTTCCATAATCACCCTACAGGGATTTGAGGACTGTTGTCAAATCCCCTATGCAGTCTTCTCCAGACCAACCTCTCCTCTCCAGACAATTTTAGCCCCCAGATTTCTTCCCATCTGACATAGGACACCTGCCAGGCTTGGTGGCAGCAGCCAGGGGACCATGGGCTGTGCGCCGACCCTTCAAGCCATCACCCTTTCCACTGGCCCGACAGCACGGAGCCAGGACTGGGCACAAAGGCCGCGGCCGACACGTGCCCCCGGCTGCCTCTCCCTGCCCCACTCCCTGGGCAGCACAGACTCTCCACTGGGGCATCGGGGGCATTTGCGATGGTCCAGGCTGGTGCTGTGCAGCAACCGCAGCCAGCAGGATTCTCCGGCCCAGCCTGCCGCTTACCTCCGGGCTCCTCGTCAGCCTGGTCCATCTCCAGCCTCGTCAGCAGGCTGACGAACCACTCAAAATATTTCTGGTCCCGGTTTATCCAGATGAAGTCGACCTGCAAAGTGCCACCGGAGCTTGGGGACGTGCTAGAGGCACCGTGGCAGGGAGCGTCATACCGCGAGGGCATCGTTGCTCCTTGCAGCACCCATTGCCCCGAAAGGGGTGGAAGATGAGCACTGGAGAGCAGGTGGGAGCATGAGGAGAGTCCTGCCATGGCCAAGACTCCTGGGGGCAGGGGCAACTCTGCCAACCCCTCTAAGCCAGTGCCCCACTTGTCCCCTCAGTTGTTATTGCTTAAAATATAGCAGCCAAACTGGCTGCAGCCACAGTCCTATAAGGGCTGCACAAAGGCACGTGGGCAGCAAGTCAAGAAGAGACCTAATTTAAGGACAAGCCCTAGGTCCAAATATTTCATGGCCCTGAAGCCCGACCCTACCGCATTGCTCTCAGCTCCTCCAGACCGTGACCTCACCTTCCTGAGCTTCATGTCATCGTCCTTGAGGGTCTCGCACCACGAGTAGCTGCAGTCGGGACAGTTCTGCTTCTGCATGCGATACCTAGGACGATGCAACACCCTCCACGTTGGCAAGGAGCTTTCCAACGCCAGCGCTACGGCACCCTTCTCATCCGGGAAGCTGGCGTCTCCCAACCTCTAGGACTCCACAACTCCCGACTTGCAACAAACCCTTAAAAAGAACCTCACCCTTTTTCGATAATTAGGTCTGGATAATGCCCCCATCCACCTGCCGGGAACACCTCTTAGCTTAGAGTAAAGCTTCCGTGAGGTTTGGGCGGATAAATGTGGTTTGGGGAATGTCTTTGCAGCTCCCTCTAAAGAAGATCCATGAAGGCGTCTGTCTCAAGCAGGGTGGAATGAGATTGTGCTACAGCCTCAGTTTCCCATCCGGAAAATGGGGTTAGAACCTTCCGACCTCGCACGCGGGAAGGTGGAGAAGAGTGGCTATTACACACACGATGTTTCTGGCACCTTAAATCAACTCTAAGGGTGTTCATCTGGGGTGGAAAACTTGCACGCAGGCAGCCTATGGAAAGCCATACACCACTGACCTGTACATGATGCTCTGCAGAATGGAGGCGAAGGGGGTGATGCCGATCCCAGCCCCGATCAGCACAGCGTGCTCTGACGTGAAGATCCGCCGCGTAGGGGTACCATAGGGACCGTCAACATAGCACTAGGGGGAAATACTTGACCATGTGAATTTGCCTCAGAGTCACAGAGATCGTTTCTGTGCCTGTGCTGGAGGGGGCAACGCCAGGCACACGGATGGATCAAAGGGGTCTTGCCCTTGCCCTTTGCACACCTCCAAAAGCCCATCATTCACAACTGAGGCTCACGCTTGCAAGAAGCTGAAGCCTTGCAATTGCATCTCTTCTGTGTTCAATGTAAATCAATGGCCCCGTGACAATCAGGTCCAGATTTATCAAAGAGCCCAGGATCAGATCTTCAGGAGTTCGACACCCATCGTTAGCAACCTCGGAGCTCTCTGGCCAGAGATCTGGAGGCCTGGCTGGCTTTCCGGCCAGGCCCAGCCATGCTTGGTCCTTGCTACAGGAGTGGGGACAGGAGTACGTGCCAACCCTGGAATATGCCTCATTTAGGGGACCCTGTTGCCCCCTAAACTCCTATTATCCGTAGTGTAGGAGCACTGCAGGGGACCTCACTTGGGTCAGAGAGCAATGGTCCGCAGTGTAGACGTGCCCAGGAGATCTGTACACCCGCTTGCCCTGCCCCTGCAGCAGTCTCACAGCACTCAGCACAAGCAGCCAGGCCCCCTAAGCAACAGGGTGAATTAGCCTGCCCTGAGCTTCCCCACACCATGGGCATTCATTAACCAAAAGGGCTAATTAGCCCTTTTAAGCATGTCCACACTACTCTGCTGTGACTGCGACATGCAGAAAATATGGCTTTATCCCGGGAGCTGGAGGGCTCCGATGCATGAGTCTGGGCCCCGAAGAAGGAGCTTTCAGTGGGGAAACGATGTCCCAAGTCTTCAGTGGATTTGCCTGCACTCCGGGACCTGTTTGCACAGCGCTGGAGGTGGGTGACGGCTTGAACCAGCGATGCAAAGGAGAGTCTTACCTTAATGTTGCAGAACAGGTGGTTTCCCCCCGACTTGGCCGGGACCTATTATGCAAAAAAACCAACCAAAAACCCATCAACCAAAATGTTCTTAACCCCTTTCCAGCTTGAGTATTCAAGTTGCTTTGACTCTGATGCTCTGGTAACACCCAGCTACTTATTTCCAGTTGGCTTGAGCAGGGCAGGGACATCCATCCTGGTGATATGGCTCCTGCCCCTTTTGCTGTGACAAATGCCCCAAGACTAAGTCACACATCATCTTCTTCTAGCAACGAGCCCACCGCTCGGTTTCACGCCAGGCGGGCGTACGACGGCTCTGCGGAGAGGGGTAGCATCCCACGTGCATCCCAGGCTAACAAAATGTGACCCGTGTTGAAAAGAAATGGCGCAGGCCATTAGCTCACAGCGGGGGACTTTCAAAGGTCTAAACGTCTGCTCTGGGGACAAGTAGATGTCTGGGCAAATTAGCTAGATTGTCATCCAATCAAATATGGATTTAAAAAAACAGTAATTATCTGAATTCCCACAAAGGCATCGTTAGTGAAGGGCCGGGGGAGGGCAGAACAGATTTACAAAAATGTTGATCCCACTGACAACGGCAAGGGGGCGGGGGAAATCTTGGCACATGGCAAGAGCGGATAATAGTTTAACTGCAACAGGGAGAGAAACTCATTAAAACGGTGCGTATAAATTCTTTATCTGTAATGACTACTCCGTCAGCTGTGACAGAATCAATATCCTGAGAGCTTTTCATATCAGATGATAAAAGCCACTAAACGTGGCTCTCAAACTTCCTCGCATTAGTATGATTTACATCTAATTTTAGCTTTATTTTTTTCCCTTGAAAAGAGAGAGAGTGAGAGCGAATGAGCCTTTGCTGATTTAAAAAGGTCTTCGTGTTTGTTCTTTGTCTCTCTAAACGCTCTGCTCGTGATGACTGTATTATGACACATTTTAGCTTCCTCGTGGAATCTCTTCCAAGATTCATAAGAAGGAATTCATCACAAAACCCCGGCACCTCGTCTCCTTACGTGACGCTTACCGCCTGGTGCAAACCAGCAGCCAACGCAGGAAGCGCACAAGCTATCCACCGCCCGCACTAGTATTTCCCTCCGCAGAGGAGAAAAGGAGACCGACGAGCGGCACCAAGTCCATCACGGAGGCCTCGACCCAGAAAACAATGCTAGGTTTGCTTCATGGAAGCACATGAATAATCCCGCTGAAATCCATGGGGATAGTCACGGTAGGGTTGCCAACTCTGACTAAAGCTATTCCAGGACATTTTTTTTAATCTGAAAATATCCTATTAAAATCTCCCGGATTGGTTTCAATAGGCACTGGGAGAGGGATGCCGATGCCGGTAGACTCCTGGCCAGTCTGGGAGGGCTGGCAACCCTAAACCACGAGCCTCACATTAAGCACAGACGTGTTTACTGGTTTAGAAGGACCTTAACTACCCTTCAGACCACCTCACCCAGAAGGCTCCCCAGTTTCCCCCCTTGCTCGGCCAACGCAGGGTGCCACGAGGCATCCTGGTAAATGCAGGCCAGTGGGAGAGCCGGGCCCTCCATGGAGAGCTGGGTTAGGAGGGCCTCAGACTACAGCTCCCAGGAGGCATTGCAGCATCCCTTTCTGAAAGAAGGGCTTCTGCTCTTGGCCAACACCTAAAACCCAGTTGGGGCGTGTGTTGGGGTTTTCCCCATAAAAATGAGCGTTGAAGCCAATGCTCGTTGCAAGAAGAGCTCCAGTGTCTCCCGAAACACGGTCTGGTTGGAAAAGCCCCACCAGCCCCCGGACACTCGCTCCGGCTGGGGAACGCGTGACGAGCTCTTCACCTTTCCAGCATCCACCCAGCCGTGATACAGATCAGATACGGTAGGGTGTCTTGACAACTGATGAAGAGCCCTTACGTCTCTGGGATGAAGGATCTCTTCTTCAGACTTTTGGGCACAGGTGAGGTCTGCAGATCCGCAGGCAGGTTTGGTGGGTTTGTAAGACGTCAGCTCAATCGCTTCATCCTTTGTGGTGGCCACCGGGCCAGCTGAACCCGAGGACCCGAACAGGAGATCCTAAAGCCAGGGGGAAAGACAGTCTTGCCGATAGAAACGCCCCTGACCCTGGGGTCTGCATTGGGAAAGGAGCGAGTGCAAAACCCTGGACGTGGCCTGCTCAGCTCCCACCCTCTGAGACAGGATGTCAGGAGAGATGGACCCAGGGTCTAACCCAGCTAAGGGTGGTCCCAACTAGTATTTTAATCATCCTGAGTATCATGCCCAGCTGGTACAGACCTGCATCCATTTCTGGCACCTCTTCTTTCTAAGACTGTGGGTCAAGCGTTTCAGTGCCAGGCCAGGCGGTTCGGGCTGCCTCACGTACTCGTACAGCCTGTTGGTCCATTGTCCCAGAGACCGGATATGCAGCCAGATGGTATCTGCCAAATGCAGGCCGACCATTGTGCAAAAATAATGGCCCTCACGTTGCTGCTTGGATCGCGGGAAGCACGTGCTTGCCCCGAGATCCTGCAGGGATGGGTGTTCAACGCGGTAGTTTTATGGTCCACCAAACAAAGTCACTCCAGGGAAGATCTAGAGGTGGCTTGGGCGACTCCGGACTCTGCCCCGAGCCTCAGAGAGAGCAGAACTGGGTGCAGCACATGAAGCTAAACGCGAGCTTTCAAATACAACGGAGGAAGCAAAGGGGGATGCTTATATGTCATCCCCGAAATCCTTTGCCCCCCATGTAAACCGGCAGCTGCAAGGCACCGGCCTATATCGTTGCAAAGCAGTAAGCGCTTTGGGGAAGCTCTTCCCTTTCTGTGCAGGCAAGCCCCAGCTGTGCCAAGGAGAAGGCCGGCAGAGCAGCCAGAAAGGTGGGAGAGAGGAGTCTGGCCAGGGGCGGGCAGTGGGCATCTCGGATCAGCTAGGACATGCGCATCTACAGTGGGGAGGGAGGGAACATGGAACAGGGCAGGGAAACCAGCCTCTGGACCGATGAGGAGCGGTGTGGTTTATAAACGCCCTCTGCATCCAGATCCAGATCTGAAGGCTGCAAGTCCAGTGATTAATGAAGGGAGTTTTGGGTGTTGAAACCACCCCGCCAAGCCTAGCTCACAGGCTGCAAAACCTCACGGCACCATGGAGAATGTTATCTGACTGCCCCGTGTAAGCGTGCGTGTCTATTTTAGCTGCTTGGGGGGTTTCCGGCAGTACCTTGCTGCTCCGGAGCACTGCTGATGGTGAAAGGATGCCATTCGTACGCAGCGATGGCTGGGATGTTCAGGTAGATGTAGTCTCCGGGCTTGTAGTGGAAAGACTGTGGTCTCTTAATCACCAGATGAGTCACCTGGGTTGAAAGCATGAGCAGAACCATGAGTGCAGCCTGCCACAGTGAGAAGCAGGGGAGGCACCCGACCAAAGGGTTGTTGAAGGGCTTGGCGTGAATTGGCCTCTACCTGGGGCTAGTTAGCATAAGGAAGTGACTAGTGTTTGACCTGTGGCTATCTCGCAGGGAGGACGGCAGAGGGAGCTACACCGGGGCGCAGAACAGGTGCATGGCTCGGTGCTGGGACTTTTGGAGGGTTAACCGCTGCAGAGTCCCCACCCCGCCTCAACCACCCTCTCCATAGCATCAGTGTGATGCAGATGCTAATGAGGAAGGGGAGTTCAAAGCAAAGGAGCTGTCAGATGTGCGCACCCCTGGAATTAGCAGGGCAAGGAGATGTTCACATGCATGTGTTCACGTGCATGAGATAACATACGTGAGCTGACGTGTGTGTAGAGTGCATCTAAGAGGGGCCCGGAGTAGGGACGACATGGGAAGAGACCCAAGTGCCTCTGGCCCTGGCTGTCACCCCCTCCAGGGACCGCCCAGGGGATCAGGGAGTCAACAATGTCACAAGCAGTGCTCATCACGACTTAGGTCTCCTTTGCCTTCCAATTTGCTGTGCGGGCACATCTCATCCAAGGTCTGCATAATGAGTCAGGAACAGGTGGAAATAGCACCCAGAAATTCCCACGCCTTTCTTTCCAGTCCCACGTGCTCAATGGTGGGGTGGTTTTAAGGGGTGTTTCCCTTCCCAGCCTTCCCGGGTCATGCTGGGACACACCTTGGATGGCAGGAGGTTGATTTCCACGATGGACAGCCCCCCGATGCGCGACACAGCAAGGCCAACGATCTTCTCCGTCACGAAGAGGCACCCCGGCACGACAAACCACTTCCAGAAATGCGGGCCGTGGAGAATCAGCAAAGCCCAGAGCGGGACGTAGGAGAGATGAGTCCAGTAGAAGACCTGCAGGGCAAAACAGCAGCTGCTCGGTGGAGACCCTGACTGGCTGGTAGAGACGAACAACAGCCAAGACTAACGAGCAGAAGAGCAGCAAGATGCAGCCCTGCCGCAGGCGTCATTGCTGTGTAGCTCCAGCTCAGCTGTTCTTTTCCTGGCTGTTTACAGGCACGGGCTGAGCCTCTTCTTCTCTGTCCCCCCAGGCAAACCACCCCAATAGCAAATGAGCAAACAACCCCACCCTGCAGTTAAAAACCCAGGAGAAATCAGGGCTCCCTGCTGCCTTGGACTTCAAATATACGCTCAGACCACGAAAGGGCCGTTTATGTCAGTGGGGCCAGCTGGGATTGAAGCAGAGCGCTTCCCTTAGTCCCTCTGGAGTTCTTGCTTTGCAAAGCCCCGGTTCCTGCCCCCCAGGTCTCCAGTAACTGCCCCAGCATGGCTGTTATAAAACCCAGGGAGAAGCAGGTCCCTCGGGCACAAGCCCTTGCGTGGGGGGAAGGTGGTGGCACCACCTGGAAGCGAGAGCAGGGCAAATCCAGGTACCTCAAAATGGCCACTCCTGCGAACGAAGGTGCTGGAGCACAGGAGCATCAGGGTGATGAGGAGCTGCAGGATGATCCCCGTGACGGAGGCGCTTCCGCCCACCCAGCCGATGCCGGGGTGCGTGGTGAACAGGTACTCCCAGAGGGAATAGCAAGCCTGGGTCTGGGCCAGCCTGGCTGAGCACAGGGAAAACAGCCCACGCCAATGGGATTAGCTACTGGTGTCATCCAAAGGCAAGCTCAGACCTGCCCCCCCGCCCCCCACGGGAGGCGTGCCTCCTCTCCGAGCAGTATTTATAGTGGAGAGGCATTAACACCCACAGCGGGGCCGAGGCCCGGCACTCACCGAAGTTGCCCACGTGGGCGCCGGTGTGGATGGTGGCGAGCGCGGCCACCACGTACCCCACGAGCTGGTGGAAGACGACGTTCTGGTCCAGAGGCAGCACTTTGGCCACCCAGGTGGCTCGCAGCCAGCTGAGGTAGCGCCGCAGCATGAGCACCTGGGGGCAGACGACAGGCTGAGCTCCCTTCCGCGCACGCTCCCGGCCTTCCTCTCCGGTGCAAAGAGGGTGGCATACCAGGCCACTGAAAGCCGGGGAAACGGGGCGGCCCTGGGCGTGGGAGAGCTCTGCTGCCTGGAGCACAAGCTGGGCACGTGGACAGCGTGATGGGGGCTCTCAGGGGCAAGGCTGTTTGCTCAGCTGCTGCCTCCTCAGCAAGGGAGAGGATGTGTGGCTCTTTCCGGGGCACCGGCCTGGCCACAGGGTGGATGCATGGAGGCACCAGCGGTCACTGTGTGGCTCCCGTCCTCAGCACCGTGGCTGTGAGAAAACTCCCCTACCCCACCCGGGACCTCTGGCACCCAGGAGCTCTTCCCCCACCGGCAGGACGGCCCGGCTTGGGAGAGACGCAGGACTCACGCCAATGAAGGTGCAGTTGAAGTTGAGGCACTGCCCACACCCCCGAGCCACTTGCACCCAGCCCCCGGCACCCGCGTGCCGGAGCGTGGCGAGGACGAAGAGGAGGATGTTGGTGCCCACGTAGGTGCCCAGGAAGAGGAGCTTGCTCCGGTTGTTGTGCCAGTATGCCGGGGTGAGGTAGCGCGGCCGGCGGCTCCGTTTCTTGTGCGCGGGGGGCTTGAGCCAGTTGGCAGCGCTGTTGGGGAGGAGAGGAGCAGGGCTGGGGCTGCAGCTGGCACCACCCGTGCTCGACCATGCTACATGATACTGCTGAACCAGCTGGTCCCCAGCCTCACCACATGAAGGAGGTGCTGGCTTTCCCTTGCAAGGCTGTGGCCGGGGGGCGGTCAGAGAGTGCAGCCTCATGGCACTGTTCCTAGGACCCCCTCGGGATTTATGCCACTCCCCTCTGGAGTGAACGCAGCCTGTGGCATCCTGGAAGCCCATGAGTTCCCAAATGCAAAGGCCTGCTTTGGGAGGGATCCCTGATGCCCAGGCTGAACAGGATCCAGCCTGGTGGTGAAAGGAGCACACACAGACTCAAGGGGGAAAAATTAAAGGCTCCTGTCCGTGACTGATTGGCTGCAGACATGCATAATACAAACAGGGGGAAGGGCAAAGTGCAAATGAGAGAGAATGATTAGAATCAGGACCCCCATGGGAGGATCTAGGATTTTGAAAAGGGGAGTGCAGAAGGTAAAATGCATCATCCCATATAACACAACACACTCTTTTCTCCAGATCAAAAGAAACACGAAACTTTATTAACACGCTAGGGGCCTAGGGCTGCATTAGTAGTTTAAAATAGAAACAAGAACAAATTGCTTCATTGGAATGAGTTAAAAAAAGATCTGCAAGGCCGTGAAATAAGAGCTATGTTACCAGGAGCAGCCAACAGACAGCAGAACTGCAGAAGGAAAGCTAGCTTGATTAGTGGAACATCGAGAGCATTAAAAAGCAGAGAGGGTCGTTAACACCTGTGGAATGAAGAGTTTAGAATGACTCAGGGAGGTGGTAATGGGCCATGTATTCAATTGACTTTTTCCCTGCTGTCTAAATAGAAATGCCACTGCCACTGCCAGGCAGGTTGTTTTAAACTTGGCATGGAGCAGGAATCAAAGGGAGGCGCGGCTGCACCATCACCCCCCACCAAAGCTGCTACCTTATAGTCAGGTTCTCCATCACCTCCGGGAAACGTTCCAGCTCCTCCTTGAGCTCCTCGAAGGTGATGGAACCGCTGTGGTCCTTGTCGGCTGATTCGAAAAGTGCCAGCGTCAGGTCATCCAGCTTCTCCTCTGGCAAGGAGATGGCGCTCTCCCGCAGGCAGGACTTCAGGACTGTGCGCAGCTCATCCGGGTCGATGGAGCCACTACCTACGAGGAAGGAGAACTTGCACCCAGCGCCAGCCACAGCCACAGAGTGCTTATCCTGTGCTACTGAGATGGCCGACAGAAGTGTCCTTGCTGGTGAACCGGCTTATGGAAAGCCCGGGGGCTTTTAGGCCTAGCTCTTGCCTTGGATGCAGAAAGAGGCCTCCTCCTTCCCTTCACCTAGGACTTTCGTAAGGAAGCCGCTCCACTGGGGCTAATGCTGCATGGCTGCTAATAGATTAGCCAGCATATCTGTCTGCGATTGGTCTAATTCTGATGCCCCTGCAAGGGACCAATGGGGAGCAACTGCGTGGAGGATGCGCGTGCCAAGCTTCAATCGACAGGGTTCACTGTCACAAGGTGTACACAGACATCCTCCGCCAGACGCAAACCATCATGGTGAATTCCACTGGAGTCTCAGTTTTGGAAAAACTCGGAAGTTTCTATACCTATTTCCACCTTTCCTAACGTAGCAATACAGACAGCATTTCACACAGAGACTCGCACATGTTGGAACTGCAGTACTTGACCAAATGAGTTGTTCTGATCCTCAAAACTAACCCCCTCTGCAAATTTCAGGTAGGGACAAGGAAGGCAGACCCCTGGCTGCAACTCTGCCCTGGTGTCTCTGATCGAAACAGCCGCTGTAAACGCCGTTCGTCACCAACATGGATCTTTCAGTTTGCTAGAGAAAGATTGTTATCGCCTTTGACAGCGGGTGTTCTTCACCGGGTAGTTTGAAGAAGGGGTTTTCCGCACATGTGCTGTTGTGAACGGTCTGAACTGCCTGCCTTTTGTGATTTCTGTTGTGTGGCTGGTCCTGTGCTTTCTGTCTGCTCTGAACATAAAAACTACCATTTACTGGGTCCATCTGGCCCAGTCTCCTGTGTCACATTGCGGGCAGAGAGCGGATCCTGAAAGGGAGAATGAACAAGGGGTGAGCAGGGTTTTTCCACTGTTCCTCTCTCACTTCCAGCCTCTGGTTACATCAGCGACATTTTTGAAGATGAGAATAGCAAACAGCGTGCTTTCCATGAGGAATTTTTGGGGTGGATAATCATTCACACTAAAATCTGAGGGGGAAAATGAGATTATTTTATACACGTGCAAATGCACACACACATTTTTCAGGGTCTCACCATCCACGTCGTAAACTTGGAAGAGGAATCTCAGCTTGTCTGTCTCATTTCCATGTATGAGCAGGTTCAGGGCTTTCAGGAGCTCATCTAAACTGATGGTTCCACTCTCGTCCGAGTCAAACAGGGCAAAAAATCTCTCCGCAAAGAAAGACTAGAGGAAGGGAAAACAAATTTTCAAAACCAGTTGAGGGGCCTTCCAAACTATGAATTAAGAGCATGGACATCTGGAATCATTATTACAGATTTTATTCTGTAGTAAATGTATTCCCTATTAAGTAGCAGATGCACCACTGGTGCAAATGCCATAGGTGCAAATGTAGCATCTGGCCAGTAGTAACATCGAGCAAACTCTCTCTCTCAACTGACCTTGAACTAGGGAGCAGACATGTAACCAGGACACTAGCATAACTTCCACCAGTGTAGTTACTCCCCACTTTGCAAGAGGTAAACTTGCTCCCAAGTGGAATCATAGATTCACAGAAATTAAAGGCTAGAAGGGACCTCGAAAGATCAAGTCCAACTCCCCCAGGCACGAATAGTGCTGAGATCAAATATATAAATAATATATAAGTAATACATAAATTCGTTTTTGAAATTGGTACCACTCAATTTACAAAATGACTCACACTGCATAACACTGTATGTATGTCATGTGCCCAACTCCATGCTTTCCCCCAGAATAAAGTCAAGTTACTCTGGGGTAAGCGCGTCATGGGTCCACAACCGACTCTTCCACTTTTGCACTGTCTTACACAAATCTTTCCGCAACAGGAGCTGAAGACCATGGCGATCGAGGAGCGTGTAGGGTGGATACTGAGCACAACCGAGGGCTGCAGCAGCAGTTGGGCTGCGCTAGCCGAGTTACCCTGCATGCTTGTAGCAGCCTCACTTCATGAGCACCGTGCTCATCCGAGCTAACACGCCCTACTTCTCAAATAGGTTTTGCAGCTAACATTGAACTCTGTACTGCTGTGGCTGGACTACGACTGGCCCCTGAGTTAGCTGGCTTAAACTGGACATGCATAGTACATGGGGGAGGTGGTGCTGTGGTGGCTGCAATGTGGAGACACCCTACTCCTTCACCTGTTTCCAACAGCTGCTAATGATGTACAGCAAATATTATGATCATCCTCCAAGGTTTCTTTCTAACCCTGTGTCCTTAGCTCCTGCTCTTTTAATTTTTTAGCTTCTCCTCGTGTAATGGAGCTAGGGTAATGGGTTGCAGGCCAGTCCCGCTCTACCTGCATTGCTTTGCACTGGCTGGACCCTGTCGCCTGGGCTCAGTCCCTGTTCCCTCCCCGGGAACACAGAAGCACTGCTGAGTTCCCACCCCCAAGAAGAAACGTGCCTCCTTCACTTTAAGCGCCGTCTTGAACTCTTCCAGGTCGATTTCTTTGTCCTCGCCAGCGATGCTCTCAAACTGCTTGGTCACCCACTGCAGCCACTCGGCGTCGTCATCGGCGCTCATGGTGGCAGGGAACCTGCAAAGGGCACAGAGGGGAAAGCCTCGTCACTGTCAAGGCTGCGGGAGTTGGCCGATGTGAAAACCTCTCAGCAGGACGGGAACTGATTTGGTTTGATCACGTGGCGGGAATCGGTGCTCAGCCCCTTGTGCTGTTTGGGGCATCGCCCCAGCCCACATTTGCATTGCTCTCTCATGGACTGTGAGCTCCTGTAGCTCTCAGCTTGTGCACTTGGCCCTGGGAGAAGAGAGGGTGCATTTGCTTTCCTTCTCATGAGCCCTACATTCAGGATAACTTCGAGATAGACCAGAGCCTCCTGGCAGTTGTTCCAGTCTGCTGCACCCCACGTTGGGGTATCTGACCCCTGCTTGACTTACATAATTGTCCTGACTATAGTGCAGACAAACATCTCGGCATCAGACAGGTGCCACGGCGCAGACTAAAACAGCTTGTTCATGTAGTGATGGCACCCAGATTCGTCCATCTCTCACTGCCAAGCCAACCCACAAAGGCGTTGCCTAATCATCAGTGCTTCTCCTTCCATGTGACCTTTCCACACAAGGCCAGAGGGAGAAGCACCGAGCTCTATGAGTCCATCCCTGTGCAAACATGTGCCAGGAACAGTCCTGGGCTTGTGTGGTGGATGAGGGGAAATGACACCATGAGGTCCTGAGCACCTCACTGGAGGTTCAGCACTCACAAATTGCATCAAGTGGCATCACCACAGGCCCAAAGCGCTAACAACCCCTCTGTTAAGAAGAAATGGCTCTTTCCAGACCACACTGTGACATGGCCTTTGCTTCCCAGGGTGAATCCAGTGCCAACATGCATCTGGAACCCAACAAGCCTTTGGCAGTGTTCACAAGCAGTGGGGTACTTGGTTGATTCCCCCCTTGTCCTGGCACTACAGCAATACCCGTCTTCTCTTGTACAAGGATCCGGCACTTTGGTGTGACATTAACCACCCCGATAGTTGCCTCCGTGCCCCGTGGCAGGCTGTAAGCAGCTGCCTGTTGGGATGATGGTGCCTTGGCAGAGCTGTGCTGGGATGACCT
>NW_017728911.1:39588243-39590314 GCF_001723895.1 Crocodylus porosus | reverse complement strand
CAGCGGAGGTGGTTCAAGCACCTACATTGAACACCTTCAAGAATAGATTGGATGCTTATCTTGCTGGGCTTCCTGCCCCTTGGGCAGGGGACTGGACTCGATGATCTCCCGAGGTCCCTTCCAGCCCTGATGTCTATGAAATCTATGATATTTCATGCGTGGCTTGAGAACCCCCGTCTGCTCTCCCATGCCCCGTCTCCTTGCACAGCCAGTCCCGGCGTGCCGTCCATCCGGGCCCAGGCAGGCCCAGAGCTCCTCCCTTGCTGTACCCTCCTCCCCACCCAGCCTCTCACCCTGACCCCAGCATCCAAGCCAAGCCATTTCATTTTCATGCTGCTTACGCTCTTTTCTGCTGAGCCTTCCCAGAAAACATGTAGCCCAAGGCAAACACCTGGCAAACACCAGCCCAAATCATTAGAGCTTAGTCAGGTGATAAGCAACGGAAAAGAGCCTCGTCAAGGGAAGCATCAGGCATTGTGAATCACAGGCCGTGCAACCAGCTTCATGTGTAATCGAGCAACACACATGTGTGCAAACGCACAGATTGAATTCAACAAGTCATTTCATGGTAGGGAACCACGCTAGGGTGCCACGTTGAATTCTTTCCTCAGACCAGACCTTTCTTCCACCAGACTAGAAGGAGCCAGTGAAGTAGGGATCCATCAGAAGGCTCCTCCTATCTCCCATATAAAAAAATAAATAATGTGGTAAGTACTTTTATATCTGGTTTATACGTGCGTGTTCAAGACACACACAACCTGGATGTAGAGCACGTGACAAAGTCGTATCTAAGGGCAGGTCACTAGCAAGCTCATTGTTACTTCACCCCGTTTTCACTTTCTGATTCAACATCAGACGCGTGTCCAGTTTGTCTGTCAAGTGGAGCCGGGGTATTCAGTGGCTGCCTTGCATTTAAAATTTAGCTGATCACAGCTGTTGCATGTTATTCTCTTCATTCCCTTTACTTTACATTACTTGCTCCATTAAGCAGTCTAACCTTGGAGAGCATGCACCCTGCCAGACTCAATAAAGAGCTCGTCGTCATGCAGCCTCTCAGCCTGCATTCACCAGTCATCAGGAACACATGGAGAAGTGTCTGTGCTGGCTGCAACCTTTTTGAACGAGTCCTACTCGTGTAGTGGCAAACGGTGACTCAACTGGGGTGACGTTGCCATGGGAATGTCAGAACCAGAAACCAGATGGAAAACCACTTGCACATCAGTGCTCCAATGGATGTGGCAGGCGCTTTCAGGTGCACCCTATCTGCAAGGAAGGGAAGGTTCATATATTAGGGCCGTAGCTTCTCTCCGGTCTCACTGGCAGGCTCTTGCATCTGTTTGTTTGAGGAGCCGGTGAGTTGGCAAGCTAAGGCTTGTGGAAAAAAGAATCCACATTGAATGCAAACACGACAACGTTGTCACCACCTTCACGAGGCTTTAATGGTTTCAGAGGCCCATAAAGCCAGAAACAGTGTCCAGAATCTCATCTAAAAGCAATCTCACTGCTGAATAGACCGCAGCTACGCATGCTTTACGAGCATTACAGGGAGCGACAGGGAGAAAGGCAGAAAAGCCAGCAGCTTCAGGGAGAAGGTCATCCCGAGAACCTTAGCTGAGCTCCGCGGCGGCAACCAGCTGCAGCGCAAGGTCTCGGAAGGAAGTGGACGTCATGCTCATGCGCGGCGTGCTTCGATCAGGGGTCTCAAAGGACTTTGCAAACCATTGTCAGCATACAGGGACCTGATCACAGCCTCACTTCGATTGGCTTTACATCTGACTGATTTCAATGGAGCCACGTCTCGTTTTAGAGTCATGTCGGATCAGAATCCAGCCTGGACTAGCTCAGACTACACCCTGGTTTGCTGGGGGGGCGCATCGTAGAATCACAGGATCATAGAAAATGAGGGTTGGAAGGGAGCTCAGGAAGTCACATCGAGTCCAACCCCTGGTGCAAGCAGGACCAGCCCCAACTCCATCATCAAGAAGTCAAGCAGTCAAGAAGGCCAACCGTCCCCTGTCATGCATCCACAGATGCATCTCGAGCAGGTCCAGGGAGGTGATCCTCCCCCTCT
>NW_017728911.1:39582293-39587773 GCF_001723895.1 Crocodylus porosus | reverse complement strand
TGGAGACTGCACCACCTCTCTGGGTAAACTGTCCCAGTGCTTCACCACCCTCCTAGTGAGAGTTTTTCCTAATATCCAACCTCAACTTCCCTTGCTGCAGCTTGAGCCCATTGCTCCTTGTCCTGTATCTGCCCCACTGAGACCAGTCCAGCTCCAGCCTCTTTGCAGCCCCCCTGGGGGGAGGTGAAGGCTGCTATTCAATCCCCCTCGGTCTTCTCTTCTGCAGACTAAATCAGCTCATTTCCTTCAGCCTCTCCTCACCAGTCATGTGCTCTCATCAGTCCTACCCGTCCTATTACATCCTAACTTTCATTGGGAGGTAGATGGTGCTCTCCAGGACCACTTTTGCCCACTTTTATCAATGGCTGACAAATGCCGAGATGATGCCAGGAGAGCCTTGTTAGAGCTCTCTCTGCTGGAAGTGTAATTCGCAGTCGCAGTCTCTGCTCTCTTTAAAGTGATCGATACCCTGAATTTCCCCCTTAAGACAGTGAAAACCATTCAGGACTGCAATGGTCCTGCCACTGAGAACCTGCATTACCTGAAACATCCATCGTGTCTCTGCTCAGTGTCTTCTGCTTTCCTGGTGTCATTGGCTTGAGTTCAACAAGCTTCATCTTTGTAACTCAGCCTTGCTAATGGGACAGCCCTGAAACACTCAGTGCTTGTGCCCACTTAGCTCATGACAGAAACATTTGTTATGCACGTGTTCATTTCCCTAAGCCTGATCTCCTGTATAATGCTTTTACTTTTAATGACACTGATGAAACTCCATTGTATTTTATCATTTTAAAATATAAAGATAGATACGGTTGTTCTAATTCATGCAGGAGCCCCAAAACAGGTGTCGTAGACACTGCAAATAACCGAGTTCACAGCTAAATAATACCAGTTAAAGGGGGTTATTTTTATCAGTTCCCAGTATACTAGTATTTCTTTCAATCGCTTGTATTTTACATTAGCTCACAGTGGTCCCCAATGAGACTCTAACAGAAACCATAACACAAGCTTAAAAAAAGTGATCTAAAAATATCAACTCAGAAGACAAATAGATATATTTTTAAGAAGTGATGTTAAAAGGTCATAAGTAATTACTAGGAAAAAAGACAATGAGATATAAATCTTGTTTCCAAACGTGTCCTGGATCTCACACAAACAAAACCCTTGTGGTATTTCTGCTGTATGTACATGTACTGTGCGTATCTAATATAGGAAACAGGGAAACCTTAACATTTGCTAATTTGCCTTATGAAATGTGGGCAGGCTGCTGCCAGAATGGTACGATGCGACAGACAGTAGTAGACTTTGCCTGAGGTAGGGGGCCGTGTTATTTGCTCGCTTTCAGTCTTGCAGATATTTTAATGCTGGAGCTGTTTTATCACAGCTTTAGCGTGTGCAAAGCAGCTCGTCCAAATTTATGGGCTTGAATCGGTCCATCTATTGCCTCCAGAATGGCCCTCCTGTTTCCTTCTCCTGCAGGGAGGCTCCCTGCTGCCTCTCCGACACGGTCATGACACAGCTGGAATTTGCACTTGCAAGTCAGTCTAATTCACCTTACAAAGGGTCCAAACCTGCAAGCCGTTATGCAACACCCCGCGCTCCCTTCAGGTGAGCTATTCTGGTTAAGTCATGACCCATTCAGACAGCTTCCTTCAGCCCTGTTACACACATACATAAGCCCTTGCAAGCTGAAACCTCAAAGGACCTCAGTTTGCCATTGCACATCTGATATCATAGCCACAAAGAGGAGCTGGCATCACTGTCCACACAGCATCCTCCCCAAGCTGCCGCTATAGACAATGATCACGCAGTCTTTTACTAGCCCAAGTGTCTCCAAACCCCAAAACTGGCCCTAGGGGAGCTAGAAAAGACAAAACCTGTGCAGCAGAGAGAGGATGAGCATGCTGCTTCACGAGAAGGACACCGAGCTGAGAAGACCCCCTTCACAAGCTGACTCAGACTTGAGTCAGGCCCACTCACATTGATGTCAGTGGTTTTGCCTGCTAGGGAATGATTCAAAGTTAAAAACAGGACTCGGGATTTGGCCCAGGGTTTTGATTCCAGCCTCTGTGGGCCAAACCTTATTGCTACAACCCAAGCACAAGCAACAAACAAAAACCATCTGGCTTACTCAGAAATGAAACGGGTGTAAAGCAGTGTTGGGAGGGCAGAGTTCAGGGAACACAGATGCCGCAGAGGCGGTTTGGAGCGTTACTAAACCATTTGTTGCCCCGAGATCAAAAAACAGGTCCAAGGCTGAATGATGTCTTCAGGATGAGCAAGCCACCTGAGCATAAACTGCAGATCACACAGAGACAGCGGCACAATGGAGCAGGAATCAAAACTGCTCAATAAAAAGGCTGTAATTAATGTAAAAGAGGAAAAGGTCGGTGATACTGCTGAGCAACAATAAAGGCAACATCTGAGCAATCTTCCAGCATCTCAGCTGTAGAGAAGCAAGTAGCGGCTTTTAAACATTTGCCAGCTGGAGTCAGCTCTTCAAAGGCAACTTCCCATTTAATGGAGCAATGTGTTTAAAACACAGAGGACTGGAGATTTGGGAAGTGACAGTATCTTGGGTTTAAAAGGACAGCATCGCCGTGCTGGCAGGAAGGTGAAAAGAGCTAGGATTATTTTTGATTAGTTTTAACCACGCACCAAAAGGACCCACTGTACATACTTCGCACGTTGTATCCATCACACCCCAGACTATAAATTAAGAAGACTGTTCCTCTGATTCTTTGTGACAATCAATAGTTTATCAGCTTGATGGGCTCAATGTACTAGCGGTGTTGGCAAGCCTGGAGAGTCTACTGAGAGCTTTGAGCTTCTTGGTGTTTTCCAGAAATCTTCAAGTCCAGGTAATGACATGTGAATGCCAGATTTTAGTTTAAAGTGATTAAGTTTCTAACCCTTATAACCACAGAGAAAAATGAAAAATAGGAAAACTAAAGGTTTAAAAAATTAAAGGCAACAGGCTCAATATTTATTCTTTTTCAAAACCTCATGGTTTCTAAGCCAATCTCATTTTTGAGGGACCAGACATGACTTCTAAGTGGCTGGGGGTGACAGTATTGAAGAGGTTTTGCCTTCACATTGCAGCGTCTTGCTGCAAATGACCCTCAAACTGGCTCATAAGTAGGGACATCTCATGGGGAAGGAGCAGGAACCCTGAATGGGTGAAAAATGTTCTCTCCTTGAAGGTACCTCAAGCATCAAGGATGCTCATATGTATGTTGATTGTACAAAAATTCATCTGACTACAGTTATAATGAAAGTTAAATTTGGTGGCAGCTACCAAAAAGGGAAGCAAGGAACGCTGTGAATCAATGGATAATGGATCTCCAGGAGATGTCAGTTAGAACAAGAAAAATAGTAAAGCCGTATTCCAACAAAGTAAAAAGGGAAGAGCTACTACCATCTCAGGAAGCCAACCAAAAAGAGAGGCACATGCAGGGAGAGGAAATAAAGCACTTGTAAAGCAGGAGCAAGTTGAAAAAATAATACCTTCTATAAAGTAGTCTCTAAAAGCCTCTATAAAATGAATTACCATAGCTGACCAAAAGCTAGTATTGATTTGAAAGAGCTAGAAAAAAGTTTAAAGAATAAATTCTGCCTTGCGCATGATACCTTTGCCTCTTTTTCAGATGCCAAAAATATGCCTATATATACTGCACGAGTTAAATTATAGAAAAGATTATCCTTTTTTCAAAAATTAAACTTCTCCTCTACAATTTCATAGATTACACACATTAATAACTCCAACTGGGTAGAGTTAATCTAAAAATTATAGCAAACAACCCCTATAGCTTTACATAACAATATAAAGCACTTCCCTTAAATATCATAAATATCATATTTCCTTTCTGATTCTTCAAATAAATACCAATTTACCTGATTTCCTTTAGAAAATTTGCATTAAAAATAGTGCAAGTACACAGATTGATAAAGCATATCACTTGTATCAATTATATATATTCAGTCATTTATTAAATGCTTATTAAATGTTACTCAAAACCTGAATTTTTCCACTTCAACTTTTAAATGTATGTTCCTAGAAAACAAATGTCAAAGATAAGACTTAAATTCTTAAGTTATATCCAAAGGGATAACAAATATATACAACTGCATTTTTTTACCGTTAAGATTTTTGTTAACAAGTTAGTTCATTCATCTCAGATCCCGTCAACAAAAACAGCCACGTTCTCCCACAAAAAAATCCTCACCTTAAATTATGCAGTTGTTATGCCTTTCATTCATCAGTATCCTTGTCTTTTCCAAATTCAAGTATGTTTAGAATCTTATTTTTGATTTTTATCCTATCATGAGGTCCTTAACCTAAAATTACTTTAAAATAGAGTGTATAGATGTCTATCTTCTACAGGTTTAAGTTATGTCTGTCATGATAAAGGTTTGTGCCTGCCAAATAAAAAATGGATTTCAACTGAACCATCATAGAACATCCGGTAGTGACATTTTAATAATTACCCAGCTATTTCATAACTACTCTTAAAGTGGCAAATGTGCACACATCTAAATAGCTTGAAAAATAAAAGAACAGTATGTTCCCTGAATGCACACAATGAAGTCGATCCCCTACCTTGATATAATACAAACTCTGCCCTAACCAACTATATGCTTCTTAGCACCATTGCGCTCTGCTTTTCAATGTCACTCCACACCCCAGAAGCTTTTATTCTGAAGGTGCCCAAATCCAGAGCGGCTGGGCCTAGAGCGGTGGCAGCTCCCCAGATTCAGCTGGGGAACAGGTTTGAC
This sequence comes from Crocodylus porosus, assembly GCF_001723895.1. NCBI lineage: Eukaryota > Metazoa > Chordata > Crocodylia > Crocodylidae > Crocodylus > Crocodylus porosus. Next base: position 39,582,997 of record NW_017728911.1, on the reverse strand, counting down.
GCCCTGGCAGCAGTGACGGAGGAGGACGGTGGAGTGGCCTCTGGCGGGGACAATGCCACTCCCCACACAACAGGGAACGGGCACAGAGCGAACACCAGAGGAAGAAACGCCGGGTCCTGGTCATCGGAGACTCCATCCTACGAGGACTGGAAGGTCCCATCTGCCGGCCCGACCCCTGGACACGTCAGGTCTGCTTCATGCCTGGGGCTCGGGTCAGGGACATCACGGAAAGGATCCCAGCCAACATCCGACCTACAGACCAGTACCCCATGGTTGTCGTCCATGTGGGTACGAACAACGCGGCCAGGGGCAACCCTGACTGCATTATGAAGGATTTCAAGGCTCTGGGAGACGAGCTGAAGGAGACGGGGGTGCAGGTGGTATTTTCTTCTCTTCTTCCGGTGAGCAGGCGGGGACGGTGACACGAGGCCTGCATTGCCGTGGTCAACCGGCGCTTACACAGCTGGTGCCGCCAGGCAGGCTTTGGGTTCCTTGATAATGCCCCATGCTTTCGGGCGGGGGACTTGCTGGGGTGGGATGGGCTTCACCTCTCTCCTAAAGGCAAGCAGGTCTTCTCTTCCAGGTTGGCTGATCTCATATACGGCGAGCTTTAAACTAGCCTCGCCGGGGGAGGGGGCCACAGGAAGACGAGGAGACGCCATCCGAGCAGGACAGGTGACAAAGGCAAGGAGTGCTAAGGTAAG
>NW_017728911.1:39581171-39582282 GCF_001723895.1 Crocodylus porosus | reverse complement strand
CGGCTAGGAGCTGGAACCAACTTCCTAGGGAAGTGGTGCTGGCTCCTACCCTGGGGATCTTTAAGAAGAGGCTTGATGACTACCTGGCTGGACTCAGTTGAGTCCAGTCTTTTCTCCCGCCCAGGTGGGGGTCGGACTTGAAGATCTACAAGGTCCCTTCCGACCCGACTTCTATGATTCTATGCTTTGCATGAGACAATCCACAGAATAGCTAACGACACCACTATCTGTTCTTACTCAAGTTTGATATTTTCAGATTTTTTAAAAATTAGAGAAGTATTAAAAAATATCTTTCTAGCCCATAACTTTTAGACAGAAAGATGTCTGGCTCAATTCAACAGCCCTTAATAAATATTAAGATGGGTCTTGCCAGAAATACTACACAGAACATCCCGACCCCTGCAACAGGAGACAGTGAGAGCTCAACCATGGAAGGTAGTAATGTGCTCGGACCCTGATCCAGAAAAACACCTAAGCACATGCTTAATTTTAAGAACCACTGACATGTTTTAAATGCTTAAGTGCTTTGCTGGGCTAGGACAGACTGCTCAGGTTCATGTCATGAAAGAGTAGTAAAGAACATATTAAAACTCCAAAGGCTGATCCCACGAGATTACGCTCTTTTACTTTTTAACAGACCTTCTCCAAGAGGAAAGTGAGGGCACCTCACAGGACTGCATCAGGTTGGAAAATCCTAATCGCAATTCAATTGCTGTAACTCTGCATCTACAGGGTTACAGCAATTGTCCTTCCTCAAGGAGGCTATCCATGGGGTGCAGCAGGACGCAATTCCTCTGCGCAGGAAGGCGGGAAAAGGGTCCAAGAAACCTTCATGGCTGAGCAAGGATATCCAGGCTGGCCTGAGGGCAAAGAAAAAGGTGTACTGGCAGTGGAAGCAGGGGGCAGGGACCAAGGAGGAGTACACCTCCCTGACCCAAGCTTGTAGGGATTTGGTTACAGAGGCTAAAGCAGCACTGGAGCTTAGATTAGCTTCTGGGATTAAGGATAACAAAAAGTCCTTCTTCAAGTATATAGGTAGCAAGAAGAAGTCTCGGGGTAACGTTGGACGCCTACGACGCAGGGCAGGGCAGCTGGTGACGGACGCACGAGA
>NW_017728911.1:39570749-39581071 GCF_001723895.1 Crocodylus porosus | reverse complement strand
TTTAGGTTGGATATTAGGAAGAACTACTTCACTGTAAGGGTGGCCAGAGCCTGGAATAGGCTCCCCAGAGAGGGGGTGCTCTCACCTTCCCTGGAGATCTTCAAGAGGAGCCTGGATAGGCACCTGGCTGGGGTCTTATGACCCCTGCCACCCCCAGCGCTCCTTCCTGCCCTTGGCAGGGGGTCGGACTCCATGATCTGTCTAGGTCCCTCCCGACTCATTTATCACCGTCAGCTAGCACATATGTTAGAGGATAGAGTACCCAGGAGTCAGGCGCTGATTTGTGGGGGAGGAAGTTTCACCTTAAATAACCTTAATTAATTATTATGGAACATGTCTGTTAAATAATATAGATCAAAGAATAGATGGATTCACCTGTACAATCATGCAAGCACATGGAAGTTGGAGTTGGGGTAGGAATCGTATTAGACTTTCCAAACTTTAGTATTAAAAATAATTTGCATAGAACTATTCTTTTCTATTCATATTCCTTGCTCCCATTGGGGCTTCTTAAATAGTTAAACCTAATACATGATTTTTTTCATGAACACATGTTGCATACACTACAATCCTTGAGGTCATACTATTTTGTTGCAATCATACAGAGACCTGGGAGGTCATGGTGGTAAGGAAAAAATCTGCAAATCCAAGTGTTAATAAATTTGATCACAGGTGATTATTTGTCCAAAACAACAGCAGCAGAAAGTATAATGTTTGCTGTTCCATGCTGTTTATTTCCTTGCCTAAAAAATTTCAATGATCCAGGTAAGAAGAAGAAATATTATTAGGTGGAACAAATCAATTGCACAAATAAAAAAAGAAAGCTGTCAAAATGAACAGTTTGCAAAGTGATATGCTGACTATTATTCACCTGGTGTATAAATGAATATTAATGGACAAGTTCCATGCATTCAAAACATTCAGCAATTGTGAATCATTCACTAACTGCAAAGGGAGCTAGAGTCACAGCAGCTTTCCATAACAAAAAGCTCAGCCAGCTCTCAGGGGCACGCCAGACAACAGATTTCAGATTCCTTACTTAATCTAGTTCTGAACTTTCCCGTGACAATTCAATGTTGACCCTACTGGCTTTATTTTTCATCTTCTTTACTAAGATTGTCAACATTTGCAAAGCCCTGTCAGACAATGGTCACGACGTATAAAGTCTGCTGTCTTCCGTGATGTCTTTTGCTGTCCCAAATCACACTTCTATTCAAATATTTTTAAACATTGAATAGTTTGAATGCCTGATACTAAAAGACTAACAACGAGTATATTGCAGTCGCCTGTATACACGGGGGGGCATTTCACAGAAAAAATTGTGAGAAACTCCTTGTCAGAGATACTGAACAAACAGGCAAGATCAAACAGATATGAAAATCCAGTCATTATGCCAAGAAAAAGTCTGAAGTTTCTATTTTCAAAGTGCTTTTAACACATGCAGATAAGGAACATACAGAAAAGGAGGAAGAACATTATTTGCTGCAAGTCCTTTAATCCATTTTAGAAGAAGCCTTAAGAAAATAGAAACATTATAGAATGACACATGGCAGGGCACTGGCAACAAAAAATAAACTTCAAATTGAGAATAACTCTCATATCAATCAGGAGAGCAAGTTCCTCATCAATAGACTGGAGAACTGACCAGAGTCTAAGACTTTATGACCACTTCACAATGTTTGGCTTCATATCCTCTAGTGGGAAGAGCATCTCCAAGTTCAGAGCTTTTGGGACTCACTGAGCAAAACTAGTTCTGTGAACAGCAAACTGTGCAGTGTAATTCAGGAGATAAATCTCTCTAATTACAGATACATGTGGCTCTGTCCCATCCTAAACACACAGATGCTGTGGACCATCTCCTCTTCAGCGATTACAAGAGGTACATGGTGCAGCAAAGAAGCAAATGAGCAGGTGCATGAAACCTAGCATTTGGGTGGGACTCACTTTTGCAAAATAAAAGTCTTAACAAGGCTAAAAAGTTGAAGTCACAAGGTGGGTGGGTGGGGGACCATCATGTCACAAAGAAAGACAAGGGATCCCCTGGTAGGAAAAAAATCAGCTGGTCTCAAATCCTGGGTGTAAACACTGAATTGTGGCCTTCCTTAGGCATTGGCGAAAGGGAAAATCTGTCCCTCCTCCAGCCGACAGCAAGTCTGCACAGCTCCAACAGCTTTCCCTGGGTAGAGGGGCTGCGCCTGCATTTTGTCGGTGGAACCACGTGGTGGCAGGCCACAGCTGCATTCCACGACACCTTCCTTCAAGCCACGGAGACAGGCACATACAGGAATCCCTTGATGGGGGTATGAAAGGTCCACCGCAGCAGCTTTGCACTACCTCTTCGATCCTGATGCATCTGAACTGCAGCTGTTCTGCTGCAGGAACAGCCTTGCCTACCGTCAAGGGCTGTGCTTTGGCATTTATTTAGTAGCCAGATTTACCAGAACAACTCTCTCTACACCCCTTGCACTGCAACCAACATCCCAAGAGTCCTGATCTATGCAGTTATTTAACATTAGAAAACAAACAAAAATATAAAACACAATTAACACTTACACTGTAGACTATTTTTATTACAGCAGCAATGCCGAATCACTCATACACAAGGAAATAAAAGGTTTTGGCTAACAAAGTTAAATTGTTCACGTGTGAACACAAATTTACCAATAGATTAAGAAAACCAAGAGTCAATGTCATATTACTGAAAAACAAACAATTTTAAAAAGGTTAAAGTTTAATGACTGAGATGAAGACGGTTACAACAGGCGTCAGGTTTAGATGACAAATGAGAAAACAGGTTTTTAAAATAGATGTGAAAGCAATGAAGCTATTACAGTTATCAATAAATAACTTTTTTTGTTAATACAGTCTATTCAGTTATTAAGAACAAGGTGTAAAAGTTTTATATCATCTTCTAACAACTTCTTTAAAATTCTTTTTTGTTTTGCTTGACTTTGACAAAAAACATGCTTGAAGGCCTTAAGCACAGCGACAGCTTTTTCATTAATATCCTCTGGGATCAGTTTCTCAGTTGAACTATCAAGGTATGTCGTTATGTGAGGGCCAATATCGTACAGCAGGTTAATCAACTTCCTGAGCTTTTCTGTGTCTGGTTTTACCACTGCTGTTGGAGGTGAAGGTGAAGGTTCAAGATGATACAGCTGCTCTAGTGAATTCTCTGCTTCTTTTTCTAACAGCAGAACTTTTTTCACATCATCTCCAGCCGATTCAACATACTGATTGATATGTGGATTTTGTTTAACATAGTCTGGTGCGTTCTGTATCTCTTTTGTTAGCTTTTCAATCATTTCCAAGATTGCCTTACCTATATGTTCATGTTTTACCTTTTTATGTATATGTGGCCTTTTCTTCTTTCTACTAACTTCTTTCCAGCTTTCTACTGTTTTTGTGATGTTTTGCATTTTTTGGAGTTCATGTACCCTTTTTAAAGACTGAACTAGATTTTCCAGGGATCCATTTGTTAACTGATCAAAAGTCTTGCTTTTGGTTTTTGCAGCAACAGTTTGAAGGGAAATTACTACTCTTTTCAGCGGTGTTGTTGGACTACTGTTGTTGGATGACTTATTAGCGTGTAAAACAATAGAAACATCTGGGTCGGTTCGGATTGTCCAAAACGGCGTAGTTGTAGTCAATTTTTGTGTAACTGCAGGCATCTTTTGTCTCGTAACATGTTTCTGGGGCACACTTAACCAGACAGCATCAAGAGTTTTATTAAAATTGGGGTCAATGAATGAGGATGTAATTTCCTCAGGTGCTGGGCCCTCTGTAGGAACATGCTGGGCTATATTCTGCAGGATGTTAACAAGGTTCTTCAGGGTTTTCTCCTCTTTCTTTGCTTCTATCCCAGGAGTTGTATGGGATTCTGTAAAACATTAATGAGCAATTATAAAGTGTGCTGTGCAAATCACGGGCGTACAACTGCCCTGTATACACATGCATAATTAATAGAAAACAGCAGAGAAAACTGTACTTTTGTCTTATTACTCATTTAAAAATAATCCATGGTTTTCTGGACATTTTGAACATAACCCTGCCTCCACGAATTAGTGATGGAAGGAATTCTCATTGAGCTTCTTTCCCCTAAGTTTGTATGTTGGAGGGGTTTATGCTTTCAGTCTGTAAATGAAGAAATACAGGGGAGGGCACAATTTTTCCAAGAGCTAACTGCTTTGAAACAGGTCTGGTCAATCACCATATGGCTAAATGATATGATTTTATAGTGGGAATCTGTAAAGACTGTTGTGAAAGAATTAAGAGCTCTTACCATAGAGTGTAACGTTGTCATCTGAAGCCGAAACATGGACAGATGAGGTGGGATGCACACTGATCTGTTAAGCACAAAACTAATTATAACTTTAATCGCGATCGGACTTTCACTTCATTCTAGCAATATTTCTTGTCATATTAGTCCACTGTATGTGTAACCTAGCACACGGAACAGTGAATCTGGAATCTCCATTTTCCACAATACCTCACACAATTGTGACTTAACTTCCTTTTTACTCCCACCACGTAAGTTCCAGGCCTTTAGCAATGACACAGATAATTGAAATGGTAAAACTGCAAATCCCATGGTGATGGTTTCGCTGCGGTGGCTGACAGTTGGGAACATCTTCTGAACTACTAAAATATAAATGGTTTGTACCTCTTGTAGTAAAGCTTCCCTGAGCCTTTGCTGGAAAGGACAGCATAGAAATTTAATAAATAAATCAAATGAACTGAAAACTGCATTTTGCTTTGACTGCAAATATCTGTAACAAAGTCCTCCCTCATTTACGTAAGAGTGTGTGCGTGCATTTCAGCAGTATGGGTCTATAAGCATTACGTATAAAAAAGAACATGAATTTTTCAAGTCATTCAGAAGTTAAGGCACAGTAGAATTAAAATGACCTATGTAACTCAGATCTGTTAACATCTGTATGCATGCATTATTAATTAATTTTAAAGACATGATCAGCTATTATTTTTTGCCTGATTCAGTGCTGTATGGGAGGATACTTATTGTGCTCGATTCTGTTCCTATTAAAATCTATTATGTGAAATTCCTATTGACTTTAGTGGTTCAGGATCAAGGAGTAAATAAGCATTTTTTCATGACCTAATGTGCAGCCCCATGCACAACATCCAAACCTGACAATGAAAAAAGAATTGCTCATGTTCTTACATGAGCTTTTCAATAGTATACCTCGGTGAAGCATCCAAGATCTGCACAAACATTAATTTATCTTCACAACACCCGTCTTAAACAAGGAGGCATTATTCAAATGTACAGATGGGAAAGAGACACACAGACATTGTCAAAAGCTTTTGAGTGTCTATCTTGAGATGCCTACAGCTTACTTTTTCAAAGTTAAACTGCCATTTAAATAATCTCTGATCTGGGATGGACCTGTATCCGCTTTATATGGTGAGGATAAAAGGGAAGCTAATTTACAATTGTACAAGTTACTGTAAATAGCGGAGGTGACCGCTCCACTGTTCCATGTGCACTGATAAACTGATACAAGTTTTAGCTATCACCAAAGTTTTATAAATTTTCAAATATCCTGAATTAAAAATTCATGTCTTAATCCTATTTTATTTTCTAGGAATATCTAATCAAATGATAAAAAGGATATTTTAAAGATAAATTAGGGCCACGCTTCTTATATGGCCTCTACACTTACTTGTGCACTTCCAACATTCAGGTTTTTGCATGTGCAGAAATGTAAATATATACTTGAATTTTTCCACATAAAAATGTAGGTATTAATAAATGCACATGGAAATGCAATTAAAGATGCAAATATAGAAGTTGTTTGAAACATTTTTAAAATGTATTTCATGTACTTTGAAACTTTTAATATTTATTTCAGTTGCAGCAAAATTCCTTGCCTGAAATTTCCCTAAATGTGCTGGAATAATCAAGGGTCTTAACAGCTAACAAAAACAGTGCATTGGCATTAAGCTTATAGCACATCCAAAATTATTTGGGAGGTTGCGGGGAGGAACTCAAAAATATTCTATTTGGAGACAATTCTTTCTTTCATATGTTGTATGACCTGTAGCCATACTACTTTAATCTTTATTATTCTTACAGTTCACAATTTAAGCTTAAGTCAAGCCTGCAAAGGACTGAGATGACAGAGAAAATAAATATTGCTGCTGTCCTTTTTAATGAAAAAAGAGAGAAAAATTGGAAAATGATTTCTCCACAAGGCACGTTCTTTAAACATGGAAAGGAAAAAAATACAAATGAGGCCACATTTAGGATACCTTAAAAGGCTTCACTTAATAGTGAACACATTCAACTTCTTTAGCAGTATGAATAAACATGTTGACTAAGGTCCTTATTTTGCAAAAAAATTAAATCTTTCCATAACTGAAATCTAATTAGACTTTCCCTTTATCTTTCTCAGTGTAGGACTTGATCTTACACCCATAGAAGTCTACAGAAAAAAAAATCCCTTGTTAACTTTAACTGCAGTAGAATCAGAACTATCACAGAAACACTAAAAATAAACAAGTAACCTGGAAAAAATTGTCTATAATGCCAGAGAACATAAAATAAGAAATATTTGATAAAACCGAAGTATGCCAAAATGTTCCTAGTTATAAATCCCTCTTTCCTATCTGGAAAGTACCTTAAGTATTGGGAGCACAAGCAGAAATAAATTTATTTTCAAAATCCTAAAACTTAGGTTACCTGTATGTGTTTAACATTCTCAAAAGTATGCTTCAATTCTAAAAGGAAGAGAGATGTTTATAATTAAAATGAGTCATTTAGCATAACATGAACATTACATGTTCATTATACAACAGCACTGCTGATGTACAGGCTGCAACTTGCTGTACTTTGTACTAAGTCAGCCCTTCGGGATATACTTAAAATTGTTCACTTCATATTCCACAACTGAGGTAAAGAAAAGCAATAAAATACAAAAGAACAAAAATTAAGACATCTTTTCTTTTTTTCAACTGATTTTGCATACGAAGTTTAGGGTCAGTTTCTCAAAACTAAGTACCTACTCTCTGAACCATGTACCCAAATAAAGCGCCCAGATTTTTGTAACAGCTCAGCTTGCATGTTGGCACTTATTTAAAATGAACAACCAGAGACGTTGGTTGCTGAGCTCTTCTGAAAATCTAACCTAAGCAGAAGCTGAAATCTGGCCTTTAGCTTCTGCCTGAAAAACAGAAGTTTACTAATTCTCTGAGTTAGGCTGCAGTTGCCTTCAGTTCATGGATTGAGTTTTCTTGCGAACAACTGAAGATAGGAAACCAAAGGGATTGGCCAATATCCCCATGAAATGTCATTTCTTTCAACTACAGAAATTCCCCTAATACAAAACAAGGAAGAAGAAAGAATAAAAATAAAAGGCAAAATCTAAACCAGTACCATCCAACTTACGCACCTAACCATTTGATATTATATTTAAAAAAAAAACCCTTCATTCTATGAAGTTGGCTGCATTGTTTGGGGAATGTCATAAATAACTTCTAGTCTTTTTCTACTGTTCATAGTGTTCAATGGACATCTCAACATGGCAAGCCATATTTTGCAAGAGGTGGACATCCCAGGCATGGATGAATATATCAAAACTCCTCTTGAGGTGGTTATGTGAAATACTGGGAATTTGTTGAATTATCACTGATGTGGATTGTTAAGCCGCCCACTGAAAGACTCCTTTCTGCCAGTGAAAGGAACTTGCTTTCTAGTTATTTTTTTACTAATATGAAAAACTCAATGCTAAGTGACACGCCACAGAAAATGACTCTTGCCACCAATGACTTCAGCTTCCTTGCATTGCTAGGTTACTGACAGATGTAAATCACCAAGAATTGTCGACTGTGAAACTTTCATTGTTTCTGCTGTTCATGTGGAACTTATGGTTTCATTCCCATTTGACCGATGCCACCTAGACCAGGATAATTCTCAACAAATCTTGTTTATTTTGTTTCCATGAGATTCTAATGAGGTTCTATAAATCTCTCAGACAAAAGTCTACACACAATAAGCCATTCTATCTATAGATGACATGTAGTCCACCAAACAATACATATCTGGTACTTGATGCCTGAAAACATTTTTTCATCCAATCAATTCTCCAACAAGAGCTGTTTTTCCAAACAGCTTTAAGGTCTAGGAGCATCAAAGTAGAGAGAAAATTAAATTCCGTAGGTCTGTTGAACAACTTAAGGACCCAAAGTGAGACAAAATTCTCAGAAGGAAGAAAAAAAAGTATCTCCTGGCAAGCAGAAAGGAGATTTGTAAATCTAAAGGACCTCAAACAGAAGTCTGTAATGGAGGAAGTGGACTGATTAAATCATTTTTTGTCTGTGGAATTACAAAAAAAGATACTGTAATTTAAAAGATGGAAAGCCTCTCTGGTGACTACACTGTGATTTGTCATCTCTGGAGGACAGATGTAAATTGGAAAGAGAGGAAGAGACCTGCGCTGTCAAGAAAATATTGATTTGTACTCAGCTGTCTTCTTTAAAATTTCTTCCAAACCTTCACAGAATAGCAAATCATGCTGGAGCAGAAGACCCATCAGACGGGCCTTGACACTATCCTCTTGTCCATACCCTTACCAGGAAGTCTCTCCCTCCATCGAGATGGCAGTTAACATGCTACAAAAGATGCTGACAGAGGAGAAATGTTGTCAGCCATGAACGAAGGAGCCACACATCACATGCATTGTTTTCTCAGAACAAAGGAATTCCCCATCTCCCCTACCAGTGGACTGCAGCTGTAAATACCACCTTCAGATTTGGTTGCAACTGAATGAAAGTATTGTAAGCTTCTCAGGCATTTGCAAGGGGTATCTGCTTCTTCCCAAAAGTTCCTTAAGACTTGGTTTTCTATCAAATATCATGACATTACCTTTTTCATGGCTGCATCAACCCAACCACTTCTGACATTTTGACTGATGCTTTCAGATAGTCCTTGTAAGCCAGGGAAGGTTTCAAGTAAAATATGGTTTTGCGTACCCTGCGCTCCCTTCGGATTTGAATGCTGCTTTAACACTTCCATTCAAGTAGGAATTTGTAGAGACTAAAACTCTGACACTTGAAAACAGGGGGAGGCATAACCATTCACATGTTTTGCAAAATGCATCAGGAGAATGACTAAAGGTTTTTAACAATTACTTATAGTAGAAAGGTACAGAAAAGAGACAGAGAAAGCTGTAGATCTGCCTCGTCCATTCAGTCTTCAAGCAAGAAAATCTGCTCTTTGGCCTCATCTCACAAGTCAGCGCCCAGCAAACAAGTAGAAAAAAGGTTGCCGTGCTTCAGTGCTACTGCGAGCAGAGGTTACATGTAAGCACATGCTAAGTTAAGCATTAGGCTGAATGGAAGTATCAAGTCCCTTGCGCACCGGCTCTTTTTCTGTAAGTTAAAAAAGAGAGACAGGATGTGGATGAATTGGTGAATGCGAGGATAAATTTATTACCTATCCTCAACATAATAACCAAGGTCACAGCTAGATGCTTAATTCTTTGGCCTGATTCTGATTGCTAGCTAGCAACCCGAGGGCCATGCACGAAAGCTATCATTAACGCAGGATCAACTTCTCCAGTGCTCATTGTCTTTCTTTTCTCTCGTGTTTATGAGCACAGCGGTGAAGGCGCAACATGGCCCCCAATCAACCCAAGAGAATCGGGTTTTGCATTACTGATTCTCCCCTACTTTGGGGGTCTTCAAGAGAAGGCTGGCTAGGCATCTGGTGGGGGTCATTTGACCCCCTGCACTCTTTCCTGCCTAGGCAAGGGGTCGGTTCAATGCTCTGGTGAGGTCCCTTCCGACCCTAACATCTATGAATCTATGATTCGAGCTGTTTTGACCAACAAGAAGCTGAAGCCCATCACGATAACGCCGACTCCTGGATTCTGCCGTCGGTACAACCTCGGTGCTTTCCCCGAAGAATGGCTATGCCTGAAAACAAGCCGCCAAGCCTTCCCACCGCTGCTCTTCTTCCAGAATTAAGATGACGTTATTTTGTGTTTTTTTCAATGTAAACACTTCTCCGCTCTTTAAAAAGCATTGAGCCTCGCTTCGCGTCCGTTTCTTTTGGTTGCTGCTTGCCGTGGGGTTGTCTGATGGACCTGAGAAGAGGAGCACGCAGAGGGGGGCTTTCCTGTCACGAAGGGGGAAATAAAAATGATCTGAATGGGAGAATGAAAGGAAACGAAACGAAAGAGGAACTGCTGCGGGCAAACAGCGTGAGGAGGCGACGCGGCTGAGGGAAGAGGCAGCCGAGGGAGCGGGTGGAGGAGCCGCACTCACGCTGGGCAGGAGCCGGGGCCGCGGCCGGGAGGCCG
>NW_017728911.1:39531249-39569424 GCF_001723895.1 Crocodylus porosus | reverse complement strand
CAACAAATGCACCCCCAGCCCCTATCTGTCCCCCAAGCAGCACCCACTGGATCAGCAGGTACCAGCCACCTGCCGAGCTGCGTCAGCACCATGCCCCGGTCCATACGTTATGCAGCACTGTGCACCCGTGTCCTCCAGGCAACAGCCCCAAACTCTGGGCACAAGCCCCAGGCAGCACCTACCTTAGCAGGACCACAACTCTTCCAGGATTTGCATGCGGCTGTGTAACAGCAGCACGCTCTGTCAAACTCAAGCCAGCTCGATGCCCGTTGTTCACCGCCAGCGTTTCAGGCCCTGCCTTTCCAACCCAGCATTTCATGCCTGTGTTTCCTGTACAAGTCACCATATGGGAATAATACTGTGAACATAATATACGGCAGGTGCAAAATCCTGTCTGCAAATATAGCAGGCCTCGTTTGATAATCAGCCTTCAGGTGCAGAACAACAATTGGGCACTTGGCAACAGTTTCTGGACTTACACATATGTATCTACATTGATTTATATAGTTACATTTATTACATTTATACTTGTTAAATTATACTTATTTTTACTTATGCTATCTTACTTGCAACAGGTTCTGGCTGAGATGGATTCACACACACACACACACACACACTATACATATATATATATGTATGAATCCATCTCAGCTATCTTACAACAGTATATATGACTCCATCTCAGCCAGAACCTGTTGCAAATAAGATAGTGAAAAATATTTCTATAAGTCCTAATATAAGACAGAAATACCTACTTCAGCTGGAAAGTACCTTTCCATTATGTGTGAGGCCTGTGTCCTTCAGAAAGACTTCAGGCAAACCACGCAGTGATTATTCTACTCTTCCATGCACTTTTCATTGGCATCACGTTTTTGTGCACACTTTGGCCAACTGTTAAAAAAAAACACCACCACATAGAAATGGTGCTTTTAATTTTAAGTCCAATAAAATACTCTGCAAAAGCACAGTGGTTTATAATCATAAGCTAAGGCATGACACTCAGCCCTGATAGGGCCACATGAGTGATCAGTGTTTACCAAAGGGCCACAACGTCACAGATATCTCTGGATGAATTATGGCAATTACACTCCACTTCAAAGAATAAAATGCAGTGTATTAGTTAACATTTGCACAATTCATGGCACGTGTTGCATTATTCACGATTGCAGGAAAAACGTGCCTGATGCATACAGCACTAAAACCTAGCCTTTGCTATCTTTTTCTGCAAAGGGCTGCTGGTGGCTTTGGAGCTGTAATTTGAGTATCACTGAGCTAAGTTTTATGTTTAAATAAGGTATAAACTGCGGCGCCAAACAGTTTAATCAGACATTGCCCAGAGCCCATGCCATTGTGCAAGGGAAAGAAAAATACACAACAGAAATTATAAAGTATGTTTACCCTGCGCTCACTACCACGCTGTGATTCTATCATAGCGTGAACTTGCATAAGCTAGCTTTAAACTGGCAAGCTCAGGTACTGGTAGCAGGCTAGCTAACTTTTATTATCAATATTTGGTATCATATACTTAGCTGACATAATTTAAATAAGAGGATTTCCAATTTCTTCACCTCTGCATTTCCACTTGGCTGTCCCTGACTGGTTAGAAACTAAGCATTTATGGGAAGTCCTCTTCCACTGTAAGTCTACACAGCACTTTGTACAAGGGGGCCTGGAGAATCTACTCCACTCACTATTACTATGCCACTACTTGCAGGTAGTAAGTAAGCAGTAACATGCAGAAAGCCTACTGCTTCTGAAAGCTTATGTTACGCATCTCTGACATAGTTCGTTCAGTACTTCGCAATTTCAAAGGTGCCATGGGGTTGCCACATATTGTTAATGCCATTAGGTTTACAAATGATTCACAAGTTAAATCCAGAGATTTTAAATAGAAACACACAGTTGTGGTCTGAGTTCTTTGCAACAGGAAAACTGCTCTATTATTATTCTGTAGGCAAAAAAAAAAAGTGAAGACTAAGCTGGCACTTTCCAAGGGGTGCCTTCAGTCTATGGAGGGTGCCTCGAATCTATCTAGGGGTACCTCAAATGTAAAAAGGTTGAGAACCACCAAGTTAGTCTATACTATAAAATGCTAATTTACCCTGCCTTCTGGCTGACTTCAAACTAACACGGCTAACTATTTTTTACTACTTTTAACTGTCACTTAAGAACTTCTTAGGAAAGAAGGTATAGTTTAAGGGCAGTCCAAGCTGGAGAATGAACACCTGCATGCATCTCTAGCTTTTAGCCTTAATTTGCCCTCTTTATCTCATAATGGTTTGCTCAATCAGAGTCTGGATGAATTTTGTGCTCAAAGGAGATGATAAAAAATGAGACTGAGGTCTTTTTAGTTCCTATTCAGCTAATGCTGTTCCAATAACAGATCCCTCTTATGGCAAATGATGGGTATTGTATGGTTAAGTAGGGTCACGCATCCAGAATATGTGTAATGACTTTCTTATATCATTTAAATGCATATGAAGAGAGCATTGGCAGAGAGGGAGAGTGCCTGAGAGAATTTTTCTTCACAGGGCATGGAGACCATGTTAGCACCTTCCTGACAAGAACCACATTTAGCTACGGTTCACTAGAAAGGGCATGACCTGTATAAAGAAGGCCCAAGTGTCTTTATCTGCTGAACTTAGAAGATATTTCTATATTGGCTGAAGCATTACATGGTGTATTATAAAAGAAAACACTCTCTAGAGCTGAATCTGTGTATTATTGGCTCTTGATAAAAAAACCTATGCCCTCCTCTGAAAACGAGCGCTTGTTCACAAAGTGAAACTTTTGTGCATGTTATGCAGAAAGATGAAGCATTTTTTAAAAATCAAAATTGTGAGGTTTCTAGGTGATGGGTATTCTCAGAAAACATATTCTACAGCAGTCAGTTGCAACACAAGAATGGAAATATTTGGCCAGTGATGATTTTGATAGAGTATTTAGCTTGGCAGAGAATGCCAGGCCCATACAGCACTTACGGAAAAACAGACAAGAAGCTTTTATATTTAGAGTAAAGTGGGAATAGAATCAAGAGCTCATTAACAGGAGCTGACAGAAATTTAAAAAAAAAGCTGTCTGTGGATACTGAAAAAGATATAATCTGCACTGAATCCGGGCTGGGCGGGCAGCGACTGAACATGTGCATTTCTCACACTATTGCTATTTCTGGGCTGTGAAAGAAAGAAATCCTCTAGGGGGAGTCAGAAAATTGTTTAAAAGATTTTTCCCTTTCAGTCTGATAACATCATAAGATCAAGGGACCGTGAGCCAGTCCACAAAGAAAAATAATATTTAAAGAACTCTCCTTCATTAATGAAGACTCTTTAAGGCAAAAATTGGTGGGAAAGGCTAAACCAAATAAGGGATAAACCAAACAGAAACATGAACAAAGAAGGCAGGGTTCAGCAGGGCAAGCTGAAGACCAATAGGGAAACTGCCTCTCAAGAGGACTTCAAAAGAAAGACATTTTCACCTGTCAAGAGATCTTTGGGAATTAAATCCATGAGAGGCAAGAGAGCTTCAGGGATGAAAGTCTTGCAGTGACACTGCCAATGCGAGGGGAGTCAGACCAAAGTGAGGGTGCGGGAGGTGGAGGGTCAGCTGGCCAAGGTCAGGACTGTCAGTCTGCAGAAATACAAGATATGCCGTTTTAAAGATGCTTGCATCAGCACTTCCAAGTTCCTGGTTAGATCACCAGATATATAAATATAGTAAATATTTAATTGGATAGGAGTTTGGCTGCTATAACACTGCTTTTGTTTGCTGAAATTTTTTAACTTATTTTAATTGAAAGGTGAATTTACAACCACTGTAAACTGATGGAAGGAAGTTAGATTCTTTTATTTAAAAAAAATTAGGAAATCTGAATAATTGCTCCTGCAGTTACTGTTTGAAGTAAAAGTGCATTGCCTTTTACTGGTTTGAGGCCTGGACTCTGCACTTCTGTAGCTGTTTAGCTTTATGAATACAAGTAGTCAATGAACTTGTATATATGTCTGAAAAACAGATAATTTCTATCCCAGGGAAAATACTGATCATTCAAAATTTGTTTCCAACTTGAACTAGGATGATATTTCCATTTTTTTCCAAATTGAAAATTCTGAAAAATTAAATTCACAACATTAAAACAGTCTTATTGATATGCTTCACTTTGTCAATGACAAAGGGTTCCATTTTGATGTTGAGATATCTACATAGCGTTTTATATGGTCATGCATCGGAACAGCTGTTTTGACTCAAAATGAAATTCGAAATGGAGCGCTGTTCCATTGAACTGTTAAAACTCAAGATGAGATGGAACGGTGCTGTTTTGTATAGCCCTAATGTATATGATGTATATAATAATATGACTGATGTTACATAAAATAGGCTCATAGGAAAGTAGGGCTGGAAGGGATCTCATAAGGACATCTAGTCCAGGGCCTTACTCAGGGCAGGATCATCCTTGACTAAACCATCCCAGCCAAGGGTCTGTGTGGCAGGGCACTTTTGGTGCCTCCCACTTTAAGGGCTTAAAGCAAGCAGCAGAGCAGCCTGGTGGCTGCACTCCCAATCAGGAGTCACATGGCCAGCAGGAGGCTGCCTGATTGGGAAGAGAGCACAGCTGCTAGGGATAAGAGTGGGCACTGGCAGCAGAGCGAGCAGTTTGCTGCAAGCAGCCAGAAAAAGAATATCACCCAGCTGGAGCTGCTGCTCACATAACACCCTTGGAGGTACAGGGCAGGAACTATGGGGATGGAGGAGGCTCCTGGCCCTGGGGCATGACCTGAAACTGCACCCTACTAGGGTAGGATGGTGTGGTGGGGCTGCCTGTGGCAGGGTGGTCCCCAGGAAATGCCACACTATTTGCCTCCCTAGTGAAAGGCAAGTAAGGGGCACCTGATAGCCTCAGCCCCCACAACCTGGTAAGTAACCCATCAGTAAGGATGGACAGGGAGCCAGGCATGCCTAGGGAGAGACCTGAGTCCTGTGGGGTATAAGACCCTGCGGCCCCTGTCATGGGGGTCCAAAGAGTGGCCACAGCAAGAGGGTGGAATAGTGGCCCTAGCGATGGGGTGTAAAGTGCATGGAAGGGCCATGCAGAGTAGGGTCGCAGGGGTGGCCTGAAGGACTGCACATTTGGGTGCAGAGTTGAATCCCTGTAGGGGGGCCTGAAGGGCTGCATTGGGGCATGCAGAGCAGGGTCGCCAGTGCGGCCTGAAGGACTGTGCACAGGACAGCCCCAAGAGCTTGATGAGAAATTGAAGGCCCTAGTGAGAGAGCAGGAGCCCCAGGCATGTGCGAGGACACCTGTGGCAGTTATGATTTTGGATGCCATCTGCAAGCAATGGGACACAGTATAGGGAAGGTTGGAGCCATGTATAATGCCCTAGGCATCAGGGCGCTTAATGGGCAGCCTCCCATATTTTTGTATCAATTTTAAAACAGCACGACATGGCAGACGAACGAGGGCAGATTGGCTTAGACAGGTGGGCAGGCCAGCATTGGGACCGGCCTTGAGACTTCCCCCGTCACAGTCTGTCCAATCTGCTCTTGAAACTTCTAAGGATGGAGATTCCACAGCCTCTCTAGGCAGCCTGTTCCAATGCTCGAGCAGCCTCCAAGTCAGAAAGTTCCTCCTAATCTCTAACCTAAACTTCCCCTGCTGCACCTGGAGACCCTTGCTCCTAGTCCTGTCCCCTCCGATCACACAGATAGACCAAGCTCCATCCTTTCTAGAGTCATCCTGAAGCCATTTTAAGATGTTTATCAAATCCTCCGACAGTCTTCTCTATTCCAGACTAAATAACCTTAGTTCTTTCAGCCTTTCCGCATAAGTCTTTCCTCCCAGGCCCTAAGTTGTATTTGTTGCTCTGTCCTGGACTCTTTCTAAACTGTTTACATCTTTCTTGAAGTGTGGGGCCAAAAACTGGACACAGTGCTCGAGGTGAGACGTCACCAGTGCCTTGATTTCCCTTGATTTGCAAGTGACGATCCAGTTAAGACTACCCAGGATGCTGCTGGGTTTTGCTGTAACAAGGCACAGCACACTGCTGGCTCATATTCAGCTTCTGGTCTCCTGTAACCCCCAGGTCCTTCTCTGTTGTACTGCAGCCTAGCCAGTCTGCATTTGTGCATGAGGGTGTTCTGTCCCAAGTGCAGGACTTTGCACTTGTCCTTGTTAAATCTCATCTGACTGACTGTGGACCATTTCTCTAGTCTATTCACATCATGGATCCTAGCCCTACTCTTTGGCGTATCTGCAACACTACCCAATTCGGTGTTGTCTGCAAATTATTTAAGTGTGCACTGGATCCCATCAACTATAATATTATAAATCATATTTTACAATATAAAAGCCAAAGTAAACTGACAAAGGTGAAGCAGAGTACTTCATTTTAATTTGGAATAATTTTGAAGTATTTCCATCACATTTTGTTGAAGTCAACACATTCTAACAAAACATTTCAATTTGAACAAATTAACATTTTCTGATTGACACAGTTGCTTTCCTTTCTTTTCTTTTCTTACCAGTAATAGCATATCTGAGATTAGAGCCTAAAATAAGAAATAAGGCAGGTCTTTATTCTGAGAGGTTTTGAGTACCAAAAAACTGAAGTCAAAGAAAGAATAAATTTGGGGGGAAAAATCTGGAAGTTTATTGTCTTCCTCTCAAAATTATATTTTTGCTCACTGATGAGTTGAATAAGAAGACTTGAACATACGTGTCCTTCAGTTGAATCAAAATGCAGAATTTTTTAGAAAAGGAATGAAAACTACTTTGCAATGAAAATCATTCAGAGATTAAGCTGACCATCCAATTTTAACTACCTTTTGCACCTTAATCTCTACCTGGAGTCCTCCAACTTATAGATGGTGGCAGAGTAAAACAAACTCATTATATACAGCTGCCAACTCAATAGAAAAAGCTTGACTTTTTGGTTTAATGACATACCATAGGCAAGTCAGCTTTCCTGTCTCTATTGGAATAGTTGTTTGAGGGCTAGAATCATAGAAAAATAGGGTAGGGCAGTGTAACTACTTGTCACCCTGGGTGGCTTTATCTTTTAAACTGTTTCCTCTTCCCCATCCAAAGATGGGTTCTGACATTTTTCTGCTTATATGCTGCTTGCTTCTGGAGGGTGGCAAGACCACCACACAGATGAAACAGAGACTTCCCAAACTCTTCTGAATTTCTCCATCTTCACCTGCTGGGTGCGCAGCTCCTAAGGTGATGGGTATGGCATCAGAACAAGCTCCAACTAACAGATGGTAGCAGATGGATCAGATTCTTCTTCAGGATACTTACTTGAAAGGTGATTTAGGGTGATTTATAACTCTGTACCAACTCAGAGCATTTGGACAACCCAGCTGGACAATGTTGTGACCAAGTTCCAAGCTCACACAGGCAAGGAGAGCAGAACCACTCCATGAAGATGATGTAGAGGCATTTCAAACAACCACATTCGGCAATGACTGGTCATTATATCACCCCACAAGGGTATTTCACTATAGTGTACACTACCCCCGGGACTTGGACCAAACTCCAGCCACCTTGCCTTTAAACCTCTTTTTTAAGACACTTCTTTCATGGACTCCTTCACCCTTTGTTTTCCTATCAACACATTCCTTGTCCCGAGCTCTTTTTTCCCATCCCTTTTCTGTTTCCCCTTAACTGGAAGCTCTTCAGGATATGAATGCGCATTACTGTATATCTTATAGTCCCACGCATATCTGTACTGCTGTATAATTAATACGAGTATAATTAGTGAGGCTTGCCTCCACACAGTTTTTGTACAGATTCAGTTACACAGGTTCAGAAACAGATACAGTGCAACCCCTAATGTGGATGTAGTTATACCCATCTAAAGATGTTTATATCAATATCATTCCTGAAATAACTTGGATTTAACACAATTGTTTTACAAATGGAGACTTAATATGTACACTACCTGTGAATAAATGAGCATCAAAGATGATTATAAGCTTTTGCACTTGACTTTGGTATTTCCACCGAAAATGGCAATAACGAATGTGTTAAAAAGTAAAGCTAACTGCACCTTGTCATCCATCCACAGATGCATCACAAGCAGGTCCAGGAAGGTGACCCCCCCCCCTCTATGCAGCACTGGTCAGGCCACAGCTGGAGGACTGCGTCCAGGTCTGGGCGCTGCACTTCAGGAGGGATGTGGTCAGCATGGAGAGGGTCCAGAGGAGGGCCACTAGCATGGTCAGGGGGCAGCAAGCCAGGCCCTACGAAGACAGACTTAAGGGCCTGGATCTATTCAGCCTCCACAAGAGAAGACTGAGGGGGATCTGGTGGCTGTTTAGAAACTCACCAGGGGGGACCAGCGGAAAATAGGTGAGGCTCTGTCCCTCCAGGCACCACCTGGGATAACAAGGAATAATGGCCACAGATTGATTGAGAGCAGGTTTAGGCTTGATATCAGGAGGCATTACCTTACAGTTAGGGCTGCCAGGCTCTGGAATGGGCTCCCAAGGGAGGTGGTGCTCTCCCCTACCTTGGGGGTCTTCAAGAGGAGGTTGGATAGATATCTGGCTGGGGTATTATGATCCCAGCACCCGTTCCTGCCCAGGGCAGGGGTCAGACCTGATGATCTGTTCAGGTCCCTTCTGACTCTAGAAACTATGAAAATGAACCATTTTAGGGTCTTATTTTTAAACATAAAACCTAAGGTAGATAGTCATAGCAAATAGCTCTGACAAAAGAAAACTTAGGACCTGACCCTGAGGACTTGTTTATACTTGAAGTTTGTTGCAGTTTAATTAGTTACTTCACATTAAAGTGTCTTGTGTCTACAAACAAAGTCATCTGGCACTACTGAATACATCATGGAAGCAGATTTACTAAGAAGTGGGATGAGTCTACGCATAAAAAAAGCATGAGGAGTTGGATGTCCCTCCCCAAACAAATGTTGCATGTTTTCCAAGTACCCCGCTGGTATCCTGCACCGCTTTGCTGGGTGCCTGCGTTGTCCTTTTCCGTTTCACTGTGCGCCTCTACTGCTCTAAGATCATTCTGACTGGACATCACCTCCCCGTTTAAAGGTTGGCTTGTTGTGGTCCTCTGTTGCATGGTTCTTATACCTCTGTGATACTCCTGATTATTCAGCAGTCGTGTCTCAGGCTTCTGTGGGGGTTATCTGCAGAGCACCTGGACTTCATTTATTCAGCACGTATAGGCTCATCTGTAACAGAGAGATACACAAGTTATCAGAACAGATGCAGAAAAAACAGAACAATTGAAACCCAAGCCAATGCCGAAATACAGGGAAGGAACTCCAGCTGTGCTGTAAGAGTGTTCAAGACAATAATGGGACCCCTGGGAGATGCCACAGGATCTGCAGCTGCTGAGAGAAGTTGGACCATATGTTTGCTAGAGAACTCACAACTCGACCCTTGGATTTTGTGGACACCATTTATAACACCCCCAATGATATTAATTGTGTTGTAGACAAGAAATGGATCCCAAGGCAGGAACGGAAGCCATCCAAGTCACTGCCAGGATTAAACTAAATCAGGGGCAGACTCAAACCTGAAAATAATTTTTTTTGTAAATATTGTATGATATATTACAGTGTAGCTGGATTAGGAGATTTAAACAACCTACCGCTGGGAACTGCCACCGTTCTGATCTACCCTTCCAAGCCTGTGCTCAAAATGGCAGCCATACAGGAACAGGCAAAAGCTCTCCATCTCTTCATGCCTTAAAAACTGGCTGCTTTCTGGGTCCTGCCCTGTTCTCCTGTAATATGGTGTTTAGTGCTCTGCCTCACATCTGATCAGCTACCCCCCTGTGAGCCTTCTTCTACATAAAATGAAAGCATGACAAGGATTACAAAAAAAGAGGGAAATGATTTGAAGAAAAGGCCTTTTTGTTGTAGAAAAGAAAAACTACTAGAATCATTTTCCTGGATCATAGTTTTACAAATGCTTTCAGCTTTGAGCTGACATAGAATCATAGAAAATGAAAAAAGGAAGGGACCTCAGGCGGTCTGATCCAGTCCAGCCCCCTGCTCAAAGCAGGACCAGCCCCAACTACATCATCCCAGACAAGGCTTTGTTGAGCTGGGTCTTAGAAACCTCCAAGGATGGCAACTCCACCACCTCTCTGGGTAACACATTCCAGTGCTTTACTACAGTCCTCATGACAGAGTTTTTCCTAGTATCCAACCTCAACTTCCCTTGCTGCAACTTGAGCCCACTGCTCCTTGTCCTGTCATCTGCCCCCACTGGGAACAGTCCAGCTCCATCCTCTTTGCAGCCCCCCGGCAGGGAGGTGAAGGCTGCTTGCTATTCAATCCCCCTCAATCCCAGGTGAGGGAGATCCCCTGCCCTCCATCAAAGCTGACCTCGTGAAGGAACACCTTGACAGGCTGGATACCTTCAAGTCAGCTGGCCCTGATGGGTTACACCCAAGGGTACTCAGGGAGCGGGCAAGCATCATAGCCCAGCCCCTGGCATGGATCTTTGAGAGCTCTTGGCGCTGTGGTGTCAGTGCCCAATGATTGGAAGAAGGCCAACGTAGTGCCAATCTTCAAGAAAGGGAGGAAAGTTGATCCGGCTAACTACAGGCCCATCAGCCTGATCTCTATCCTGGGGAAGGTCTTGGAAAAGATTATCAAAGAGGCCATCCTTAACAGACTAGCTGATGGCAATATCCCGAGGGATACCAAGCACAAGTTTGTTGTGGGTAGGTCTTGCTTGACCAATCTCATTTCCTTTTATGACCAGGTGACCTATCACCTGGACAAGGGAGAAGAGATTGATGTCGTATATCCTGACTTCAAAAAAGCCTTCACAGGACTCCAGATGTGGCCTCCCCAGTGCTGAATAGAGGGGGAAAATCACTTCCCTTGACTGCTGGCAACGCTCCTACCAATGCAGCCCAGTATATCATTAGCCTTCTTGGCAACAAGGACACACTGCTGATTCATAGCCATCTGACTGTCCACTGTAACCCCCAGGTCCTTTTCTGCAGAGCTGCTGCTTAGCCAGTTGGTCCCAAACATAAGGCATTGCAAAGACAATTGTTCAAGTCACCTTATGCAAACATTTAAAAAAATTTTGGTGATTTATGGCCCCCACCCCTCTCCTCAGACACACATACTTTGGGCTACTGCAGAATTCTATCTATTTTGCTGTGCACCTGAGCCTTGAGTATTAAGAAAAGAGAACTAAAGTAAAAGATAGTTGTGGCCTGAAGAGTGTGTCGCCTTGCAACACTATCTTTACAGTTTGCACTTCCTGTTCTTCACTGGGTCTGTGGACAACATGCTGGCAAACAGTGGCATGGTGTAGTTCCTGGATTTGCTCACTGACTTTTGGAACGAAATCCTCCTTTGGCTTTGGAAGACACAGTTTAAGGACAGCCTGCAGGGCTGCAATTACTACACACACATCCCAGCAAAAGTTTCTGTAGGTGTCCAGGTATTTATTAATACTTTTACCCAATTTGTCACGACAGCCACAACCATGCTCTTTATCCACAAGTTAGAAGATTAAAAAGCCATCTGACCATCTCTAGAGACTGGGAAGAACCTCTGGGCGTGGAAGTCTAAAATAAAAAGAGAAAGGAACACTTTGTCGCTGATGTCATAGACATTTTAATTTGGACAATTGCTGGTTGTCCTTTTTCTCTTTTTCTTTCGACTGACATGTTGTGACAATCACAGACAAAGCTGTTAACATGGAGCAACTGCTTAACCAAGCTATGGTAGAGGAACAGATCCATTTAAAGAACTTCATACCACAGGATAAAAAAGATGGAAGAGCAAGGGAAAGTTTCCTAAAGCATGGCAAAACAGAGAGACAGAGGATAGGCAAATGCAAAGGACCTCAACACGTGCAGCTATGGGGAATGAGAAAGGGACAAAGGCTCCTGTAGAACATGGTGGAGCCATGGTCGTGAACTCCACAACCACCTATAGGTGCCCTGTAGCCCCCTTTCTCTGATAGCCATGCTTTCTGGTGAAAACCCTTCACCATTTGTTACCACCATTCCAGACCCCACGCATCAAGTGGGATCTCCCTATTCCAAATCCAGAACTGTTCAGAATCCCCCTTAATGAACTGAAGGCTAAAACTAAGCTGATACTTAAGTAAATCTGCAGACAACACCAAGCTGGGTGGGATAGCAGATGCTTTAGAGGAAAGAATTAAGATTAAAAATGCTGGTTATTTGGGAAAAATTACCTGAAATGAATCAGACGAAATTCAGTGAGGGCAAGTGTAAAATTATTGCACTTAAAGACAGAACAATCAAATGTACAAATACCAAATGGGGAATGGGCTAAGCTGCAGAACTGCAGACAGAGCTATGGGGTTATAGTAGACAGTCAAGAGCCTAAGAATGCAGCAAAAAACCCAACAGCATACCGGCTTGTTTTAAGAGGAGCATTCACCAGGGTCAAGTCGCACCTGACCAACCTGACTGCCTTCTATGATGAGATGACTGGCTCTGTGGCTGTGGGGAGAGCAGTGGATGTGATATACCCTGATTTTAGCAAGGCTTTTGAAGTCTCCCACAACATCCTTGCAAACAAGATAAGGAAGAACAGGTTGGATGAATATACTGTTAAGTGGACATAAAACTAGCTGGATCATCAGACTCAAAGGGTAGTAATTAATGGCTCAGAGTCTAGTTAGCAGCTGGTATCAAGTGGCATGCCCCAGGGGTTGGTCCTGGAACTGGTTTTCTTCAATATCGTCATCAACAACCTAGAAGATGGGAGGGAGCACACCCTCAGCAAGTCTGCAGATGACACCAAGCTTGTGGGAGTAGAAGATACACTGGAGGGTAGGGCTAGGATTCAAGAGACCTGGGCAAATTGGAAGATTGGACTAAAAGAAATCTCATGAGGTTCAACAAGGACAAGTGCAAAGTCCTGCACTGAAGATGAAACAGTCCCATGCACTGGTGCAGGCTGGGGGTGATGGGCTGGGCAGCAGCTCTGCAGGAAAGGACCTGGGGCTGACAGTGGGCAATAAGCTGGATAGGAGCCAGCAGTGTGCCCTGGTTTCCAAGAAGGCTGACGACATCCTGGGCTGCGCTGAGAGGAGCGTTGCCAGCAGATCGAGGGAAGTGATTCTTCCCCTCTATTCAGCACCGCGGAGGCCACATCTGGAGTCCTGTGTCCAGTTTTGCACGCCCCAGTACAGAAAGGATGTGGACATGTTGGAGAGAGTCCAGCAGTGGGCAATGAAAATGGTTGGGGGCTGGGGAACAGGACTGGTGAGGCGAGAAGGAGGGAACTGGGTTTGTTTAGTCTGGAAAAGAGAAGACTGAGGGAGATTGAATAGCAGCTTTCAACTCCTTGCAGGAGGGTTGCAAAGAGGATGGAGCTGGGCTGTTCCCAGTGGGGGCAAGGATGACAGGACAAGGAGCAATGGGCTCAAGTTGCAGCAAGGGAGGTTGAGGTTGGATATTAGGAAAAACTTTCTCACGAGGAGGGTAGTAAAAC
Source organism: Crocodylus porosus (assembly GCF_001723895.1). Lineage (NCBI taxonomy): Eukaryota > Metazoa > Chordata > Crocodylia > Crocodylidae > Crocodylus > Crocodylus porosus. Next base: position 39,555,958 of record NW_017728911.1, on the reverse strand, counting down.
ACTGGGGCAGGTTACCCAGAGAGGTGGTGGAGTCTCTATCTTCAGAGGTTTCTAAGACACAGGTAGACAAAGCCTTGGCTGGGATGATGCAGTTGGGGCTGGTCCTGGTCTGAGCAGGGGCTTGGACTAGATGTGACCTCCTGAGGTCCCTCTCAGCCCTCGTGATCTATGATTCTATGATTTCATGCAAATCAGAAGCAATGCTTCCACTCTATTCAGCATGAATGAGGCCTGACATGGAGAACTATGAGCACCCCACTTTAAGAAAGATGTGGACAAACTGGGAAAAGCTCAGAGATCAACAAAAATGATTACAGGTCTCATAACCTTGAGGTACAAGAACTGGCATTATTTAGTGTGGTAAAGAGAAGACTGATGAGGGATTCGATAACAGTTTTCAAAGACAGAAATAAAGAAAGTTGTTATGAAAAGGATGATGAACAACCACCCTCTTCTCCACAGGGGACAAGAGAAGTAATGGACTTCTTGTTGGAACAAGGGAAATTTAGGCTGCTTATAGGAGGGCCTTTCCGATTATGAAAGTGATTAATTATTGTAACGTACTGAGAGAGCCTGTAGAATTTCCATCAATGGAAGTTAAGTGAAGAATAGGCAAACATTTGGCTGGAATGGTTTAGAAAGGATGATCCTGCCTTGAGGAGGGGGCTGGACTAAAAGACCTCCTGAGGTCCCTTACTGGGCACCTATACATGTGCAGCGAGGCTGTTTGACATGCTGTAATTACAGCACATGGGAGCAGACTCAATTAATCAAGTCTGCTGGAGTGTGGTAACTATCACAGACTCCAGCATCACATGTATCAGCATCCCCGTGCTGAAAAATGGCAGCACAGAATCGTAGAAATGCGGGGCTGGAAGGCACCTCGAAAGATCATTGAGTCCAACGCCCTGCTCTGGGCAGGAAGGCTGCTGAGATCAAATGGTCCCAGCAAGATGTCTGTCCAGTCTCCCCTTAAAGACGTCCAAGGTTGGGGACTGCACCCCCTCCTTGGGAAGTCTAGTCCAGATTCGGGTCACCTGTACTGTAAAGAAGTTCTTCCTTACATCCAATCTAAAACCATCCTCTAACAGTTTATAGCCATTGCTCCTTGTCCTCCCCTGGTGTGCCCTAGTGAACAGGTTTTCTCCCAGTTCCTGATATTCACCCCTTACACATTTATAGATGGCCACAAAGTCCCCCTCTGTCTTCTCTTCCCCAGGATGAACGGTCCCAGATCCTTTAGTTTTTCCTCATGAGGTTTGTCCTCCAGGCCCTTCATCATTCGTGTGGCCTTTCAAGACCTTCCATGTCTTCCTCGAAGTGCGGCGCCCAGAACTGGACACAGTAGCAGCTGGGCTCTCACCAGCGCCGAGTAGAGAGGAAGTATCACTTCCTTACCCTGCTTGAGATACACTAGCTAATGCATCCCAGGATGCTGCTAGCTCTGTTGACTACAGCATTGCACTGGCAGCTCATGTTCATCCTGTGATCAATCATAACACTGAGGTCCCTTTCAGCCATCGTGCTGGCCAGGACATCTCCTCCTAACCTATATTTGTGTCGCTGGTTACTTCTCCCCAGATGAAGCGCTCTGCATTTATCTTTATTGAACTACATCCAGTTCCCCTCCGCCCACCTGTCCAGCTTGTCCAGGTCTGCTTGGATCCACATCCTATCCCCTAGCATGACTGCTTTTCCCCATAACTTAGTAACATCTGCAAAATTGGCCAGTGTGTTTATCACATCCTCATCTAAATCATAGATAAAGATGTTGAACAGCACAGGGCCAAGAACCGAACCCCACGGGACACCACTGGCCACCTCCTACCGAGATGATACAGACCCATCCACTAGCACTCTCTGGGTTTGACCTCTTACCCAGTTCCCAACCTACCTGACAGTGGACCCTGCCAGCCCACAATCCTCCAGTTCTTTTATAAAAGCATCACGGGAGACCATATCAAAGGCCTTTTTAAAATCCAAGTATATGACATCAACTGCATCTCTCACATCTAAGCAGTTTGTTACTTGCTCATAGAAGGAGATGAGGTTGGTCAGACACAACCTGCCTGCAACAAAACCATGCTGGCTATCCTTCAGCATCATGCCTTCTCCCAGACTCTCACAAATAACATCTTAGTACTTTTTCCCAAAATTTTACCCAGTATCAAGGTCAAACAGACTGGCCTATAGTTTCCCGGATCCTCCCTCCTCCCCTTCTTAAAGACTGGCACCACATTGGCCCTTTTCCAGTCTTCCAGGACCTCTCCTGAGCACTACAAGTCTTCAAATACCTTCGCCAACGGTCCTGCAGTGACTCCAGCCAATTCCCTCTGCACTCTTGGGTGTAGTCCATCTGGTCCTGCCAACCTGAAGATATTTGGCCACTCTAAGTGCTCCCTCACCAGTTCAACATTGACCATTGGTTGGCAATTGCCCCCCTGCATCTGTCCAGTATCCGACCAGGTGGGCAACCTCCATTCGGAAGCAGGAACACCGACGCAAAGTATTCATGAAAGAGTTCAGCTTTCTCCTGACTGTCTGTTATCAGCTCTCCCGGCCCACTCTGCGAGGGCCCCACATTTCCCTTGGTCTTCCTCCTGTTCCCTATATACCTAAAGAAGGACGTCTTACTGTCTTCTGATCACCAACCTGATCTCGGTTACTGCCGTTGCCTTCCTTATCATCTCCCTACAAATATGGACTATATTTGTGTATTCCTCCTTGGTGACTACCCCTTGTTTCCACTGTCTGTAAGCCTCCTATTTCTTTTTTAAGCATTTCTTGATGCCTTGGGTAAGCCAAAAGGACTTCCTGGCCCCTTTATCACCTTTCCTGCATACAGGAATGGACCTTTTCTGTGCTCTGAGGATCGACCACCCTTCCTGAACTCCCCTCCCCTCCAGTCCCTCGTCCCATAGGGTCTCTCCCACTGTTTTCCTAAGCGCATCGAAGTCATCCTTCCTGAAGTCAAGCACCTCTGCCCTACTGGCTGACATCCCTGCCCTACAATGGATAGTGAATTCTATCACCACATTCAACGAGCTTTAGTAAAAGCACCCCTGCGGCCATTTGTCAGTGCAGGGACGTGGATACACATGATGCTCTGGACACTTTAATTAGAGCTGCTCTAATTAAAGCACCTTCCCCACCCCCAGAGCACACGCTTAAATGCCCTTTTCTGACCTACTTTCCTATGGTTCTAAGATAGGCAACCTTTTTTCCCCTCAATGTAAGCAAAGTTCTGCCCTGGACAGCACAAGCTTGTTCGCATGCAACGATTTGTTTGTTGCTGGGTTCTGACTTTGTACAGCCTTCTGTACATTCAATAGCTATTTTTGTTGCTCACAACATTCAATTGGATGTATTATTTCTTAAAAACAACTGAAAATGTGTTGACGTTCATGGACTTGAATCTCTCGCTGTTCAGTAAAATCTCAGCCCCCTCTGTCATGCACGGTAGAAAAATCCATGCGTAGTAAACTCCCATCATGCCTTCTTCTAAAAATGTATCTGCCACTTGTCAGTTGTTTCTGTACTTGCTCTTACCCTGTGGTGAATAAATGTTAAACTGCAGTAGCTGAGCCATCAGTGCCCTCACCTGCAGATTGCTGTATGCAAAACCTGCAACAGGCCTCAGGTGCAGATGCGTCCTGAGAGCTACCGAGTGGAGTTCTAGGTGTTTAGTATCTCTCAGGATACCTTTTGATGGCACAATGGCCTTTAAGAACAGATAAGCAATATAAAATTAAACTGAGAATAAGCAACCTGACTTTGAGTTATTTAAAGAAGAGTTTCTCAACTGTATGTAGAAGAGTTAAAAAAGCTGTTATACAGACTATTAAAGATGATCTACATAAAAAATACTTTGTATGTGTTTAGCCAGTTATTAAAACGGTATAACAAATTGGGCTGCTTTATTTAAAGATAACTTCTTCCTGTTTGTTTTTGACATCTTACATTACAGGTCTCTACTATGGGTAACAAGAGAGTTTATGGCATCAGAGATACCATGGAAGGAGGTCATGTTTAAGGAGGGGAGTGATTTTTATTCAGAGGATTTACAACCCTGTGGTTTCTGTCTGTACCTGTTAAGTCAAATACTTAGGAAGAAAAGCTCTTTGTTGAGACATCAGAATTATTGCCCCCTCAATTAAGGGCTAAAAAAAGCCTTCCAGTCCTCATTTCTCAGTTACACAAGGAGTCTTTTAATAGAAATATGAAAGTCAAGCTTGAAATTTCTGATATTTCCAGGGAATAAAACAAGATGATGTCCTTTTAAGCTCACCTTTCAAGCCCCCCTTTATACTTCATAAAGAAGATAAAAATATTGCAAACTCATTTTTCCCCCTTTCAGGTCAAAACCGAAACAGCAGCTTTTCAAAAAATATCCAGAGAAACGAGAAATGAAGAAGAAATGAAATAATTGAAGGGAAATGAAACAAAGTCTCTAGGAAAAAAGGAGATTTTAAAAGGAGCTGGAAAATATACAGCAGTTTGGCCATTTTCTTGTCCATTGGTTGAGCTCCTGTTTCCCAATCAGGTCTGTTCATCTCACACATTTTATTAAACGCTATCATACCTCTTTCCTAGATGCTGCCCCAGAATCACCTGCAGAGCCTACTACATCATCAAAAGGTGGTGTCTCCAAACCACGTTTGTCCTGTGTGTATTATAGCCTAGAACGGAAAATTAGACGCTTAACTCCAGTCCTACATTTCCCAGGTTCTCCACCCCCTCATGAGCTGATTTGGTAGGATACTGAGTGACAGTACACAGTATTGGCCTAATGCAATGCAGGAGAAGAGCATTTATTATCAGTCTGCTCACTGGCAAACAATACCCGAGAGAGTTTCATGCTACCCAGTGCCTTGGGACCCAATTAATGCTTTTAGGAGTTATTGCACCGACCTGATTCATGCTGCTGCCCCTTCTGCAAGCAAGAGGCCTTAAGCTCAGTCTGAGGATGTCCAAATGCAGAACAATGCCACTCCAGTTGTTCTTTTAAAATTCTGGAAAAACATGGATTTGGAACATATGGTGCCAGTGACCGCCCTGACGGACTGCAGGGAGTACGGGGCTGTTCTTTCTATAGTCCAAATGGGCACTTTTTACTTGGTTATATTCCTTGTTTGCCAACAGACATTAGTGGAACGGTGAGCTACGTAATTGCCAATGCCAAACAATGCTACCTTCACATTTTCTAGCAGTAAAAGATTTGAAAATAAGCGAAGTTATTAGGTTCAATGAGGAACAACTCACCTGATGAATACTGGTATGATTTACTGAAGTGAAGGAATCTGAGTACAAAACCCTCTGAATATGCCAAAGGCTTTTGGTTTGATTGTTTATTATTATTATTATCTAAAAATAGCTGAAACCCTTCTCTCCCACTCAGATCTGCAGTAAAAAAACCCAGACAAACAAGACAAAAGCATCCCTCCCAGGCTGAGGCCATGATACCAAGGAGTATTTTATTATTCTTCTTTTCTCCTGAAGTGTATAATACTGTATTGATAGCTAGATGCTCCATGCAGCCCAGGAGCACGTTGTGAAGCTCCCCTGAGTCCGGGCTTCAAACTCCTTCACCTCCCACTTATCAAAATCAAAGATACAGACTTGTGAGTTCCTGACTCCAGGGTCTGTCCTGATAAAAGCATCTTAATCCTAACAATACCTAGGTAATGATTTCAATTTTTAAATGCTCTTTCTATCCATTCTGGACAACAAATTAACAGTACCTTGCTAATAGAAACTGTATTCTGTGAACAGACACATTCATCTACATAAAGAAAAGGTGATTTTTTGCTATTGCCTTTTTGGACTATCTGATTCTATGTATTAGGCACTGATTTCTTTTCACTGATGAGTTACAGCTGCGCTGACAGCCAAGTCACACATGCTTATCTTGAAAGAAAGTCAAGGAAATAAGCGGGGAAGGAAAAATGCCCTATGCTTTTGTGGCTGTTATTTGAAAGTTCTGCACTGCTTAGACACAAATTTAATTTTCATCTGGCTGCCTTGGCAGGAAGATCAGACATCTACTTGTTGTTAACAAAAACCAAGGAATACATTACCTGCTGTTTGGTACTTCAGCAGGAAACCCAGTAAGACGTTCTGGTGCCTTTTGTTGACTTCCGCAGCAGATGAAATTTCCCCTAGCCCCTTCCTTTGCCAACACAGGACATTACCCATGATATAACCTCCAGCACTGGTTTTAAATTTAAATATATCATTAAAAGAACTCTCAGGCCCCAGCACCTACCAAGGGATTGTAGCAGGCTCAGTGATAATGTTTTCTGCTACTTGCCTCGCAATGACCTGGTAACAGCAAGGCATGCTCCGCCAACCTCCAGGCTCAATTCCTACCATTCCCTTTTTGCAGGGTTGTTGGTGAGGCTGAGCTGCTCCTTACAGCTTGCTCAGAAATGCCGCGGCTTGCTTGCTGATCTGAGCTGTCGTGATCATATTCAGCCAGCTCGGCATTCTGCATGCCGGCTGCCCAGTAAGTGGTCAATTCAGTGCAAGGCAGCTTCTGTGAGCATGCAAAGTTATGAAGGGGATGGGCCCTGGTTTAATCAAGACCTCCTCCTGAGGACCTTCCCCTGGGCTTCTGTGCTCATCTACCTCTTGGTGTTCGGAGCGTCTGCCTTTGCACTTGAAGTCAGCAGGCAACCAAGCTTGTGCCAAGGCAACCCCGATGATGAGGAGCTCGCTCCTGCAGAAATCCAGCTCATCTTCCCCCGTGAAGATTTGGGGCGCCTCTCCAGTTAGGGATTCTGTTTTAGCAGAAGAACTCGGCACAGGCGTGTCTGACCGCAAACTCCCTCCAGATGGTAAAGCTGGTCCTTCCCTCCTGTCTGCAAGCATCCAAAATGCACCAGCTCGGAGTGTGCAGCAGAGGGGCTTTGACGGAACGGCGGCACCCCTGAAATGTAAAAACACTGACAGTACGCTAGCTCCTACGGAGGAGCACTGGATTGTCAGGGGAGAGGTTTCCTTGGCAACAGAGTCACCTGGCAGAGGACTGTGATCACCTGGAGAAAGCTTGGGGCCAAATTGCCTGATTGCGGGAGACTGGGAAGTTACAGAGGGGAAGGAGCTCAGGCTGCAAGGGGAGCTACCAGTACCAGGGCTCTGATGGGCAGAGGGATCCCCTCTGGACACAAGCTGACCTCCGGGCCTGGCACAGGAAGGGTGAGTTAAGTGAAGCCGTTTGCGTGTAAGAAGCAGGCTGTTTTCTCTCCTGCTCTGTAACTGCCTCTCTCTTGAAATGAGAGCAATGGTACACTTAGAAACGCTGCGCAAAGCCTTGCCCTACCTGTGTGCATTGCCCCCTGCAAAGACCAGCCGCAGACCAGAAGGCTCACCCCTTCTGTGAGCACCTTGGACAGGATGTCTTCAGGGTGAGCTCTCGGGACTGGGCCTGGGGGTGGGAGGCTGGACTGCAAGTCCCAGTTTCTGGGATAAGCTGCTAGACAAAAAGCGTGCATGTCTGCATCCTGGGAATGTACCCATGAGCCAAGGGCTGTGCCAAGACTCTGTGGTATCCAAGCCCTACTCCTCCAAGATGGGCAGGATGCCCCAGCCAGATGCCACTGCACCAAGCTTTTAAAAACCAACCCTAAAAACCTACTTTTCCATTGATTTGTTTCTACATCTCTTGGGCTTAAAAGTTTTTATATAACAAGATTGCTTTATGGTGATTGCTGTGCTTGTGTACGTGAGGGGAACAGCACATCTCAAATTATTCAGCCTAATTCTTTCTCTGCTTAAATTCATCCCATTAACTCCACTCCTCCTAATCCTTAAACCTGGTCTCAGGCTTGACTCACAATTTAGGTTCAAATGCTATAGACATTCCTGTAAGAGGAGGGGAAATAGTAAAACACCTGAAGCCAAGAGTAAACCAAAAGGTCTGGTGACCTGTCATCACCTGCATCATTACAAGCCAGCGACTAATACTGCAACATGTCACCATTCACTCTTGCTACTTTACACAGGCCCAGGATGCATTATCTTTACCTCCGAATGACAAGAGTTAGCAAATCTGGAGCCGTCATAGGTATGATCCCTCACTATTCAGTACAGAACATCCTCTGCAGTGTATTCACTGATGGCAGACAAGGTTCTTTGTGTAAATCCAATGTCTTTTATTAGACCAACTCAAATAGCTGGAAAAATTCTTCTTTGCAAGTTTTTGGGCACAAACACCCCCCGTCAGGCTGAGGAAGCGTCTATAGACTGTCTGCGTTCTTTCTGGATGGAGTGATAAAGTAACCTAGAAATCCCATGATAATTGCTGTGACAGTATCAAAAGTCAAATGCTCCTCCCATCAGCAGCTGGCTGAATGATTGATTCAGTGATCAAGAAGTACCTCAGAGCTGAGTGTCATGAAATACCTTGTGCCAGGTTGCAGTGCCACTCTCGTCTAGCTGATTCCAACCCAGATAACCTGCTACTTAATTTTGAGGAGATCTGGAGACTCCTGTAATGACTTGGAGGGTAATATTGGTGTCTCTCCTGCCCAGTCCTATGCGCAGAAGGCCCTGAACGCAGTAGTACCAGTTGTCAGTTCATGAGAAAGACCCTCCATGTGGAGCATCAGCCACAAAAGCTAACACAGCCCCAAAGATGCAGCTGTTACCTGTAAGGGAGGATTACAGCTCCCAAATAGTCTTGGAGCACACTGGTATGTAGTCTATATACACTGCTAGAGTGATTAAATAAAGGGATTGAGGAGGCTAAGCAGATGCTGAAATCCTAGTGGCATTTATAGAGCAGTAGGCAGGGTAGGTGCTCAACTCTTAATTATCAATGAGTTTGGTGATTTTGAAAATACTACTAGCTGCCTGTGAGTCCTGGAGACCTGGAAGGAGGTGGGCAGTGGAGTCCCCCAGGGCTCGGTCCTCAGGCCTGCACTGTTCAATTCCTTTATTAGCAACTTGGACAAGGGGGTGAAAAGCACACTATTCAAATTTGCTGACAACACCAATATCTGGGGCAAGGTGCGCATGCTAGAAGGGAGGAACAGGATACAGCTGGACCTGGATAGGTTACAGGGGTGGGCAAATGAGAACAGGATGGGATTCAACACTGACAAGTGCAGGGTGCTGCACTTGGGCAGTAAGAACCAACAGTATACCTACCGGCTGGGGAACTCCCTTCTTGAAAGCACGGTGGCAGAAAGAGATCTTAGGAGTCATTTTCGATTCCAAAATGAACATGGGCCGTCAATGCAAGGAGGCAGTCAGGAAGGCCAACTACACCTTGTCCTGCATCCACAGATGCAGCTCGAGCAGGTCCAAGGAGGTCATCCTCCCCCTCTATGTGGCACTGGTCAGGCCGCAGCTGAAGTACTGCGTCCAGTTCTGGGCGCCGCACTTCAGGAGGGATGCGGACAACATGGAGAGGGTCCAGAGGAGGCCACTTGCATGGTCAGGGGGCAGCAGGGCAGGTCCTATGAGGAGAGCCGACGGGACCTGAACCTGTTCAGCCTCCACAGAGAATGCTGAGAGGGGACTTGGTGGCTGTCTATAAACTTACCAGTGGGGAACAGAGGGGAGAGGGAGAGACTTGTTCCCCCAAGCACCTCCTGGAATAACAAGGAACAACAGCCACAAGTTGATTGAGAGGAAGTTCAGGCTGGACATCAGGAGATATTACTTTATGGTTAGGGCAGCTAGGATCTGGAACCAACTTCCAAGAGAAGTGGTACTGGCTCCTACCCTGGGGGTCTTTAAAAGGAGGCTTGATAACTACCTAGCTGGGGTCATGCGAGCTTAAACTTACCAGGGGTCATATAAGCCCAGTATTCATTCCTGCCCAGGGCAGGGGGTCAGACTTGATGATCTGCTCAAGTCCCTTCCGACCCTACTTCTATGAATCTATGAGTCTTCAGGCATGTAAAGACTTTTGAAATGCTAGCCCAGAGGTTATCATTGATACCACACAGCAGTTAGAAGCAATTCCTTCCCGCCACAAAAATTATGCTACCGCTGATTCTAATTCATATTTTAGTAGACATCCATGCATGGAAGCACTGAGAGAACATGGCAATAAGCCTACCTTTATAATAATATTATTTTCTACTGAGTAAAATATGATTCTCCAGGTGTGTAAAATAGAAAAGTGATAAATAACAATCAAGTCACCATCATGGCACCAGAGAGAAACTTTTGGAGTATCTTTTTCACACTCTGAGCATAGACTATGGATAAAGACAGCCCAGCTGTTCAACTTCTCATGCTCAGGCAGGCTGCATGTTCTCAGCCCTCACTTTCTGCCTCTGTCACAAAGTTGTATCCACGTCTCTGCTCTCGTGCCTATTCCTGGCATCATTTACATTGCACTTAATTTTTAAATCTGGTGCAGATTACACCGCTATCAGGAATAGACAGATGTCCGGCTATCCCAGGATAGCTGTCACAGTAGGTGGTTATTGAGGTGCCTCACCACTGGGTGGCAGAAGGGCAGGTAGCAGCCTGCTTGCTTTCAGCAAATGATTTACACTGCACCAACATACTGAAACCAATATAATTTACACTAAGAAGTTTTACCTCTCCCCCAATAATTTTTTCACAAGTATTTCTCTGCTGCAAAGGGGGAGTTTTCCCAGTTTATGGAAACCACTAAACTGCCTTCTTTTCCATAATGTTCATCTATCCAAGTACTGAAATCTGCATCAAGTAAAATAGCTTGCTCGTGAGGTTTGGAATATTGCACCCATAATGCTGGAAGTATTGTAAACAAGGTTTCCAAGGAAATTATTTTAAAAAATGAGGTGAACTGATTAAGTTTCACATCTATTTTTCAGTCCTCCTACTTGTCACTTTCTAAGTGTGACAGAAATGTCTCTGACAGTGAAATTCAACAGCACGGGACAAAGCTTTAAAGACACCATGGTGTTGTTTTGTTTTCTGCAATCTGAAGAGTTGATGTGTTTCAGCCTGACGTGTTTTCAAAGCTTTTCATACATTAGAGCTTTCACATTTAGTAGATTTCCACAGACATGCTTATAAAATTTGCAAGTGCTTCTGTTTGTATAGTAAGCAACTCTGACGTATACATCCCTGCAGGTCTTTCTATAAGTAATGTGACCAATAAAGGCCTGATTTCTTTTGGGTTTTTTTCTGAAAGTTCAAAATCTCAGAACCCCTAATAAAAAAAAAAGACTCATGTCATTTGGCTTCTAATTTGAATACACAAATGTTGTGCTCATGCACACAAATCAAATATGTACACATGAAAATACATAATAAGACAATTGCGAGATCACTTGCACAAATAACCAAATCTAACATCTGCATTCACAGCTATCGCATTTATATATTTGGGAGGCAGTTTCATTGATTTTTGCATTCTATAATGGGCTTCTTATATTCTGAAAATTCACCCTGCACATCTACCTATTTACATATATGAAATTCCATTTTCCTTGGTAAGCATTATATAAGTTTTTGTTCATGAGAATGGATACACTTAATTTAGTTTGTGCTGTTAAAGATGCCTTCCAAAATTGCCACAATTTTTTTGTACCTATTTTCAAGAAATTAACCAGATAGACATGCAGTTACCTTATTTGCAAGTGCAAATGTCTGTTAATAAATATAAATGAGTGCACATATAACATTTCTGTGCACAACTTGAAAAGCAGTGTTTAAATTGAATATCAAGCTGTTTTCTTCAACCTGCCATGTTTTCTGGAACTAAACTAACAGGGGATCTTAACAATATTTAATAGTTTTTGAACCTCATTCTTTATGTATTTCCAGCCTTACAGCTTTGATCCTACTGTCACCCAATTTTTATGTAAAAAATTTCAAACAAACAGGAAAAGTTTAAATTTAAAGATTTGTTTAAAAATAGGAAAACTATACGTAACAAAGAAAAAAAAATACAACTGATTTCTGGATGGTCCAAAGTGATATTCATAGACTTTGAAGGACAGAGTGAGGAATGTGCTTCATTCCATTTCAATTTTCTATTTTGCTTTTAAACATACACAGGATGTTGGAACCCCTGGGAAATTTCAAAGTCTGAGACAAGTCGCATAAAAGTAGTAAGAGTGTTTCTGAGCTGCTGAGCATGTGTCTAGTTTATTTCCAAGCACAATCCAAAGTTTGTGTATTAAGTTTCATTTAGCATGCATGCTGAAGGCTTAGTAAATGCAGATATTCTGAACAGGTGTCATCGGGGGTGGAATGGACCATGCCACTAATGACACTATAAACATGCAAGGCTAAATTATCAAAATTTTGCATCAACATTATATGCCCAAAAATGTGTTGTGCATACCAGATGTATAGCTAAGTAAGCAATGAATTTGCAGTCCTGTTTGTGCAATGCTGAAGTTTTATTTGCATTCTGCATGGGTGAGGGCATGTTGTGAATATTCTGTAGAAGATATTTAATTTGTTCATTTTCCTAAATTTTGTTTGGGCTTTCCTTCCCAGAACAAAATACTCAGACTTTCAATAATGTAGATTTAAACTAAATTGGGCTCATCGACACATGTGTTTTAATGCGCGCAGGCTCAGTCTCTGGACTGTGGCCTGAAGCTCCTCCCAGAGCCCCCCAAGGATGACAAGTTCAAACGGTTATAACTCCTGTGAGACCATTTCAGGCTGGACATAAGGAAGAATTTCTTTACAGTCCGAGCCCCCAAGGTCTGGAACAGCCTGTCATCAGAGCTGGTTCAAGCACCTATTCTGAACGTCTTCAAGAAAAAACTGGATGTTTATCTTGCTGGGATCTTGTGACCCCAGCTGACTTCCTTCCCCTGGGGCAAGGGGCTGGACTTGATGATCTTCCGAGGTCCCATCCAGCCCTAATGTCTATGAAATCTGTGAAATCTGTGAAATGAGCATTAGCACATTTTAATGGGCATTAAAGTATCACTGAAAAACCATGCTCTTTAGTTAATGTGCATTAAGACAAGCTAACGCACATTTTTCTAGTACCTGACAACGGAGGGCATTTTTACATGTGGTGTGGGACCCAGTGCCAGGCGCTTTAATTAGCAAACTGTGCTAATTAAAAGCGCCCATGTCATGTGCATCAGCATCCCAGTGCTGAAAAAATGGCAGTGGGGCGCTTTGAACTAAAGCTTATGGAACATGTTTTATTTCAAGGTACCCCACTGCCATTCTTTCAGCATGGAGACACACAGTGATGCTGATACATGTGACGTGGAAGGCTGCCTGAGTGTGTCAAGTTTTGTGCCCAATGCACTGAATTTCCAACGCATTAGAGCAGGCTCCGTGCACATGTATAGGAGTCCAGACATACTAGATTTAATGTGCATTAACTAAAGCACATTAATGCATGTGTAGATGCACCCAGTACTGAGATGGGAGTGAAGAATTTTTGCTGGAGGTGAGATGGAAGGGTATCGTGTAAAATGGTGTATTCGGTCAGAACCATGCATATGGTCAGGCCAGTCTGTTGGTTTCTGTTTGAGACGGGATTCTCTTAGGCTCAGAAAATGACAAATCCTTTCTTCAAATATTTAAAGTTCAGTTTTTAATACCTAGTATTAAGTCTAGCGGTCTGCCTTTGTCAGGTCTAAATGAGCAAAGATAAAATGAAAAGGGGGTTATTATTTTTCCAGGACTGTTACACCAGAGCCACTGTACTTGAAATGGATAATGGTTTATTAACTACAGCAAGTCCTTCCTCTCTCTGTCAGGACTTTATGCACCATGTGACAATGTCCATCCTGGAATTCTTTTAATTTGGTAGCAAGCCATTGCAAGACTGTGTCGGGCTTAGCCTTGGCATAGTTTGCCTCTCACCTGTCACAACAATCTGTGATGGGAGGGTTTGGATTCTAGCCACTTGTTCTGTGTGCTGTTTGCTTTGCCTTGATGTGCCATTCTGAGACACTTATACTTCTGTGTTTTTATGCTGCCTGTGAAGTACAGTATCCAACAACAGAACCTGGGTCCCCGTTGTCACAAGCGAGGCACAGATTGATGTAGATCACATGCACTCTTCTGGTCATCCTTGTTCAAGAAAGACTAATTCACACTGCGACAGGAACAGAGGAGGGCTACTAAGATGATCAGGGAAATAGAGTCTGTCTTAGGGAGAACGCTGAGATCTTAGCTTGTGGCCCCGAGCAAAAGAACAGTTGAGAAGGGGTGGGCTTACTCTCTAAATACATGGAGATATAGAGGGACACCAGAGAAGGAGAAAAGCTATTTAAACTAAAGGACTATGCTGGGTCAAGAACAAATGGATATAAACTGGCTGTGAATAAAGCTTAGGCCGGAAATTAAAGGTAGGCTTTCGATAATTAGAGGACTACGGTCCTGGAACAGCCCTGATGTCCTGGGAGGCCCACTATGGTCCTGAGGCACTTGTACACATGATGAAAATTGGCCTTTGTTGCTGTTTAATTGTGTCACACTGTACACCTGTGGGGGTGCTGCTCCAGCTCAGGCTCAGAGAACAGTTGGATTGGGCTGTGTGCTGCCTGTGAGCTAGGGCAGCACCTGCCCACTAGCCACCTGCGTGGGTGGCCCCAAGGGGCACCATCATCGTGGAAAGAAGGTCTGGGGCCTCCTGCAGCTCAGGGGCCACAGGCAGCTCACCCCCCAGCTGAGGGAGATGCTGACAGGCTCCACAAAACAAAAAAAAGGAATTGGGCCCCTCACCTTAACAGTGACGGAGCCCCTAAATTAAAACGGAGGGTTTTTAATCATCACAGTTAAAAACCCACTGTTTCAATTTAGGGGACTAAACCCCATCATGTGTACAAGCATCCCTACATGCCAAAGACCTGTCTTTATCCTGACCAATTCTTTTCATGATGATCAGTCTTGGATGACAAAGCTGGGATATTAAATTAAGGCAAAACAATTAAAGTGTTCTAGACGCTTGTTCCAGCCTTGCTATAATTTTCTATGATTTTCTTCTACTGCCTCATCCTTAGCCACAGAAAGCCTTGGTGTTCCACCTGCCTTGGTTGTGTTCCTTCTTTCAATCACAAGAAGTTTGTGCTGATGTCTGTGAGAGATGGGAGATCCCCGCTCAACAAGATCTGCTTCTAGCTATCGCTGCCATTTCAAATCTTGAATACTACATATTTCCTGTTACTTGCATTATCGTATTGCTTATGGGCCCTAATCATGGATTAGGGCCTTGCGGCACTGTGCTCCCTGAAAATACAGAACCAGGTGCATTCTGTAGGCATCACGTTAGGGGTCAGAAAGAGACCGTGGTAGCTCTGCACATGTTTTCAGGGAGCTCCTCCCATGTGAGAGGCACAAAGGTGATTGTTTAAAAATATAACAAGTATACAATGAAGGCTAGCATCCCGGCACAACTGAAGGTGGGAACTGACCTCTACAAATAATAAGGTAGGGTGGGAATAAGTCATTAAAGGACCTCAAAGACGAGACAGAGGTGGGGGAACCAACAGAGGAATGGGAAAAAGAAGGGTGACAAGGTCAAAGCAACAAGCACTTGAGATTGCCAACTGAGTCTGGTCCTTTAACACACATGTAATGTTACAGCTTAACCACAGATCTGACTTCCAGCAGCCCTAAACCCACCACAAATTGCAGTGTCAAACTGATTCTTTACCTGCACTGTGAAAGTAAAGCTGTGATTTCTGAACAGCAGACACCCAACTTTGTTCTTGATTAAACCAATGGCAAAACTCCAAGTGACTTCAGCAGGAACAAGACTGGGGCCTTGCCCATGTTCATTCACTTGTGTGACATCAGCCCACTCTTCCTACCCCGGACAATAGACTACTTCCCCACTACAGCTTTAGCACAGATGCACTGAGATGCCGCCTTGTTGAGTTCCACTTGGATTTCTTGTTCAACCTATCACCGTTTCACCTTTTTAAAAATCCTAACACTTTAATCTTCAGTTCCTGTTTTAGCAGAAGTTTCTGGACTACAATCTGCATATCTTTTCTGCAGAGTTTCTTCATTTCAATTAAAAAATACCTTCTTGTTCAAGCACTAGGCAGGATTTCAGCATGTCTATGAAATCAGCTTTTCTCACCAGTCCTTTTCTTCCCAAGTGCCTGAAGAAGGGATCGCTTTAGTTGCATAATTAGGCATACAACCGATAGAAGATGTGTCATGTGGCCTCCAACCCCAACAAATCCTGAATGATTATAAAACACAGAACGTTGGGGATGTGGGCATGAATCAGCAACTTATTATACAAGCTATTTGCACGTCAAATATTCAGGAAGCACTCTTTCTGGAAGAAGTGAAGATGTCTAGTTTCTACCCCTAAATTCTATTCCCAGAATATTTAATATTCTGGGGGTGTAGGTTGTAGCTGTGTCAGTCTAAGGACATAGGCAGACAAGGCTTTTTGAGCAAAGGTGATATCTTTTCTGCTTGAAAGCTTGTAAAGAATGTTTTTTCCAACTATTCAGTTGGTCTAATAAAAGACATCACATTTACCCCAAAAAACCTTGTTTGCCAAATATTTAAGGCATTTTAGTACAGCTTCAGGAACTTGCTCCAAACACATGTATCACTGCACCCTTGCCATTGAGCCAGCTATAAATGAGCACCTGGTCATACAGCCTAGGCAGTCAAAGACAGGTACTGTCCCTTCATGACATCGGATGTAGTTAGCTCTCTGCTTATGAAAGCTAATTCTATACTTCTTGGATTTAGTTAGTCTATAAGGTGCAAGTCTATTCTGCCTTAGGCAGTCAAAGACAGACAGGCAAGATGCTAGCCACAGCATGACCTTGTGGGCAGTTGGCACATAAAAATAACCTCAATTATGTGACCCCAAACAGGCCATTTAGTTAGGCCTAGGGCGGATCTCAGACTTTTGCCTCTCTCTACCCGAATCCTGCAGGACATTGGCCAAAACACTTATCTTCTGTGCCTACATCTATCCATCTACAAAATGGGTGCAAGTATTGCTTTCCTACTTCCCAATCTTATAGAAAAAGTTTACAAAGTCACTGCAACAGATGGAGCATCAGGAAACTGCACCTAGCTTCCCATCTTTCTCCTCCCCTTCCTACTCTCAGAAAAAGGGAAGGAAGAAAAGGGTAGGGGGAGAATTAAAAACAATTCTGGTCTGGAATGTAATTTAAATGCAGGGACAATAAATTTTATGAAGAAACCTGACTTTGAAAATATCCATTTTTAATTAAAAAATCTAAATGAAAACTGACCTTGACCTCTTTTTTCTTTCATGCCCTCGAACACAGGGACTTGAGGACCGTACAAGATGGTGACAGGAATTTCCAAATCTGCACAAAGTGTGAATGTGCCATGAATAGTATCCACATAATGCCTGAAAGATCGTGTCAGCTGATCCTGGCTGCTTGTTTGTTTGAAGGCAATTCCAACTATCTGCGATCAAGATAATAATGTTCAGGATAAACAGCTTGGCACAAGACTTCACTCTAAGGCAGAATCCCAGTGTATGCATAAACAATACCCAGGCATATGGTAACTTCAGATGAGCTTAATTTCTCACCACCACTCTGCTTATGCACAGGCATGAAGTGTTTGGGGCAGAGCGTTTCCAGGCAGAATCCTGAAGCCATCTAAGGAAACTGCATTTTTAGGGCCTCTGCTCTATAAGCCACACTCCCACCCTCACTGACAGCAATGAGACTTTTGCCATGGACTTCAACAGGAACAGAGACAGCCATGTTTAGAACAGGTTTTCACAAAATACCTTTGTAAAAAGCAACTTCATGTTGACCATCCATGTGTCATGAGAGGTATCTATTCAGCTGACTCTCCATTTAGAGTATCCCTTTCACAGAGCACACCACCAAAGGCTTTGCTCAAGTACCAAGGCAGAAGGGGTATGTCAAACCACATCTCCCCATCCGAAAAGAACCAATGACAGGCATGATGCATCTTCCTTATTCTCTAGAAACAAAGAGTTTGTCTAGAAACAAAAAGCAAAAGTTTGTAACTCATTCTCACTCTTAAGAGAAACTGAAATGTGATCTCCTTTGAAGAGGAGGAAGAAAGGAATGAACAAAATGAGGGAGAATGGCTTTTTAACATCATGCTACCATTAAGCAATACAAATGTTTGCTTATGTGGCAAAGCAAAGTTGTTCCTGTTATTGCTAAGGTGACGCTTGGTTTGCTGATGCAGATGCAGACTCCACGACCATTGAAATCGATTCTGCTGCCAAACCCTAGAGCTGCCTGACACTAACCCACTATGTGACCTGCTGCAAGTCACTTCAACAAGGGGTAAGAACAGGTATTTCACTTAAGAGTTGCAGATGAATGCTGTGTTAATTATGAGAGAGACAGTCTTAGCTATGTTTTTAGTTAGGACAATTTGACTTTTAGGTTATATACAGTTGGGCAAACACAGGGGCTTTTTTGTTTGTGACTGAAATGAAAAATTAAGTGCAGGGGAAGTAAGAGATGCTTTGGCTTGAGGCAAACTGAAAGTTTCTTGGAATTTTGACTGAAATCTAAAGAGATGCATTTCATTTGATTTTAAGGATATTTAGCTTCTTTTAAAACCCTTTAAAATTGATTTTAAAATACTGTAATGAAATATATTGATGCTGTTTTTAGAAACTGACACTTTTTTTTTAAAGATGAAATTACTAAATTGGACCTGGCTTCACAAAGTTGCAGTCACTTGCAAACCACATTTTTGGGGGGGAGGAGGGGAGAAGGGAGGCAAATTTACTGTTTAAGAAAAAAACTGGCCAGCTTTAATCACATGGTTTCGTTCCAGTCTGAACACCTAAAAGTCCTGTAAACTTTACAAAAGTAAAGTGTTGGCATCCATTTCAGACCAGGTGGAAACAGAGCTGTATAGTACACAAGTCCAGAGCTGGCAACTGGAAAAAAAATATTGTGCTACTTCTGTTCCCATCTTTATCACTTCCACTGCACACAACAGATTACTGGACATGACAGATTTTTTTTTAGTACTGGCAGAAGTTACTTTAGCAGCTGCACTCGTAATTACAGTAGTAACTATGTCCTATGAATTGCATTTCTCCTGCAGTCCCCTGCCCAAGAACTGTCCTCACTTTCATCTTCACTACTTAAACTGTCAGACTTGAAAGCTCTCATAGCCACTAAAGCAAATTTAGCGCAGTCACTTTCTCTTTCTGTGGCTGATGGCTCTTGTTTTTAGGGAAACTAAAGATCCTAACCTGCTTTCCTGAAAACTGCTAAATCAAAAACTAATCACCAAGTGTGAAAAATAACATACAATTCTTTTTTTGGGACACACACACACACACACACACACACACACACACACACACGGGCCTGTTAAATATTAACACTCCTTTGGTTTTGGCTATGTTCACTGCTTCTGTGTTGGCCGACTGAAAAAAATTTAAACAACCATATTTCATTCATTCAAATAATTGTGAAAAATGGGTTTTGTTTCTTGACCTCAGTGTGCACAACTGTGAACTTTAAATGTAGAAATGTAATCAGACTTCCTACCCCTCATTTGCCCAGTTTTGCGTTGTTGTCCAACTTGTTCAGTTGTCTTCATTAAGAACCAAATTCTAGTAAGCTCCTCAAGCCTTTTACTGCAAACTTGATTTTGTATATTCAAATTTGGCTATTTCAGAGTTTATCACAAAGACTTTGTAACGGCCCAAAGAAATCAGAGCCAGATTTTTTTGGTTTGTTTTCACTATTTTATTGACACACTTGGAATTTTGGTAAATTGGAGATACAAGCTGATGTGTTTAAATGGCCAGTCTTTTGCATAGGTTAAATACACGACTCAGTAGCAGCTTCTGGACGTGAGGAAATGCAGTGCTAAAACAAAAATCTGGCAACTACTGAAGAATGAATTTGCTCAAAATAATGGTTTTAATTACAAGAACAGACTGAATTCTACCCTTAACTACCCAACACAATTTTTCATGTTTTACAAAGAAACCTTTTCTTTGAAAATATATACCTTTTATTAATAGATTGAAATATTTCTTTAAGAACATGAAGTTTTTGCTCTTCTGCAATCCCACATTCAACTGCTCTGGACAAGGGATGCTGAAGAATTAAATCAAGATACCCAAGACTGAATCAAATGCAAAATAAAATGATTGGAAGACCTGAAGTCTCTGTCAAAGTCTTTAAGCCCAGACTAGCTAGATTTCTAAACGATTGTCATGTATCATAGAAAAGAGATGGGTCTGATGCAGATACTACTGGGTGTGGTGGTGTGACTAGTTTGTGCAGATTACACTGGACAACTGTGGTAGTCTTTAAAGCTTTCTTTTTTTTAACATCACCAGTAAAAGTGTGATAGATTATTCTGATATCACACACTTAATAACTAAATATATGAATGAACATCTTGCATTTAAACTACTCCCTACTTTTTCATCATTGCAATGTTAACTGCCTTTCAACAAAGAAATATGAACGTGGATCCCAAGCAAAACTAAGAGGATGGGTGTATGTAAAGCAAGAGGAAGCACATTTTTTGAATAGAAGCTAGCTACAAAAACATATATGATGTGCTAGAAGCTGAGCTACAACAGAAAGAAGTTACTTGTTAACTTTTGTATGGAAAAATGTTTGGGCTTGACACAAAGTATCTATGATCTTTGCTATAGAAAAGGACTCATCTACAATCACTGCGTATCTTTTGTGCTAAAAAACCAACTCTTTCAGAACAAAGACATATGCATATTTGGCACCTAATAGTTAAGACGGACTTGACTGCCAAAGAAACATTATAGGACAAACCAAATAAATATTCTTAAGAACTCCCTGCACAAAAAGTGCAATGTACTTTCCATCTGCCAAGTAAAATCTGCAGTACACAGACTGTATTTAGAATAATCAGTTCTGCAGAAATAAACTGAAATATATTTGCGGATAGACAAACAACATTTTAGACTCCGTTTGAGAAGTGACATACAGGTTACAGTAGACCACTGATGTGTTGTTCGAGCTTGGAAAAAATTGCTGGTACTCGATTTCTTCCTTTTTCCTGTTGAGGTCATATGTCCCTGCATTATTATCCCTGATATACAAATAAAAAGGCAACATCCAATCTACATTAAAAAACTTGGGGGACCCATAACACAGCAGCCAGAGGCATCATGAGTTGCATATTAAAGAGAATGAATGGGAACAGCCTAAGACTGAGAAGCTAGCATGTATGACACTATCGCTTTATGCTGTATATTCAGTCTGGCATCGCTGGGTAACAGAAAACTGGATCTCTCTCCTGGTGGCAAGCTGAGATGCTATTATGCAAGGCACACCAAATCATGCTCTGACACTGGATGGAGTTAGAGACTACCTTGCTCTGGGTTTGGCAAGGCGTGGCAAAAGTACTGCAAACCCTGCACAAAATCCAACAGTACAGTGTCCATGTCCCAGTAAAGCGATTGCTAAACCTCAGTTTGTACTCTTGTTAGACTGTGAAGATGCAGGTATACTTAATACACTTTACAGAGCCATGTGCTCACAGGAAACATTATCACAAGTATACACTAGCAAAAGCAATATGGGGAAGTAACTTTTTTGCTGCAATCTTTAATGGAAAATGGAAACTTTCTATACATTATATTGCAAAAAGCAGTTTCTGGGCTAGCCCCTATCATTAAGAGATGTTTTACCTGTTGTTTTGGGGTTACATGTATTTAACAATACTTTGCATTAATAAATCTTTCCACCCCATGGTCTCAAAATACTCTATATGCATTACTCAATTAAACTTTGCCACTCCCCTGGGCGGTTGTTATCCCATTTCACTTCTGGGGGAAACTGAGGCACAGAGCTTAACTTTCCCCTAAGGGTAAACAGGAAGCCTGTGATAGACTAAAAAATAGGACTGACCTGAAACGATCCTTCCTGTTACTTCTGTGTGGAAGATGACTCCAAATTTGTATCAGATTTTATTCTTTTTGCACTAGATGGATTTTCATTTTGGTTTCTTTATGTAGCAGAGAGTAAAGCCTTTTCATAGACTTTTCAGAGTAAAGTTTAATTTCCTGACTCAATTCCTTTCTATTCCACTACTCAGGCTCAGTATGCTCTCCACTATGAGTACGCTCATTTTTCTTGATTCAGCCCATGATTTTGCTCATGCACTGAATAGTTGTTTGGAAGGCAACAACAAGCTGGTCCATTATCAGTTGCAGTGTTATTTTTCCATGGATATTTCTATGCTTCTTGTTTCTTTGAACTAGCAAAAATTGCCGCGACACAACTTGGTTTGTACTGCTAGGGACAAGCTCCTCTATCACTTCTTGACTGTGTTTCCCTGTTTATATTAGCTATTACTCCAAACATAATTTTTTTAAACATAGTTTGGAATACTAGAGAACTGGTTATGCAGCCAGTGTTTGCAAACAACTTGCAGTGAAATCAAAGGGAATTGGTCATGTACAACTACCACCACATATCTGCAGGTCCCAGGAGTCTTAGGAGTCAAAACAAAGGAAAAAAAAGATATATTTCTCATTTGTCATGGAATAATATAACTCAGAGTATTTTATTTATTACAAAACACAATTCTGGACAAAGTACCAAATCAGAACATACCTGAAGCTTGGATCTAGATCTAATCTTTCTCGCTTCTGCCTAACCTAGGATAGACACAAGGGTGAAAGCCATTAACACTGGTCTCCAGCCATTTGCCTCACTACCCCTTTCCCTTTTTTCTTCTTCCAAAAGATTTTAAGCGCTGGACTTTTAAGAGGCCAGGAGACCTGAACTCACTGCTGCAGGCACAGTAAAGATCTATTTGGTTTAAGCAGCAACTGAAAGCACACATACTTCATGAAATTAAAGAAACAAGGAGTGCACTCGAGAGTTTTGGAGCACAGCAGGGGAAACCAGGCTGCTAGAATCAATTTTTAGACATTAATTAGTATTTGTTATCCTCTGCCCATGTAGTTACTGACAGATTCCTCTGTAACTAAGGAAAAATACAATAATATGGGCAATCATACAGATGAAGTAGAGGCACAGGTTACACGCTGGGTGAAATGTTTATCAGCAAAGACTCTTGCACCCACAGTACTAACTATTCACTGTATTTGGAAAACAATGGCATACCAATAGAAATGTTGGAGTATTTTCACCTTCCCACAGAAAATAAATAAATTATTGGCTCAATTTCTTGTCATTACTATACAAGGACTCTGGTCACTTCCCATGCTTAGTTTCTCTAAACCTGCAAGATCCCATAAAACTCATAAGAAAGCAATACACTGAGGTTGATAACAACATATCTAACATAAGATGGATCTGGCAAGCATATTCAGGAAAATGCCTAAGGAAATGGCCTGGTTAAGGTGGTATTTTGTAATCACTTGAAATAAACACTATCTTTCTGCATTACAAAGAGAACAAAATTGTGTCTTTATTAGTTTAAACAATATAATCATGTCTATGTTATTTTAAGTCTTCTCTTCTGTTGTAAAAGTGATCAATACTGTAGAAACCACGTTACAGCGATGACACAAAAATGTAGTTTGTTTACAAAACTGTATCTACCCAGGACAATCATCTGAAATGCATTAACAGTTGTGAAGTGTGGCTCTCGTGTTTGGGCACTTTTTCTCTGCTGGGAAAAACAAAGCCAAATCCATAAATATGTACTCTGATCTTCAACTTACGGAGGAAGGGGGGAGGGAGCTATATATATTATTTTGTCCACCCCGCCATAGATATATTGACTCCTAGACAGACAGACAGATAGAAACGGAAACAATTCCATGTATATTTTCTTCAAAATATTGGTGCGATCTCACCTATAGAGACTGTATATGTATCATTCATTTTAAGAAGCATTTTTTAAATTTTATACAAGCAAACAAAAACAAAGCTAAACTTTATTGCACAATTCTTTCATCTGGATGAAAGTGAAGGAAAAAATATTTGCATTACTCAGAAATTGTTTTTAACAATACGACTCTACTTAAGGCCATTACACTTATTCCCACGGTAAACGCTACTTTCCAGAGGCTTTCAGCTCCACTGTTCACACTCATTCCATGCCAAAATTTTGCACATAACATTTTTTTCTAAAGAGCCAGTTTTGCCTGCACTTGAAAAAGACATGCTACTTTTAAACTAAAATACACTCGCATACCCAGAAACTTTTTTTTTTTTGCCAATTGACTTAATTTTGGTCATAGTGGAACATGCAACAGAAGTAAATAAAAATGACCCATCCAACCGTCAGACGGAGTCAGAAGCAGGGCCAAACTAAGAAGTCAGGTGTCCAGGCTCTGATCTACTGTTTAGAAGACAAGACCATCTGTAGGAAACGAGCAAAAATCATTTTGATCGCCTTCGAGACACTTCTGGTACCGATTATAAATTGCCTGTTTGGGTATTTGTTTTTTTAAGTAGTTTTCAGCATAAATTGGATCCCACTTCCCCCAGGAAATGCATGTGGTGGTCGGTCACTACTGAAGTGCCTAACCCTGGCTGTCGCTAACCTTTTTGCACGCCCGTGCAAAATGACGCGCTAGAGGCCAACGCGGGAAGCGAAACAGCCCCCGGGGCCGGCGTCGACTGCTCCCGCAAACAGGACGACGGGCTCCCCTCGCAGAGCCCAGGAGGGAAGTCACCTCAGAGCAGATCACCTCAGGGAGGTCCCCTCAGAGTAGATCACCCCAGCCCCTTGGGACATTGCCCCCTCACAGAGGCCAGGAGGGAGATCACCTCAGCGGAGATCACCTCAGGATGGATCCCCTCCGCCCCCCGGCCAATGGCGGCCGCCC